>NC_025999.2:17869363-18203606 GCF_000442705.2 Elaeis guineensis
AGGTCATAGGTAGGGTTTGAGAGCACAATGGGAGCAAAGTAGCTAATTTTTGAGAAAACTGGCAATTCACCTACTGAGGGATACCTAGGGGCAAACAGACCAAGAGGTTCTAGAGAAGGAGAGCTAGCCTGATAAGAATCAAGTTAGAATTTGAATCCACAGAGGAACAAGCCACATGACCCGCTTGTCTTGGTACCATCTTGGTAGCAAGCCATAATGGATATCAGTCCTCCATCATAGGCCCTATCCCTCTAACATCGATAATGGCGTCGCACTATGGATTGACAAAGACAATTGAATCCAACACTGAATAGGTATAAAAAGGGTGATAATGTAGAAGCAAGGGAGGGGTGTCCAAGCTCATAAAGATTCAATTATTTTGAAATTTGAATCCATCCTTAGCTAACAAGTGGCCATGTGCACTTCGTATCGGAGGAGTATTCAAGTGGCTTGACCTAAGTGTGACAAGAGAGTAGGCAATATTTGTTATGCTCCAAATTTGAGATATTACACAACTATACTATCGAGAGGTACTATCATATCTCTGTTTCAAACTCCTGAGTCAAGAGTCATAACAACCACCACATACTCTTGGAAAATTCTCCTCACAAGCATGCAAGGCATCTCATCACAATATTATAAAGCAACAATGGAACAAAATTCAAATAATAAATTTTAATTTTAATTCAAATAACTAAATCAAATATTTTATAATATAATATTCCATGGCCTTGCATCAAATCTCAATAAATCTTAATTTAAAATAAAAATATTAAGGTCTGCCTCTAGTTCGTTTTTCCATATCGAATCTCCGAATCAAGCTAATCTTTTAAATCTATAAAATGATAAAATATAGAGCGGTGAGCTAGACGGCCCAATAAGCAATAATTATATTGACTAAATAATTTATGTGATAATATAAGTTACAAATATCAAAATATAATTTATCATTAATCAGTGCATAATATAATCAAAAATTTATTTTCAAAATATGAATTCAGTAATATCAATATCTTTCAAATATTCAAATACATTAACATATATCAGATTTTGAAACCAATCATCTTCAAAAATTTAATTCAAAATAAATTTTACTTAATTCATCAATCTTTAATTATGACCACACTTATATCTTATTGTCAAACCAAGATACCATATTTATATCCTATAGTGGGGCTGGAATACCATACTTATATCCTATGAGGGATCAGAATACCATATTTATATCCTATGGCTAGGTCATAATACTATACTTATATCCTATGGCTGGACCAAAAATAGAATCATGAGCTCAGAGTGCCAATGCATAACCTCCAATTGGTAGGGTTCAGAACATAATCGAATTGAGAGTCCAAATCTGATTTATATCATAATTCTTTTCAAAGACTGACATATATTTCATAAACAAATCAAAATATGCATATACAATTTTAAAGCAATAAACAATAGTCTAAAAAATATTACTTTAAAATTTTATATCAATTTTTATTCAAAACATAATTTCATGAGATTCGTAAATCATATATAAATCACTTAATAATTTATTTCATATTAAAAATAGTATTATATAAATAAAAGATCTAGAAAAGGTGGATCATTACTTACCTCACACATACTCCAATGATTCCATATAATTTTAATTTTTTTTAAATCTAATATCCAAAATCATACTTTTATCAAAATTTAATTATAATTATTTTCAAAATAAAAACCTTAAATCCTTACAAGATGGGCTATGCGATAGCATCCAATATCAGTCAATTTCATCTAGGACATCAAATTAATTGATCAACTATAAAATCAGGGGTCATGCTAGGATGCTAGGATACAATCGACCATGAAATCTCTTGATACTCGATCTGATCAAAGTGAGGATCAACAAACTGTCCAACAGTCAACGATCAAGATCCTTTCATCAGGATCTATCAAAGCTATTAGAAGGTCTTTTTAAGATCTAAAAACTTTGGAAGAGAGATACAATAAAAAAAGAGACGCTTTTAGAAAGAGAGACATGTAAAGAAAGAAAATGAGATTTTTTTAGAGAGAGAAAATAGAGAGAGAAAGTGGAAAGAGAAAGGAAGGAGAGAAGAGAGAGGGACTCTCTTCTCTTTTTCTTTCTTTCTTTGTTTAATTTTTTTTCTTCTTTTTCTTCTTTTTTTCTTTTTTTGTTCTTTCTCGTTCTTTCTTCCCATGGGTTCCATGCAAAACAAGAGACCTTCAGATCTCCATTTGTACCCTAGATTGGAGGCCACGATCAGTATAGCTATGGCCAATGGCGGTTGGGCCATGGTGATGCAATCGGAGTTCACCCAATCAGTAACTTGCGGTGATAGCTGGTGCTAGAAAATCAAAGAAATATGTAGAAAATTAAAGGAAAATAGGGGAATCAATCTAAGTGTCCCTTTTGGCCAAAATCTGATGGTTCGTTGGCCGAAATCTATGCTCTGTGCGCTAGGGAGGATGGGGAGAAGATATTCAAAAGGTCAAAAGGATCTTATCTTGTTTTTCCAGCTATAACTGGCCGTGGCAGTAGAGAAAGTACCCGTGATAATCGACAGTCGAATCCGTGAATGCTAGTGAGGATCTGATGGCCAGTGGAGGGGAGTTTTACAAGGGAGGAATTGGACTCCTCCCTAGCAATGGATTTTGACTCTGATCAGGAGTCTTCGGACTCTATTGTTTTCTATTTTTGTTTGTATTTTTCTATTGCTTCAAGATCCATGTATAGGGTTTGGGGTATCACATTCTCCCCCCTAAAATAAAATTTTATCCTCAAAATTTTTTTTTGCTTAGTCTTCAAAAATTTAGGATTATTTTTATCTCAAATCATAGTCATCCTCTAATTTAAAATTTGAATCTTTACCATAATATCTTTCAAACTAAATTCTCATTTGATTAGCTTAAAAATAATTCATGCCACTATGCTTCCACTATGCACTCTGATTCAAATTTATCAATGCACTTATATGAAATCTAGGTTTTTAATTTATCACAATAAATATAAGTTATCATCCCAATATCCCTAATGTCTATCAATCTATACTCGCAAATTTGATTCTATATATCATAATTTATCCACTTATGCTCCGATACTATATTAATTATCATGTTCTCGATCCGAGATCGTGAGTCAGGGGTCATGGCAATAGTCGCATACTCTTGAACTCTTCCCACGAGTATGCAATGAAGGAGATTCTAGGGCATGCATGCTAGATCAACAAAAATTTTTATGTGCAGCAGAAGAGATCTAATCTAGCATGCATCTTTGAGATCACATCCCATAAGGCTAGATCTATCATGTCCTTAAAATCAAAACATAAAATAAATCTAATATAACCATGAAGATCAAATCTTCACCTTAGCGTGGGTAGATATTCATCACGATTTGATGATCGTGGATATCTTATCAGATTCCTTAAAGAGCTGCATACGTGTTCGACATCTATAGATATCCATGGAAAAGGTATAGGATGCTCCTCTTGATTTTCTTCTCCAAAAAATCAATATGCACCTAGCAGTAAGTGGAGGAAAGAAGGAAAAAAGAACTCTTCTCTTGGCATGGAGATGGGATGCCCAACTCCCATGGGCATTGAGATGGAGGACGCCCAACATCTTTAGGCATGGGGTAGAAGGGAGAGAAAGAGGAGGCATGAGGCTAGGGAGAGGAGGTGCAGGTTTTAGTTCTCCAAAGTTAGGGTTTTGAGATATCATCTCAAGGGGTTAAAATAGAACCAAAAGGACTCCTAAAAGATTTTAGACTATGACTCATTCAAAGTCTTAACCTAGGACTCTTGATTCCTTACCAAACTTGGCATGCTTATCAATTTGAGCCACCTCTCCCTCTTATCTCATGCACAAAATTAGATGGGGCGTGTGCCCCATCCTCCTTTTTACCTTCTCATCTTGTCACACAAGATAAGGGGGCGCCAACAATTGGCACCCCTTTGGATCTAATCCAAATGGGCATGAGCCCATTTACTCCAAAATTAATTCAGATGGGAGTCCAACTCTTGGCGCCCCATCTTGCATACAATTGACTTGGTTCAATCTCCATCTTATAGAGATTCCAAGTCTCAAAAAGATTTGGGTATAACCATGTCTAGCAAGATATTCCTAAACTCAATAGGATTTCATAAATCCTAACCTAATTGGAACCATATAAGCCCAATTGCATAATTCTAACCAATTTTCTTTATGTGTGACCCCATAGGTTCAATTCATCTGGTAGTGAGACATATTGTGATTTTCATTATCAATATCATTGAAACTCCTTTCAATGGATTAGAATATTTTTTAATTTAGTTAATTGAGAATTATTGATCATCTAAATAATTCTCATTGGTCCCATAATCCATCAGTGATAATCTAGCAGTATATGATGGCAACCCAGCAAAACTAAATGAATGAATCTTTAGGTACAGTTATCTTATGATTTAGTTCTTCTATCACGAGTCCTGATGAGATGGAGGTTATGGATAATTCATCAAACTATATCTTTGTCATATATTAGATTCAACCGATTTGAATTTTTTGGGAAACCTTATGGAGACTCTTTTTTATCATTCACACTGCAATGGTCATGGACTTCAAAACTCAGTATCATGACCCATATAAAACTTCTCTTTATCTATCAAAGTCGATAGATTCTATCTAGGTGCACATCCTATTCCTACAATGAATCTACTACAGCCAACATATATCTCAAAATTATGTATGACTAGAAGATCGAGTTATAGTGCAGTCAAACTATAGTAATCTTATTATGAATAGCTGAGGCACTGCAGATCAAAAAACTATTCATACTACTACAGCATCAAATACGTCACTGACCAGAAGGTAGATATCTAAGTGACTACTCATGTTGGTCACGCTTGACAGCCTTGTTCTCCAACAACCATCTGCACTCTCGCTCCAGTATCTCCATATTGTAGATTCAAGACCCATCTATCCTAAAGAGAAGTGATCCGTACACCAATCTATCTAGATCAATTACTATCCCCATGATAATCCAACGATCAAAAGCAATTATGAATTAATCGTTAATGACACATGTCTCAAATTCTCAACTCTTGAGAATATATGTCATTACTCTTATTAATTCATTAGACGATTTATAGACACATTACATAATATAAATAAAAAAATTAATCTAATTTTATTTCATTAATAAGTCAAAATTATAAATTATGTCCTTAGAAAGATTACATATGTCGACCTAATTGCCTTCTATGACATACATCTAACATGCAAGGCATCTCATCATGATATTATAAAATAATAATGAAAAAAATTTAAATAATTAATATTTAATTTTGATTCAAATAACTAAATCAAACACCTTATAAAATAAGACTCCATGATGTTGCATCAAATCTCAATAAATTCTAATCTAAAATAAAAATATCAAGATCTGCCTCTAGTTCATTCTTCCATATCAAATCTCCAAATCAAGCTAGTCATCTAAATCTATAAAATGATAAAATATAGAATAATGAGCTAAACAGTCTGATAAGTAATGATTATCTTGACTAGATAATTTATATGATAATATAAATTATAAATATTAAAATATAATTTATCATTAATTAGTGCACAATGCAATCAAAAATTTATTTTCAAAACATGAATTCAGTAATATCAAGATCTTTCAAATATTCAAATATATTATCATATATTATATTTTGAAACCAATCGTATTCAAAAATCTGATTCCAAATAAAATTTACTTTACTCATCAGTGTTTAACTATGACTACACCTATATCCTATGGTCAGACCAAAATATCATATTTATATCCTATGAAGGGATCGAAATACTATACTTATATCTTATGATCGAATTAGAATACCACACTTATATTCTGTGGTCAGACTAGAATACCACACTTATACCCTATGGCCAGACTAGAAATAAAATCTTGAGCTCAGAGTATCCACGCATAACCCCCAATTGGTAAGGTTCAGATATAGTCAGATTGAGAGTCTAAATCAGATTCATATCAAAAATTTTTTCATAGACTGACATTTATTTCATAATCAAATCAAAATATGCATATACGATTTCAAATCAATAAACGATTATAGCAATATTACAAGAAATATTACTTCAAAATTTTATATCAATTTTTATTCAAAACATAATTTTATGAGATTTATAAATCACATATAAATTAATTAATAATTTATTCTATATTCAAAATATTATTATATAGATGAAAGATCTAGAGAAGGTAGATCATTATTATCTCACATGTACTCCAACAAATCCACATAATTTCAAATTTTTTTTTTTCAAAACCTAATATCCAAAATTATACTCTTATCAAAATTTAATCATAATTATTTTCAAAATAAAAATCTTAAATCCTTATACGGCAGACTATGCAGTAGCATCCAATATCATTTGGTTTCATCTAGGATATCAAATTGATCAACTACAAAATCAAGGGTCATGTTAGGATGCTAGGATACAATTAACGATGAAATCTCTTAATGCTTAGTCTGATCAAAGTAGGGATCGACAAACTATCCGACTATTAACGATCAAAATTTCTTCATCAGGATCTATCAAAGCTATTAGAGGATCTTTCTAAAATCTAAAAAACTCTAGAAGAGAGAAATAGTCTAGAAAGAAATACTTTTAGAAAGAGAGACTTGTAAAGAAAGAAAGTAAGATTTTTCTATAGAGAAAAAGTAGAGAGAGACTAGAGAGAAAAAGTGGAGAGAAAAGTAGGAAGAGAGATGAAGGAGAGAAGAGAGAGGGACTCCCTTCTCTTTTTCTTTCTTTCTTTCTTGGTTTCTTTTTTTTCTTCTTTTTTTTCTTTTTCCTTTTTCTTCTTCTCTTTTTCCTTTTTTTCTTCTTTCTTGTTCTTTCTTCTGATGGGTTCTATGCAAAACAGGGGACCTACGGATCTCCATTTGTACCTTGGATTGGAAGTCATGGTCGGCATAGCTATGGCTGGTGGTGGTTGGACCATGATAATGCTGTCGAAGTTCACCCAACCAACAACTGGTGGCAATAGCCGGCACCAAAAAATCAAAGAAATATGCAAAAAATCAAAGAAAAATAGGAGAATCAATCTGAGTACCCCTTTTGGCCAAAATCTGATGGTTTGTTGGCCAAAACCTATGCTTTGTGGGCTAGGAAGAATGGAGAGAAGATATTCAAAAGGTCAAGGGGGTCTTACCTTATTTTTCTGACGATGATTGATCGTAGCAGTAGATAAAGTACCCGTGAACACCGACAACGATCTTGTGGCCAGTGGTGGGGGATTTCACAAGAAACTCCATCCCTTTAAATAGACGTGGAGGGGGGATGAGTTGGACTCTCCCCCGGCATAGGATTCCGATATCGATCAGGAGTCTTTGATAGGAGTCTTCTCACTATTTTTTTCTATTTTTGTTTTTATTTTTTTTGCTGCTTCAAGATCCATGCACAGGATTTGGGGTATCATTGGTACCATCCTCAATGATTTGAAACCAACATTCATAATCTTGAATAGAACAAAAGATCTATCCCAAAAAAAAATATAATGAAGGGATTCAATTCAAATCATTAATCAAACTAAGATTGGTTCAAAGCATCTAAATCAAAATCAAATACCAAATTTATATCTCAAAATTTATAATATTTAATAATAAGTCCATAATCATCCAATAAATTAAATTTATCTATAAAATTCCCAACCTTGCTAGCACAAACCCCCAAGCCTAGATCCTTCATCGTTTTAATAGTTTTGTTCCTCTGAAAAAAGAAAATAAAAAGCAAATGAGCTATACTAACTCGGTAAGTAAAACCTATATTTTCTTACCAAATCAGGCATAAACTTTTCAATGATAATATAATATTTAAAAAATAATAAATATAATAAAAAATAAAATATTTCATAGAGTATATATAAAATGAGATAATCATATATAAATAAATCATGAATATTTCATAAACATGGTTTACAAGTCATTCTTATCATGTGTTCATTTCATATTTCAAAATATTACTTGTAGGTAATTATGCTATGATCTTTTTATACTTGTAACAGGGTCATATTTCTTAATCAATAAAGATTCTTGTTTTGTATGCCAACTTTATATCCATTAGAGGGATCATATTTTTTATGGATGCTAGCTTTAGGTATCAATATTTTTAATTTTGGAGATTCATTCATAGCTATCTAAAAGTCTATTTAAAATATTAGAAACATAATCAATATCTATTTGATAAATTTAATAAAATTAAATCATAAGAAAAAAAGACTACTAACTGGCTTGTCAGTCCAATAGGCCAGATGGATCTGATCTAAGCGATTCAATCAAGAAATTATAAAGTATAAATTAGATCAAAATCAATCAATAGGATTCATCAATAATAGATTTCAAAGATACTAATCAAGATTGGGGTGATTGGCCCAATAGACTTCTTGATACGATTGGGATGATCAATTCAATAGACTATTTGGGCACTAAAATAGTTTAGGACCTCCTCATCATGATCAACTCGGGTCCTAAGAATAGAAAGATGAGACTCAATACTAGGATTTATAGATCTCTTAGAGAGAGAGAGAAGAGAGATAAGAGAGAGAAAGAGTGCTGATCTTCTCTCTCTCCTTTGTCTTTTATCCTTTTTTTTTCTTTTTGCTTTATCTTCCCTTCTTTGGCCAAATAGGAGAGAAAGGGGTGGTTGGTCCATAGTCCAATGAGGTGATGATGATCGAAGGTTTGGCAGCAAGTGGCCAAGCTGGGCCGATAGTGGGTAGCTATGGATGACAGGCGATGGTGACCCGTCGATAAAAAAACAAGGAGAAAGAAGCTCAAAAAATAAAAGATCTAGAAATCTTTATTCTTTTTTATCATTGGCCGCTTGTCGAGGGTGATGGACTCATCATGGAAGGTCATAGTGAGCTCGGCCAACCTCACTAAGGCTCTTACATCAAGGGGTGGCAGCATCGATGGTCTGAAAAAGAGAGAAAAGTATCAAAAAAATAGGAGATTTCTTTCTTCATAATTTTTTGATGAAATTGGTGGCTAGCGACAATGCCAAAAGCCATAGAAAGAGGAAAAAGAGAGAAGAGGTGAGTTGAGGGCCTTACCTTGCCTTCAACAGTGTCTTCAGTTTTGATTTCCAATGGGCACAATAATGTGAGTCCGTAAACCAAAAACGAGAGAAAGAGAAGAGATAGCGTGATGATCGTCACTGAATGGCTTTAGAGAGTAGAAAATCTTATTTATAGAGAATCTCCATGGATCAAACCATCACAATATTTCGAGTGAGAGTCATTTCATCTCAATCTGGACAACTTAGTGAAAAATTGAGTTAGATGGGTTGACTCATTTAGAAACCTAGTCAACATAGAAGAAAATGGAGGAGGACTCTCCCTGACCACTGGCAAGCATCTGATCAATGGTGATGTCATGAACATCTTCAAGCTTAAGCTTTTCAATGTCAATGACCTAGTCCTCTTGATCAGGATTCAAAAGAGGATTTTTTCCCTCTTTGCAAGTCAAACTTGATGCCTATCTAGAGAATCAGGGGCATGATAGTCTTTGAGCTTAGATGAAGCAAGGGAATCTTTATGATCCTAGAGAAGAGTTAGCTCCAAGGTGGAAGGAATCTCAGACTCAATGCTAAGAATTTCAATTGTTGTAGAATAGGAAAAGTCTCCAACAATAATAGCAATATTTTTGGGGATGTAGAGAGGACTTTCACAATAAAGATAAAGAAGTATAGACTCTTGATCGAGACCAAGAACAGAAGAGTGTAGCAGCTTTTGAAAGAGCCTAAAATCAATAGTAAGTTGTTAAATAGAGGTGACATTTCTATGCATTAAAAGTAGACTCAAGATCCAAAGAAAAGCATGATGATGGATATTATGATTTCTACCATCATCTCATATAGATCAAGGATGAATAGTGAAAGAGAAGTGAGTAGAGACTAGAGTGCCTCTTATCTAAGCTTTCATAAACTCCTTATTAGGAAAGGGAGTAAGAAATAAATGGAACCTAGAAATATAGGCTTCTAGTTGAAGAGAAAGAGAATGCCATTTAATCCCCTAACCAACTAAGAACTAGAAATAAGAGAGCCTTTGCAAGTAGAGGTGAACATAATAGCCATGGAAAGAGCTTCACAAGTAGTCGATCACACATTTGCCTCAATAGAAAGGAAAACATGAAGCAGAGGAGGCTAGCGTCAACACTAACATGCATCTTCAAAGTTAGGCGAGGAGGTGATGAACATATCTTTGACAAGTGACTAATATCTCAATAAGAGATGCATACGAGGTAATTTCACCACTCCTTTTCGAAGTGATCAAGATCTCCAGTGAAAATAAGCATCCTTCTTGAATGGAGACCAAACAAGAGGCTTTTTAGAAAGTGATTGGGAGAGAAGGGCATCTTTGTAAGATCACTAACCAGTAAGAGGAATTCTGATGACTAGAAGAAAAACTAGGATGTCGAAGCTAGCTTAGGGTCACCATAGTAGGATGATTGCATAGAATCCCCTTAGATGAGGAAGGAATTTGAGTAACGAAGGCATCGGATATAAGAAATTTGAGAATAGCTCTAGAGTGAGGAACCAGTTGATCTAGATGAGAGTAGGAGGCTCTCTTTTAGAGGTTGAGCCTTTTTGTACTATAGTGAAAAGGGGTTCTAAGGAATCAATTTCATTTCTAGGCTCTCGCTGCTTTCCCAGCCTTCATCACCCTCAAGAGCCTGGATCTCTATCTGCTCTCAATTTCATGTCACTTGATCTAATTAGCTTGGTCTAATTGCCGAGGACTTTACTAGCTTGATAATTTGATTTTAGGGTCTTTCTAGATGAATGCATAGTTAGTATATTGGTTACTACTCCAATGAACAATGGTAGCTTCATTTCAAAAAGCATCCCATATAGTATAGCCTTGTGGTATCATTCTCTCTTTAAGATTTGATATTATATTTTGCTTAATATTTCTTAACATGATTGACTGCAATGTTTGATCCCTTATGCTAGAATCTTATATCATTATTATTGCCCAGATGTAACAACCTAGGAGGGGGAGGGATGAATAGGATTTTTCAAAAAATTTTATAACTTTAAAATAAGTATGTGCTCAATTAAAATGAACTAAGCAAGTATAAAGTGGAAGCAATAATATGCATAGCAAAATAAATGATAAATCAAGATACAATATGAATTAGAATAAGCAACACAAACACAACAACTTATCATGGTTCGGTGCCAAACTTAGCACCTACGTCACTTTCCAAATCTTCTTATTAGAAAATTCTACTATAATCCTCTTGATTACGGTATGATTATTTTAATTGGATCCATAATCAATCTAACCAATTATTTTATTGGACTCATAATTATTTAATTAATTTTACATAAAAAATTAATCAAAATCTTTCCAACTATGTCACTCCTAGACTTAGTCAGTATAATATCCAATTATGAGCTTACACAAGCCTATCCTATGAGTTTCTATTCTAAGAAACTTATAAAGAAATAAAATATATAATAGAAGTTGGAAAGAATGAGTAAGAGAATAAAAAAAATAAAAATCGTTAAAGTTTGGTTGAAGCTAATGATGAATGCTCTTTGAAGCTTTGATGTCTCTTCTTTAATGAATGAAAAGCTTTTCAATAATTGCTAAGGATATTCTCTTTAAAGCTCACTCCATTAATTATACTTAATTCATCTCTCTTTGATTTGCTCAAGATATCCAGTGCCTTCACTAAAAATTTGAGTTTTTCTCTTTTCTTTTCTCTTAGATTCATCTTTCTAATTAATTTTGTATCTTAAATATATTTAAATTTGATCGGAGGAGGTGTGCTAGCTATTTGAGAGGTCAAACTAATCATTAGAAGTCAAATTTGCTTGTTGAAAGTTTGCAGAAGAATTAGTTATTAGGTTATCATCACAATCGAGTCGACTCGAATTAAGTAAGAGCTGACTCATATTGACTTGGAGTCGACTTGAGATAAGTATGGACTTGAGGCCAATGTAAAAAATCTACTCTTTATCTTCTTGAGAGAGTTGACTCATAATTAACTTGGGATCAACTTCTCCTCTGCAAAAGCTTCCAAAATACTCACAAATACTTCTCTAAATACTTCAAATATTTTTTCAACTTTAGGATTTATTCTTCTAAGCTTCTCTATACTTTTTTAAATTCAAGCTCATTGTACTCTCTATCAAATAAATTAACTACTCTAAAAATATACAATCATTAGTATCATACTCAACTCATCAAAATCAATTCTTCAATCAATAATTACACCATCAATTGGTCAACTTGATGTAGCATAAGATTTGTTAATTTCATTTGGTCATATGGACTACAAGTATCTTGTAGTCTTAATCATAAATTTGTTAGCATGGAATGATGGTAGTTTTATTGCCAAACAAAAAAAGAATGAAAGGATTGTAATACAAGCACTTGACTCAAGAATGGATATGTGACTATCTAATGTGTCATTTCATGAGGATGATTATAGTATATAGGCAGCTAAACTATAAAGTATCATTGACTTTTTTTTTTTTTTTGCATAACTTGTGCGTAGGGTAGCTAAACTAAGATTGTTACACCATGTGGAAAATGAACGGGTGTTTGATAGCATTATGCATTACAAATGCTATGTTTTGGAAAAAAAAATACTTGCTTCATGCAATTTTTGCATCAAGACTATTATAACAAAAATGAATTCATATGCTTTGTGAGAACATAATTCATGTCCAGGCGGACTTCAATTTCTAAGGTAACAATAAATGTGTCATGCAGAGATTTAAAAAGAATATATGATAAGGATCTATGATAAAAACATTAGCATGTATGACATTTTAGATATTAGTTGCATATATCCAATAAGCAACTATCATCTTTGATTTACTTGCAACATCTCCATTGTAAATTTGAGTAAAGCACAAGTAGCATGAGTAATCAGATAGATGAATCAGAGTCTTGGATAAATTGCCAAACCCCATATTATTTTCCAAATTTTGGATGATCAACATGAAGTTATAGCATCTGATATGTATCCCAGGTAAGCAATGATCAGGTGACATGAAAAGGAGAGAACAAATAAGAGCTTTTTAGGGAAGATGTCCTAATAGGTAGAGAAAAAAGAAAAAAAATACCTCATCCATCTGCAAGAGATTGACGTCTTGGTTCTCATTGGAGCATGTAAGCAAGAAATTCTGCTATGTATATAGACGAAGCTCAGTACTAGAGACTCAAATAAAGGAGCTCATCAAAATTCAACCAATTATACTTTGCTTATTGCATTTCATCCTATTGCATGGATGAAGGTGGACCTGATAATACATAGATCCATTTTCATATCTGAAGCTATTTGGATAGAGATATAAATCTGAGTCTCCGATTGATATCTGTATCCATATTTTTATCTATATCCATTAAAGCAAAATGGATAAGAATATTAATAGATAATTATTTGATCCATATTCAAATATTTAATTATGCTTGTAATCTTATTCACTCTTATATAACACTTATAAACCTTT
This sequence comes from Elaeis guineensis, assembly GCF_000442705.2. Lineage (NCBI taxonomy): Eukaryota > Viridiplantae > Streptophyta > Magnoliopsida > Arecales > Arecaceae > Elaeis > Elaeis guineensis. The sequence goes on from NC_025999.2 coordinate 17,882,867, forward strand.
AAGAGAAATATTAACATTGTATGACTTAATTTTTCTTGCACTTTATGATGTCTTTGATACAGCGATCATTAAATTAAACTATCCAACTTATATCTATATTTGTATCCATACTTTCTATATATAATTTATATCCATATCTGTTTAAAATTAATATGGATATAAAATTTTATATCCAGCTATCATCGATATCCACATCCATAATCATCAAACAAAAATAAATATTGATTGGATTTACCAACATTTGATCTAATATCCAATCTATTTTCAGCCCTATCCCATTCTATTTTCACCTATTGTTTTTTAGCCTATGTTGTTTTATTTTGGCCCATTACATTTTGACCATTGTATTTCAACCTATTAAATTTTGGTATCATATTTTAGCCTATTTTTGTTCTCTATAGGTGTGATGAAAAATCTAGACCAAGTTACCATCAAATAATGCTAAAGGTTGTCCATTTCATGCATGCAAAAAGTTTTCATGCTTGAGGAGAGTCATGTTACTTGTAGAAATTGATGCAAAATACACGGAATATTAAAAGTGGTTGAACATTGAATGGCTAAGGTGGCACTAAATGAGCTTATTGTGTTTTTAATTTTTTTATTTCTCTTGAATCATATTTTATTATATTTTATATTTTTAATTTTATCTTTTCATCAAAATTCAAATTTTAAAATAAAATGTTAGGTTTTTCTGCTTTTCCATAACTATCTCTCTTCCTCTCCTCTCCCTTATTCTTTATTTTTCTTGTCAAACTTGAGCCTCCTAACCTACTATTTATCTATTGATGAGTTTTGAAAATAAACTAGTGATGAGTTTTATATATTTCTATCTTCACTTCCTACAACTTGATACAATAGCATCTATTCGTTATTACAAATGACAAAAGGAAAAGAAATACCTAAGAAATAACAAACAAATGAAAAAGTTGGAAAGATTGAAAAAAAAGAAGGATTATTTACTTAATATTTGACAAAATATATCTTTTATACTCAAAGAAAGATAGAATACTTAAGCTTCTTATAGTTCCTTCCATGAAAGAGACTATTCATGCTATGACTTTTGTAAGTGATTCTTACTTTTCAAATTTAATTTTTACATCAAATTTTGCATTACAAAATAAATCACCGTATTTTCTTAATTCTTATTTTCTGAACTCTTTTTTTATGGTTCCTAGTTTTAAAATATTACCTTTTTATCTTTTTATCAAACTTTACATTACAAAATAAATTGCTAGGTTTTACTGATTCTTATTTCTCCTGCACTAGATTTTTTAATTATTTTTAGTTTTCAACTTATATCTTGTGCACATTATGAAAATAAAATGCCAGATCTTGCTATTTTTCCATCTTTCCCTCTCTCTCCCCACCTCCCCCCCAACCTCGACATCCCTTTTATTTTTTATCTTTTTCATCAAAATTCACATCAAAATAAAATATCAGATTTTCTTGATACTTACTTCTCCTAAACTAATTTTTTATGATTTTTATTTTTAAAATTTTATTTTTTTAAAATTCATATCACAAAATAAAGTATCAGATTTTTTGCTTCTTACTTCTCGTGCATTATTTTTTTTAAAAAAATTATCTTTTTCATCAAATTCATATTGAAAAATAAAATGCTAGATTTTTTTTAAATTTTTCATGACCATCTCTCTTCCTTCCCTCTACCCTTTCTTTATTTTTCTCATCAAACTTAAGCCTTCTAACCCACTAGTTATCCACCAAGAAGTTATGAAAACATACCTGTGATGAGCTTTACATGTTTCCATCTTCAATTCTTATAATTTGACATTGATGGCACCTATCCTCTATTATAAAAACAAAATGAGAAGAAATATCCTAGAACTACAAACAAGTGGAAGAATATGACAGATCAAAGAAGATGGATATTTTTTGAATATTCTACAAAATTTGTTCTCTAGACTGCAAAGATAGATCAAGTATTTAAGCTTCTAGTATTTCTTTCCATGAGCCAAACTATTCATACTATGATTTTTAATGATTCTTAGTTTTTAAATTTTATTTTAACATCAAATTTTATATTACAAATAAAACAATAATTTTTTAATTCTTATTTCCTGCACTATTTATGATTATTAGTTTTAAAATATTATCTTTTCATCTTTTTATCATTACAAAATCCATATTAAAATGCTAGGTTTTCTTAATACTTATGTCTCCTACCTAAATTTTTTTATTATTTAAGTTTTTATCTTTTCATCAAAATCCATATTACAAAATAAACTATCACATCTTCTTATTTTTCTATTTCTCCCTCTCCCCCTCACATCCCTTTCTTTAATTTTTCAAATTTTATCTTTTTCATCCAAATTCACATAAAAGTAGACTGTTGGCTTTCCTTAATACTTATATCCCTTGAATTAAATTTTTATCATTTTTAGTTTTTAAATTTTATCTTTTTATCAAAATTCATATTATAAAATAAAATGTCAGATTTTCTATTCTTGCATAACTCTCTTGCTCTCTCTCTCACCCTCCCGCATCGCTCGTGCACCTTTCCCCTTTCTTTTTATTTTTCATCAAAATTCGAGTCTTCTAACCTACTAGATATCTGATGAACTTTTAAAACAAAAATAGATATAAGTTATATATACATACATACATACATACATACATACATACATACATACATATATATATACATACATATATATATATATATACATACATACATACATACATATATATATATATATATATATATATATACATATATATATATATATATATATACATATATATATATATATATATGTATGTATGTATATGTATGTGTGTGTGTATTGATCCTATGATTGATTTTGATGATTCTAAAATTTTGAGTGATTATATTACTAATCATATGTTCATGAGTAAATATAAAATTTTTCTAGTACTGAAAATGAAGAAATTATCCATAAAAATAATCCTTTTAAAAGAAGCTAAATCAAGGAAAAATATGAATCAAAATATCTAAATAAAATATAAATGAGAAGTTTTTGGAAGCTTACATGCTGTGAAAGATCATAAAAATCAATGTAAAAAAAGTCCTCAAAAGTTGAAGTCAAAAAATCACTCATATAAAAAAATATTTAAAAATTTTCAATTAGCTGTCATTTGAGTCGACTCAAATTTTATTCGAGTCAACTCAAGCTAAAACTAGAAGAAAAAAAATTTTGACATGCCAAAGTTTTAGCCTGCATGCACTTAAGTTGACTCGAGTGTCATCCGAGTTGACTCAAAGAAAAAGGATAGAAAATTCGAGTAAACTCATAGAAATTTGAGTGAATTTACAGAAATCCAAATGATAGCTCAAGTCGACTCGAATTATTCAAACGAAAGTTCTAAAAAAAGATAGAAAGCTATATTTTTGAGAAAAAAGCTCAACTAAAAGACTGCTCGAGTCAACTCAAATCCTATCCAAATGGACTCGAAGCCCAATGACTAGTTCTACATATTTTTCAAAACTATACAGATTTATTTCTACCAGTGAGTTTTTATCTCTAATGGCCAAAACTCCTTCTCCAATCACTTCTAAGCTTACAAAAAGTTGGAGAATTAATTGAAAAGATAGCCAAATGGATCAAAAAGAGGAAAACTTTCAAATAAATGAGGGTCATTGAATATCTTTAGAAAAAAAGAAAAGAGAAAAATTTGAGCATAGAATTCAAAGAGCTTTTAAAAGAAATTATCTTCATCATCTTTCACATCCTCTCAAGCATCAAGAAGAAAAGTTGAATCATCATTTGAGCAATCCAACAGCAACTTCTTCAGATTTCAAAGAGTTTTAATTTTTTATTTTCATTTATGTTGAAATTCTATTCATTACATTTTATTTTTTTACAAGTTTTTTTGGTAAAAAAAACTTAGAGTTTAGACCCATCCAAGCCCAGAATTGAATATTATAAGTTGTAGTTGGTGAGCCCGTAAAACCAACTAGATTGATTATAAGCTTGAAAAACAATCAGTATATAGATTTTGGGTAGTGAGTCCGTAAAATCAATTGGATTGATTATGAGTCTAAAAAATAATCGATATATAGATTGTGGTTGGCGATCTAAAAAATTAACTAAATTTATTTGTGAGCTTAGATAAAACAAACAAGTTATAACCAAAAAGATTATAGTGAAATTTTCAAGGAACACTTAGAGAGTGCATATAGGTACGGGATTGCATCGAACCACTACAAATTTAATTGTATGCATTGTTGCATTTACTTTCTTACTTTTAATACCTATTTTATATTGTTCTTATTTTTGCAATATCTCATTTATATCTTAGTTTCACTACAACTCATTGCATACATCCCACAATCACTTAAGATAGTTTTAATTTGAAGCACGTATGTATTTAGACTTTGATTTAGTTAAAATTTTTAGAAGAACTCAATTCATCCTTTTTTTGGATTGCTACCTTTCTGGACAACAATATATATATATATATATATATATATATATATATATATATATATATATATATATATATATATATATATATATATATATATATATATATATATTCACATACCTCCTACAACTTGATAAGGTCGAACTTATCCTTTGTTACAAATAAGAGAAGGAAAAGAATTAAGTACCTTGGAAACTGCAAATAGATGGAAGAATTTGAATGATTGAAGCAAGACAAAGATTTTTTTTATTTAATATTCTACAAAAACATATCATTTGGACTACTTAAATAGAAAGAGTATTCAATCCTCTTGTAGTTCTTTCCATAAAATTATAGAGACAATTCATGCTTCTTGTAGTGCTTTCAAACTATCCATACTATAATTTTTCATAATTCATAATTTTTAAATTTTATCTTTTTCATCAAATTTTGCATTACAAAGTAAAATATCATAGTTTCTTAATTCTTATCTTTCTACACTATTTTTTTTATTTTTTATTTTTTTTTGATATCAATGAGTTAGGAAAAACCTAACTCAAAAGTAATTGTATTAGCTAATATAGATGTACATATAATATTGTTTACCTGAAAGTATAGGTGCTCAAGGACCCAACTAACTTCCGAGCTTATAGATTAGCAGAGCTGAATTACCGAAAAACATTATGTAGGATAAAAGTTAACAAATTGTGAATCCTATTTTTTAAATAAGACTCTATTTTTTGGATTTAGGTACGAAGCCCTTGTCTGAGAAACCAGACTATTATAGATTGAGCCCTCCTGTAAAGTTAAATGGTCCAGTTATCTGCCTTCAAAAATTTACTAGACTCCTTTTTTAGGTTTTGAAAGTTGCAGTAGATTTATAGCAAATCTTTCAATCGGTTGTAAAAAAACTATACGAAGATATTATCCATATCGGCCTCCACTGTCCATGATAGAAAGAGGCTAATTACCTATTTGATGATAGGATTTGGAAGATAATCATGGAAGGCAAAACACCATTTGTTTCGCTCTTTCCATAGTGTCTACAGACCTATAAGTAGGAGAATATCTACTCCATGATAGTTAGATCGCATGGGTTCCTCTGATCTCTAGGAGTTTCATAGGAGGAATTGGTTGTGTGGGAATTCCTTGAGGCTAAGAACACACTAAAGAGTTGACCAGATCTGCTGAGGGAACAGACATTGGAAAAATAAGTGATCTGCAGTTTCTGAACTTGAATCACATAGTGTGCAGCTATCTTTGCCCTTCCACCCCCACATCAATATGTTTGCTTTGGTTAGAATTTTCCTCTGATAACATAGATAAGCAAAGTATTTTATTTTTTCAAGAACCTTAATATTCCAGACAATGTTGCTGAAGAGTGGTCTCACTCCTTCGTCCAGAAGAAATTTGTAGCATTGTTTTGTTATAAACAAGGTAGCTGTCCACCATTTTCATTGCAAAACATCTTGATTCTTTGATAATTTGACATGAGAGAGCTCTTGTTTCAGAGATTGAAAGCCAGATCTATTGTGGAGCAGTATAATGAAGGGTCAGTCTTCACTTCTGTTAATTGAATCTAAGGCCTCAGCAACCGTGATCATTTTGTTTGTTGATAGAAGGAATAACAAGAGGAAGCTATCTTTGAGAGGATAAACTGACAGCCAAGAGTTGTGCCAAAACGAGACTTGTGTTCCATTACCGATTTGAAATCGAATCAACTTCTGAAATAGCCCAACTATAGACCGAGCTTGTTTCCAAAAGGGAGAGAGCCACTGTCGAGGTGGTGTATGGAGAGAAATCTACTAGTTATAATAATATCGAGCTTTTATTAGCATGCTCCATGATTTTGGCACAACTGAAAATAATTTCCACCACCATTTGTAGAATAAGATTTGGTTGAAAATCTTAATGTTGGTTATTCTCATACCCCTGAATTCTTTTGGTCTACACACTGTGGACCAATTCAGTAGATTGATACTTGATTTATTTTTTTGTAAATTATTTCAGAGGAATCTACAATGAAGCTTATAAATTTTTCTGATAACGTCGCTAGGCCAAATAAAATTGGCTGCCCAAAATCCTATGATTGGAGTGATGATAGCATTCAGCAATGTTATACCACCAGCAATGGAAAGAAATGGATCTTTCCAACCGGCAAGTTTCTTCATATTTTTTTTTCAGTAATGGGGTCCAATCATTTTTCTGGAGCTTGCAGATATGAAAAGGCATACCTAGATATGTAAGAGAAAAGGATGCTAATTGACTACCCAAGATGGTGGCTATCTGATTTCTATGCTTTCTCTAAATTCCAATGTCCAAGATCTTTGATTTTCCAAAATTTATTTTTTAACCAGATAAGAGTTCGAAGGAGTATAGGATAAATTTCAATGTTGTAATGCTCTTTCTTTGAACTTCGTAGAAGAAGAGGATATCATCTGCAAATTGAAGATTCTGAAGGCCTCCAGTGATTGCCTTATCACCTATGCCTTCAATTAATTGGTTCTCAGATGCTGATTTCAAGATTCGATCCAGTGTATCAGCTACAAGGATAAAAAGTTGGGGAAAGAGAGCATCACGTTGCCGTAAACCCCAATAGTGATTAAAAGGCTTTCCCAATGTTCCATTAATTATGATTGAAGATTTTGCTATAGAAATGATATCAAATATCCAATGACACCATTTATCCCCAAAACCCCTTGCTTTCAAAAGGTCTAGAAGAAAAGACCACTCTACATTGTTGAATGCTTTTTCAAAATCCAATTTGTAGAGGATTCCTTTGTGTTTGTGAGAGATTGCCTGGGACAAGATCTCATTAGCTGCGGCAAAGTTATCTGCCAGTGTTCAGCCTTGGATAAATGTAGATTGGGTTGTGCCTATCAACTTATCAAGCTTAGAGGCTAGCCTTGAAGATAGGACCTTGGAAATGATCTTAACGATCCCATTTAGGAGATTGATTGATCGATAATCTTTGACCGTGCATCTCGAATCTTTCTTTGGGATGAGGGTAATGTAGGAATAGTTGAGTCTCTCAAGAGTAATTTGGTGGTCATGGAAACTCTTAAAAACATTGATGAGATCACTCTTGATGGTGTGCCAGAAATGCTTATAGAAAGCGAAGGAGAATTCATCAGGTCCTGGCAATTTCTATGAAGCAAGCTGAAACACCACTTTTTTTATTTCTTCTTCAGTGAATGGCTTGTCCAAATCATCAAGTTGGAGTGGTCCTTGAAGATAGGACCTTGGAAATGATCTTAACGATCCCATTTAGGAGATTGATTGATCGATAATCTTTGACCGTGCATCTCAAATCTTTCTTTGGGATGAGGGTAATGTAGGAATAGTTGAGTCTCTCAAGAGTAATTTGGTGGTCATGGAAACTCTTAAAAACATTGATGAGATCACTCTTGATGGTGTGCCAGAAATGCTTATAGAAAGCGAAGGAGAATTCATCAGGTCCTGGCAATTTCTATGAAGCAAGCTGAAACACCACTTTTTTTATTTCTTCTTCAGTGAATGGCTTGTCCAAATCATCAAGTTGTAGTGGTCCCTTAAGGTAAAGAGATTGCCAGTCAACTTGAATGAGAGGTTTTGATGAGTTCCCAATCAAGTTACTAAAATGATCATGAAAATAGTTGTGCAGTTGTTGGAGGTCTGTCAATATTGAATCCCCATGCTTCAATTCTAATATGATATTTTTTTCTCTTTCTATTGCTAGCCCAGAGGTGAAAAAATTGAGTATTTTGGTCTCCATTGTTTAACCATTGTGTTCGGGATCTCTGCCTCCATAGGAGTTCTTCTTGAGTTAACAGCGGGTCTAGCTTGTTTTTCAGATTAGATCGCTCCTCTTATTCAAGGGAGAGGGTTAATTGTTCTTCATCTGCATCTAAGCTATCAATTTTCTCCAACAACTCATTTTTCTGAAGAATAATATTTCCAACATTTGATCGATTCCATACCTTTAAATTTGATCTCAGCATGTGAAATTTCAGAATAAGAGTTGTAACAGCATTAGGTGAAGTTGGCCCGGAGTTCCACCAACTTTGTATCATATTATCAAAACCTGCATAAGTGAGCCAGAAGTTTTCAAATTGAAACAGCTTGCTAAGAAGAGAATTACCTTATTTTGGAGGGCAACGGCATAGAAGGAGAGGGATGTGGTCTGATGTCAAGCGGACTAGAGCTATAAGATAAGTCGGCGGATATTTCTGCAACCAATTAATAGATGCAAAATAGCGGTCTCGAGTTGCCAAAGTTGGGTTTCTTCAGAAGTTAAACCAAGTGAATTGCCTGTTTGAGAGTCTGATTTCAATCTGAATCAATGAACGAATTGAATAGGGATGATGCTTTGAGGGTGTCTACTTCTCCTTTACGGTCTACAGAAAATTTTATAGCATTGAAATTGTCTAAGAGAATTCAAGGAAGTGAGATGACCTCTTTCATTGAACTCAGCTCCAAAAAAAATATTCGGTGCTCGCAATCACAATGGGGACCATAAATGTTAGAAAGCAGCCATTCAAACCTAATGCATTTATAGATGAGACGGATTGTTAGAGAGTAGGTGCCTTTCATGATTAGATTACCTTCATAATCCCTATGGTCTCAGCAAATTAGAAGTCCACCTGATGAACCAATGGCATCCTTTGCTAATCAGCCATCAAGACAGGTGCCACAAATTGATTTTTGCAATCTATCATTCATAAATTATTGCTAGTTTCTTGTAGGCACAGGATCAAGCATTTGGATCTTTTTATGGTTTCTTTAATGGCTCTCTTCTTTTTGGGTTTTCCAATACCTCTAATATTCCAATTGACAATCATGCGTGAGAAAAGTTAAAACTTATAGGACATGACAGGGGAAGGTCAGAAGGGAGATAAGTATTCGGACTTCCATGGGAGAAAAGCATCACTGAGGAAAGTAGACATAAAAATCCAAACAGGGATAACAAACCCCCATTCCTTTGAAGAGAGGGGGAGTACAAGATACCAAAAGTAGGAAAGACAGACAAAATGTAAGAGACTTCTAAAGGAAGTTAGCAGATCTAATAAACCTATAACATCCAAAACACATTATGCAGCAATTTCAGAAACATGATCGAACCTCCTTCCACATCTCTGAACTTTCGGTTCCTTCACTTTGTTGAATGGGTTGGGTTGTTCATGAGAGTGGAATGTGAGTCCACACTTCTTCCCCATGTTAGAGATCAAGGCTGCCGTAAGAAAATTAATGAAGAGTATATCTGCCGCTGTGAGTGACTCTTCTATGAGCCCAAGAGATTTAATCTTCTTCGATCTTAGACGGGCGCTGCATTTATATGTGTTGGTAGTGGGGCATGCTCTTTCGGGAGTCATCTTGCTTAAGATTTTGGAAGAAAAGGGGGATAACTCTTGCTGATGATGTGGACCATTGCATGCAGTGATTATCCTGGAAAAGATCTGTTTGATAGGCATCAAAAAAATTATGACAGAAGGACCACCTTGTTTGGCTATCGAGCTGACAGCAATGGGTTCGAATGATAGTAGATAGCTGTTATGAGGCTCATCTGACTTTTACTGAACATGGGTGTATGCTATCTCAGATAGGTGCATAATAGGGAGTTCAAATTTTGAATTTGAAAAGATAAGGGTCCCGATCCCATTTCTAAGGAACAAAGAAATGATGGTGGTAGGTTTAGCCCATGGGTCAGGCTTGGAGAAGTAGGCCTGAAGAAGAGAGGTGAATTAATGACTCATCAAAGTCTTAGTCTTGGTGTTGGACGTTACAAAGCATGATGTTTGCCGGCCACGCTCCAGCTCCAGAGTTGGACTACCACTTACTACCCGAGACCGGAAAGAATGTCTCTTACCTGAAGAGCTACCAGGCTGGGATGCTGATCTTTTCTTATTTTCTAATTGCAGCGAGTTACCCCCGAACCCGAACCAAAAGTCCCAGTCCTCATCTTCATTGTCAGAGTTCCCCTCCGAGGAGGGTGAGCCAGATGGAGTTTGCTCCGAGATAAAATTGATGCGTATTTGAACATTGTAGGTAAAAGAACCCATCAAAATGTTAACAGATTCAGGGATGTCTTCCACATCCTCATAGAAGAAATCAAGATCAAATGAAGTGAGATCCTCCTATTTGAAGTAGCTTTTGCTTGCTTTATGGGGTAGCACAAAAGAAGATATAATAGCTGCAACTGCTTGTGAGTTCCAACAAACAAGTGAAAGATTAAGTAAACTTGCACTGACCTTGAAGTTGTATTGGTGTGGGAGCCCTCCCTTGAACCTATCCTAGTGATTCACTTCAAGAGAAAATCCATTGCCCCCAATACGAACTTCTATCATTAATCTATGAACAACTTCTTTTGATAGACATGCAATGAAGAAAGTATTCGGTTCAACTAATTTCCTCATTGTCCAATTTCCAGTGGTATTAGCTCTATAGATGAGGGCATTTTGAACGTCATCTTCTTTTATCTGTCATCCAAAAGCTACCACATGGGCTGCTTGCTCCAAGTAAATCTCTGTATCTTCCATTTGTGGAGTGACCGAAACGAATGCTTTGCACACTGCAAAGCTAGAAGAGAGTGGAGTTTGTTGAGGAATATCTGACCAAACCATTGTTTTTCTGGAGGCAATTTTCCTTTCAATTGAATGAACAGGCTTGGATTGCATCCAGGAAGGTAACTTCCTCCAATGCAGGTTTGGGCTGGTAGAGGATTTAAGCTTGCAAGAATAAGCTCTATGGCCAAACTTCATGCAAATGAAGCATTTTATAGGGTTGTGATAGCACTCTTTTGTGTGGTCTTGTCACCGCATTGAAAACATCTACCTTTAGAGAATGGCGCAGGGTGGCGATGACTAATTGAGTGCCAGCGTTCGACTGTTGAAGGAAAAAGTAGAGCTGATCGATCAAGTTTCACTGCCACAGCATAAGAGTGGTATTTATAGTGCCTCGAAGGAAATGGGATGGGAGTGGAGTGGTCAGAGGAGTGGCCTATGCTTCCATTGTCTTTAAGAGAGGGAGGGTTGCAGCCTTCAGCACCGCTACACGGAGTCCTTTGCACCGATGTGGTGGACATTTGCAGTCTGCCACAACAATACCATCCTAAACACGTTGAGGAATGGTTTTCATCGAGTAATATAGGCCTTGCCGTGTAGTCCTTCCCAAAATTATTTGGAGTTCGGGAAGAGAGGGATGAGTAACTAGGTGTCACTATGGATGGCGACTCCAGGCTCGAGGAAGCGAGAAATCCAAGTGAAAGGCATGGTACCCCATGTTCAGGGCACGCCATGTACGGCTGGTGAATGATGGATGGAGGATGATCCATTTTAAGATGTGCATTTGGGGATGCATACCAAGATGGTGGTGGGCCCAGAACTCCCGCTGAGCTAGGATGTTGGTGTTTTGTGCTACAAGATAGCTGTAGTCTCAGTGGAGAGGAGAGCTACCTCTTAGGTTTCCATCCCAATAGAATGGCATTAGCCCCTGTGACAACGGAGTTCCACCGATGAGAGCTTTGGTTGTTAGCTAGTGAGGCAGTAGAAGAAGACTAAGAGTATCGACGAGAATGAACTTTCATCCTATGATGGTGGTTTGGTAGAGCGGGCTTTGAAGAAGATGGAGAAAATCGGTTCAGTCGATGAAGTGGGGGTTGAGAGAAAGTGTTCTGGTTTCTCGCTCTAGGAACAGCAAAGCTTCTCTCTCTAAAGCTTGCCATCCCCCACTCGCCTCCTTCCTTTATCCATTCTGCACTATATTTTTCTTAGTTTCAAACCTTTTCATCCCTTCCATCAAAATTCACATTACAAAATAAAGTACCATGTTTGCTTAATTATTATTTCTCCTGCACTAAATTTTCTATGATTTTTAGTTTCTAAATTTGATCTTTTTAATCAGAATTCAGGAAGTGTTTGGTTCACAACCAGAATCAGGATGGGAATAAAAATCGAAATGGCTTGCAATCAGAATCGGAATGGTCAAATCCTCTGAAGCGTTTGTTTCGTGATCGAAATCGGAATCGAAATTAGAATGAAAAATTGAATTCATAGAGGAGAATATGGATTGAGTTTTATATAGATTGAGCCATTTCTATTCCACCCTCAAATCGAAATCGAAATGGGACTCCTCCCAACTAAATGGTTGGAATGAGAGTCATCTATTCTGATTTCGATTCCAGACCCTACTGCTTCCAACCAAATGCCTCATCACATTACAAAATAAACTGTCAATTTTTTTTTATTTTTTCATAACTCTCTCTCTCTCTCTCTCTCTCTCACGCCCGCACGTCCCCCAGCACATTTCTCGTTTTACCTTTTTTTTTTTTTTTTTTTTTTTTTCCGCTTCAAACTTGGTCCTTATAATCCACTAGTTATTGACTCAGGAACTTTAAAAACAAAACAAAGATGAATTCCATATGTTCCTGTTTGTACTTCCTACAACATGTCAAGGTGTCGTCTGTCCTCTACTACATGAGGCAGAAATACCTTAGGAGCTACAAACAGATGAAAGAATTTGAAAGACGAAGAAAAAGATGGATTACTTCTTGATATTCTGTAAAAACCTGCCCTTTAGACTGCATAAATAGATAGTGTATGAAAGCCACTTGTAGTTGTTTTGATGAAATGAGAGAGACTACCCAAGCTTCATAAGAACAAATGCATAAATCAAATATTATAAAAACAATGAATTTAATATAAAATACCTGAGATATCTAAAATTCAGAAACATGAAAGCTGCATGAATGGTAAGAATTAAGAAACATAAGAAGAAAATGTCAAGGAACAAAATTCTTGGTAAATTGTTAATAAGATAAGCAATATTGGCTACTAATGTGACAGATTGCTCTAAATGATCATTTAACTTGGTTAAAGCCATTAAGTATTTATAAAATGATTTAAAGATTTTTTGAAATCCATAAAGCTAAATTTGGTTGTAAAGAAAATTGCTCAAAAAACTTTATTTTTGAAAAATCTAATTATTTTGTTTGTTTGTTTATTACAAAATTAATAAATTTGAAAAGCAAATAACTAGTATTCCAGAAAGATATCCCTACGCTCTCTCTCTAAGCTTGTCTGGAGAGAGAAGCTCTCAAAGAGACCCCTCTTCCGACCTTCTCCTCGAGCTCCTCGAGCACCCTGTATGTAGTTCTTTCTCTGGCAGCTGGTCGGCCGCTAGGCCCCCCTCTCTCTCTCCCTCCCTCCCTCCCTCTCCCCCCTCCCCTTCTCTCTTTCCTGTCTCCCCTCTCTCTCTCTTCCTTCTCTACTCTTCTCTTTGTTTTGGCCCAATTCTAACTGGGAGCCTCATTCCATGTACCCACATCCCCCTCTCTCCCCCTCTTCTCAGGTCTGTCTCTCTCACACACACCTCTTTCTCTCCGTTGCTGTTATGTTTTAGCGGCACCTTCCAATCCGAACTCTCTTTCGGCACCATTCTCCTCATCAACCGCTTGATCTAACTGTTGGGCTCCCTCCTCTGGCTGTTGGACTCCTTCCCTCTTCTCCCCTCTCCTAACGCCGCTATCGGATCATTACCGACGTTTATCTCCTCCCCCTTCAAAGTTGGCCGATCTGACCCCTCATACCCTCTCTCTCTCTCCCCCTCTCATTCCTGTTTTTTTTGTTAGATGTATGTCCTAAAAGTCAATTGGACCGACACATGTAATCTTTCTAAGGACATAATTTGTAATCTTGACTTATTAATGAAATAAAATTCGAGTTATTTATTCATTCATATTATGTAATATGTCTATGAATCATCCAATGAATTAACAAGATGATAAGACAGACATATTCTCAAAAGTGAAAAATTTGAGACATGTGCCATTAATAGTTAATTCATATATTACTCCCGACCATAAGATCATCACGGGAACAATGATCGATCTAAATAGATTGGTGCATAGATCACTTTCTTATAGATAGATGAGTCTCGAATCTACAGTATGGAAACAAAAGTACTGAGCATGACCAACACGAGTAGTCACTTAGATATCTATTTTTTCATCATGACATACTTAATGCTGCAGTAGTATGAATAGTTCTTTGACATGTGGTGTCTCGACTATTCATAATGAAGTTGCTGTGATTTGACTATACCATAACTCGAATTCCTAGTCATATAGAGTCTTGAGGTGTATGTTAGCTGCAGTAATTTCATTGTACAAATAAAGTGTGCACCTATATGGGATCTATCGATCCTGATAGTTAGAAATAAGTCCTATGAGGATCATGAAACTGAATTCAAAAGTCCATGGCCATAGCAAGTGTGAATAATGAAAAAGAATTTTTATGAGGATTCACTAAGAACTTAGATTAATTGAATTTTACATATGATAAGATCAAATTGATGAATTATCCATGATCTTAATCTTATCGGGACTCATGATAGAAGAATCAAATCATACGGTAACTGCACCTAGAGGTTCATCTATTCAATTCTGCTGGATTGCCACTACATATTGCTAGGTGTCATTGGTGGATCATAAGACCAATTGAGAATTATTTTGATGATCAATAATTCTCGAATTGACTGAATTAGAAAGGGTTCCAATCCATTGAAAGGAGTTTCATGATATTACTGATAGAGATCACAATATATTTTACTACTAGATAGAATTGAACCTATGGGGTCACACAACAAAAGATTTGATCTAGGATCGTACAATTAGGCTTATGTGGTTCTAATTGGTTTGGATTTAAGAAATCCTATTGGGTTTATGAAACCATGCTAGCATATAGTAAATCCAAAATCCTCTTTAGACTTGAATCTCTATGAAATGAAGATGGGACCAAGTCAATTACAAGTAATATAGACAGTCAAGAGTTGGTTTTTCATCATTAATTAAATTAGAAGAAATTGGATTTGAACCCAATTGGATAGGGTCCATGGGGCACCAACTGTTGCCCCCCCCCCCAGTCCTACTGCGATAAGGAATAGGAAGAGGAGAATGGGCCGCACGCCCCATCAGGGTTTGGCATCAAAGAGAGCAAGTGGAGGGACCCCAAAAGTCCTAATTAAAGTTGGTTTTTTAGGTTCCTTATGAGATAAGGATCTGATTTGATTAATTCCTAAACCAAGTAGAACTCTATTTTGCCTATAAAAGGGCCTTGAGATGAGACTCTTAGCCCTAAGCAATCCAAACCAAGCCTCCACGCCTCCCCCTCTTTCGCTTGAGCTCTCCAAGCCCTCTCCCTCTCCTCTTTTCATCACGCCCAAGAGTTGGGCATCCTTGATCTCCATGCTCAAGGATTGGGCGCCTTCTTTTTTCTATGCACAAAGGACGAAGTGCTGATTTTGAGAGGAGTTCTCTCATCTTCTTCTTTCTTTGAAGATTGCTTGCTGGTTTCTTAATGAAGAAATAAAGAGGAGCTTTCCTAGATCTGTTTCGTGGATATCTGTAGTGGTCGGATACTTGTGTGGCTCAAAAAGGAATAAAAAAGAGATATCTACGATCATCAAATTACGGTGTATATCTACCCGCGCAAAGATGAAGATGAAATCTTCATGCTTATGTTTTATAAATTTATTTGCTGCATATAAATCTTAAAAACATGATAGGGATGATCTCATGAGATGACATCTAGAAGATGCATAAAAATTTTTATTGTTCTAGCATGCACACTGCTCTAGATTTTTCTTCATCTTTCTCCCTCTCTGACACCTAGGTGTTGGCCAGCCCATCCCTGGCCAAACATCTCCCTCTCTACCAGAGTTGTCATCGGCCATCCTTAGCAATAAGTTAATCGCCAAACTCTTTTTTTTTTTTTCTTTTTGGAGCTGTTCCCTCCAGTATGGTTGGCTAGACCCCCCTTCTCTCCCTTCTACTTCAACCCCATGGGTGTTTCTTTTTTCCTCTTTTTTCTTTCTTGCCCTTCTAACCCAAGGGTAAAAAATGGTTTCTCCCTTCCTCTCTCTTCCTTTCCAAGTGTTGGATGATCGCCGGATCTCTTCTCTTAGTCCCTTCCTCTCGATGCCATCGAGATCTTGATGAGGTCATCATTAGCTGATCCAACCATGGCCCAATGTTGGTGGCTAGCTAGACGAGGCTTGGCCGAATGCCCCTTATCTATCTCCTTTCGATGATGACCGATTGGATGGTCAACCATATTCTACTCGTTGTGGTTGTAAGATGGAGATTTTAAATTTCAAAATATTTTGATTACATAGGAAGGTTTCAATTTCAAATGAACATTGGAGAAATTTGAATTTGGAGAAATTTGAATTTGAATTCCAAATATTGATGGGATGTTGGAGGCTTTTCTTCAAATTTTCTCTTTGGTACCATCTTTTTTTCTTAATAACTTTGGATAGATTTTTTTCCTCTTTTCTTATCATATTAAAAAAAAAAAAAAGAAGACGGCAACGACGATGACGGCATACCTATTCTTGGAGGCAGCCCCCTTTTCCGGTGAATTTCCTTTTAAGCAAAAACTACTACTCATCGTAGGGACTTCATTTAGATGATCAAAAATTGACCTAAATTGATCTTTTCTAAACCTCTCAAAGACTAATCGTAGGACTTGTGAATTGTTCCCCATTTTGGACTTGACTATTATGTCATCCATGTATGTATATTTCCTATCATGGAAGATGTCCGTCACAGCCCCCTTCTTTTTTTTAATAGTAGTCAACGTTTGATATGCATAAGAAAGGAAAGACAACTATAGAGTACACTTCTAATACAGTAGAGAATGATTATATCAACCATTCGAAAAAAAGTACAGCTAATAATATGGTAAACAAGAGCAAGATGATATGCAATCAATTAATAGAAAGGATAGAGGTAGTAAACCATTCCTCTATCTGTCCCTTGTTCTGTCCATGAGTAGCATCTCTTGCTTCTTCATTCCTGACTGGCAAGCTCAGGAACCAAACAGGTTAAAAGTAAATAATAGTGGCAATATGCCGCATCGAAAGCAGTCCAACAGGCAAATTTAAATGGTCAGATAATTAGACAAACAACCAGGTCCACCTACAATAGCTCATATATTATATCCAATACACAAAACCATCCATGGAAAAGACCAAAGAGAGTATCCTTTAACGACCACACACTTACCACAAGAATTAGTACACAAATAAGATAATATATCTTAAAATTTCACAGATCCAGGATAAATTGGATGTGCATGCATGCAGGCACGCGCACGCAGGCAGAGAGAGAGAGAGAGAGAGAGAGAGAGAGAGAGAGAGAGAGAGATGAATCATCGGATCGTTATCTTCATATTAATATCTCATGAAATGCCCAGATCTGAAATAAGGAAAGCAAAATGGGTTACACCGTGATGTTAAAAGAAAACTTCACTGCTGTCAGCCTGTCAGTCACCTCTCTCCTCAAAAGAATAATAGATGCACATACTGCAAGTTCCAATTTAATGATACACTACAAAATTTTGCAATGAATATTACAAATTATAAACGGATGTGGAACTGTGGATGATAATTGATAGCCCCCATTTTCGCTTTTATGATTACACACGCCATTGTATCCAATCAAAGCATCTGGGAATATAATAAAACTGTGACAATTTAATGAATAATGCCCTGGCAATCATGAAAAATAATTCCATGAATTTAATATAAATAGCAGGATAAAGTGATTACAAAAAGAAGAAATCAGAAAGCACAATGAGATTACCAAGTTTATACTACTTTTGGTCCAATGTTTCAACACTCATTTAAGGCCAACAACGAATGTTGGCCGATAATAGAGACATGCTATTTTTAGCAGACTATTAAACGAAATTATCAACCGGAAGAAAACCAAAAAGTGTTCTTCTAAGTTTGAAGAAAATAAACTTATTGCTCAAATGATTTTGCTTGCACCTCCACAAAAATAGACCTTTTTTTTATGCTGAATCCTAACATAAAAAGGTTGGATAGGTTTCACACTTCCATTTTACAAATATTCATATTTTTCATGAAATATCTGTATATTTTTGAGAGCCATGACTGGAACAAATCAAGAGTTCATCTTACCATGACTGGAACAAATCATCAGTAGAACCAACATTTCCCAGGCAAAAGGTAATCATTTCTGCAAAAATGGCTTTTGGCATATAAGCAACCGCTGGTGGCTATCACTTTGTGACTCAATAACTCGTGCATCCCAACGAATTTGAGTCACAAGAGCTCTTGCTTTTTCTATCACCTGAACTTTATCATGCAAAACAACCCATCCCTAAACAACACAGTACCAAAATATAAACAAGTTAAGAATAGCTAAAACACAGATTCAAAATTTACCCATATAAAATGGGGGAGAGTTCAATTAATGATCAGAATGCAACATGAATCGAAGATACTAAAGCCTACACTAAACACAAGCATAAGTGTCAAAATGTAATGATAAATAAGAAAATAATATCTACTATTTGGATACATCAAACTGTCTACTGCAAATATTGCACATGTATGATCCATGTGTCAATTAAGGAATATTATTGTCAAATTTTCTATATTTAGGCATCAAGAAAAGGATAAGCAGCCAATGTGAACCAATGTGATGATTTGATTTTTGTCAGACACATGGGAGAGTGGAATAGATTGTCCTGAACTTTCGCTGCACTAAAGAATGAGAGTTATATTGGAAGTAGGCAGACTCATAAATTTACATGTGAACAAACAACTGATCTTTGCAAATTAGGCATAAAATGTGAGAAAATCAACGAGCAAGCCATGTTGAGAAAGAGGAAGTCTACCAAGTCATGCAAAGTGTTATTAAAATGAGGTGATATAAACAAAGGTAAGCAGCATGGCAAGGTTAATGAGAGATTTTCATTAAGTTGCAACTGGTGCAAGGGATTTATTTTTGCAGCAAAGGCACCACATCTTATGACCTGAGAGCATCTCAAAAGAAGTGTAAATAATTATTACTGATGTACCATTGGTTCCTGATGAACTTTTTAAAAGAGGTACTGAGAAGAAGATGCCTCCGATGACTGAAAAAATATCATCACTCTAAGTTCTAAGAGCAAGGCAATGTGCAAAACTACTTTAAAAACTTAAGAAAAAAACTATGGATTAAAACATGAAAAGATGGTTAAAGAAATGTTTTAAATGAGTGATGTGAATGTTAGATCATCATTTCGTATACTTTAGTTAAAAATTCTTTAAGAACAAATCTAAATTTGACATTTATTGATAAATAGCAGTGCAAGCAAGTCAAGCTGCTTGCAAGCTACTCGAGCTCGACTCGACATGGTTATTATCAAGCTCAAGCAGCTCGAAAAGTTTTTCGAGTCGAGCTACTCGACTCCAAAGCTTGCAATCCTTCTCGAGTTTATAAATAGTTTTAACCATATTATTTTATTTATAATATATATATATATAATTAATATATATATTATTAATAGGCTAACGCTCGATTTCGAGCTTGAACTCGAGCTCAAGTATGACTCGGTTGATATCCACATCAAGTTGAGTCGATCTTGAGTTTTGCCTTTTTTTCATCGAGCTAAGCTTGAGCTTGAAATATTAAGGCTCAATCAATCTCAACCGAGTTTTGAGTCCAAGTATTTTGAGTCGAGTCGAGTTTGAGCTTCCAGCTACTCGACTCGGCTCGGCTCGATTGCACCCCTATTGGTAAGGATGTGTATAATGCAGTTACACAATTGGCAGGTTCCACAATTTTCATGTGTATCAAGGAAAAAGAATGCTTCTAATGTTTTGTTAAGTTTATCAAAGAGTTGTTAAGTTTATCAACCTGTGGCATGACTAATGAGTTTAAAGTGGCTGGAGGATTACATCAAGGATCAATACTTAAGGCATTACCAACTTTATATTTGTATGGATCTTGACTTCAAGAAAGAGATAAGCTTCTGGTGTACATATTTGGTGATGATCTAGTCTTAGCAACCAGGCTAAAGCGGGAGCAACTAAATTGGAGACAAACTTTTAAGGGCAAAAATAAGCCAAAAACAAAATGGGGAACAGGCTATCCAACTACAGCACTAGAGCTACTAAATACGAAGCACCTATCATAACTAATAAACAAGATAATAGAGGGCCTATGATAGTTTGGTCATGTAAAATAAAGGATGGTTGGGGTGCCTACATGAAATGAGGGCACAAGCATGTGTTTAAGGAGAAAGTGTAAGGGTTTGGCCTAGATGATTATGTCAAATGAAATGATTTGATAGATTTCATATGGGCTAAATTGGACCACAGACATTGTTATAAACAGTCAATCAAGATCAATTGTATGTAGACGTAGTCCAAGAAGTAATGGCAAGTGGCAAATGCAGGTTAGAAGTGCAGCATAACAGGTAAGGTATTTGAGTTAGTGAAATGCTCACGAAGCCTTCCTTTAGTGCCGTGCTCTATAATTAACATTATGTACTTATCTTAAATGGATGATGCTTTGTCGCCACCACTGCCACTGCTGGCACATTTGTGGACTTATGGTGCTATGCGCCAAGTTATAGTTACCTACTTCACTGTTTTGTCCAATTCATGTTTGATTCCTATTTCTGGTTCATGATTCACAATATGCTCATAGGAAGTTGACGGCTTCATTTATCAAAAGTTTATATATGTTTTTCTTAGCCTATTTTATAGCAACTCTCAATTGCTGTAGAAGTAAACTTGAAATTTATCAATGCTTGTGATTATGAGAAGCAATATATTACGGGCAATGGGAATGTTGTGCAAGTAAATGTAGGAATGAATTAAAGAAAAATAATTTTACCCAAAATTTCCAAATTTCCATCATCAGTTGAACCTAGGCAAAATAAGTCATCATAAATTTGGACCATTAACAATTGAAATATGGCCTATGATTGGGAGACTTAGGTAAATATATGGGATAAACAAGTTAACAAAGAAAAAAAGTAGAAAATGAACTCAGCCATGTATTTCCCCTCTCTAGCCCTCTATCTCTTGGCACGTACACTCTCGCAATTAGGTGCAATACAACATGTTTCAACAACAGCTCTGTAGAACCGAAATCAAAACCTATGCCGGCCGACGGGCAGTGCAGTTTGGTATGCTCCCATACTGGACCACACCAGGCCTAAATTGATATGGCAAAGAAAGCAAAGAAAGAGAATTCGAGAGGAAGAGAGAGGGAGGAGAGAAGGGAGGGAGGCTGGCGGCCATCGAGGCCTCTGAAGATCCACCCTCTTCCAAAGAGATGAGAATAGAGAGAGAAAAAGAGAGGAGGGAGGGAGAGAGAGAGAGGAGGGAGGGAGAGAAATAGGAGGGGGAGGTGGTGGTGGCCGTCGAGGCCCTTGGAAGGCCGGACCCCCCCTCCCTCCCGACCTTTGCTGGGTTGAAACAAGAGCGACTAGCCCCAATTTCATTGTGTTTAATTTTTTTTCGTGATGCACAGTGAAGTCGGCAATTCATCTCTATTTCAACCTAGTAGACGCTGTGGGGGGGAGGGAATTCGGCCATCCGAGGGCCTCGGCAGCCGTTCAACGGCCATCGCCATCCCCCCCCCACCTCCCCCTCCTATTTCTCTCCCTCCCTTTCTCTCTCTCTCTCTATTCTCATCTCTTCAAAGGAAGGCAGAGCTCCGAAGGCCTCGATGGCCCTCCGACGGTCTCAGTGAGCCATTGGCAGCCACCGCTGGCCTTTTCCTCTCCTTCTCTTCCCCTCTCTCTCTTTTCCTCTCTTTCCTTCTTCCTCCCCTCCATTTTTGCCAGTTTTCGAAAACACCTGAACCGCATTGATAGGCCGGCAATATAGTTCGGCATGCCAAGAACCATCCGGTTCGGTACGTCCGAAACCACCCAATTTGGTAAACCATAGTTCAACATAATTTGAACCTAGCATTGCAATGGAAAAGCGTTGCCTTTGACTAAACCAGTTGGCTTGCTGACCAAAAGGAAAAACATCTATAGCCCATTTTGAATAGGCATCAAGTAGACAGCTAATAAGAAGAAGTTACAACTGGACTACTCAAAAACAAATTACAGCCTCTTATTGTCTAAATTTTACCGGTACAATATTCAGGTGAGAAGCTTACTATGTTAAAATTAGAAAATAAAGTAGACTTGATGCAGCAGCCTGATATCTTCCATAAAAAAGCAACTATGAAGAGAGGAATAACTCTACCTCTGGACGCAAAATTCGGTCCATTTCTAATAATAAGGCAGATAGATTGCACTTCTCTACAGTGAGATGATGAGAAAGAAGCCCCATAGCATGAAGCAAATCATATGTTCGGGGATATGTGGGAAAGTGTTCACACCTGCAAAAGAATGAAGAGCACCTCCACATAAGCAATTGTTCCACAAACTGCATCCTGCAACAATATTGTTTATAGCTACAAGTGATATATCAGCATGCAAAAGTTGCTCACCTAGCTAGATCCAGCAAATAAAGAAAATGAAAGATAAGCTTGGAAATCATCACAGTAAAAGTTTTGATTCATCTTATTCTAGATGTATGAAAAAGAAATTAATGTCTTCCTTTATAGATGCTTAGAAACATGATAAGTCTCTCTCTCTCTCTCTCTCTCTCTCTCTCTCTCTCTACGTATCTCTGTCCCCCCCTCCTGCGTGTGTGCATATGTTCAAACATAGATGAGCTTATAATTGGCACGCATGAGCAGCAAGCAAATGCACACGGATATACACACAAGCTCACAAATATGTGTGCGTACAATAACATACAGATAATACATTTGGCCAATAAGCACTTCCTTCAACATGCTAACCAGCAGATCACCAACAACATTCAGAAGATCAGAAGGAAAGCCCATTCCAGTTAGAGGATTTCATATATAGGGTGATTCATGCATGGGTACATGTACCTTAGCACAAGAACCATTTATAATAAGAAACTAGTACTCTACTTAATTCTACCAATATGTGCTGAGTAATCTAGTTAAGAGACTGTCTCTAAAAATATTACCAAGATCCCACAATCCTTTGTTAGTATTCCATCTAATCCAGCTTCTTGGTCTTTAGTTACTTGAATAGGCCAGTTCCATCTCAATCAAATATTTTTCTAAAAATAAAGGATAATCAATCTCTTATCTAATGCAAACATGATCTAGAATTACCATATGAACATTTTATGCGCACCAAAATACACAAAAATGGATGAAAGCTTGACATAATCTAACCCAATTTGTTGTGTATATATATTTTTAAAGCCGTAAGCAGCTTGTCAAAGTGCTCACAGATATTCAAGACATTGTCATTAACATATTCAATTCCTGATCCTTCCATTTGTTACCAGTGTGGTATTTGACATTGTTGGAGCCGAGGGCAAACATAAAATGTCAAATGCAGTTAATATTTTCTCCAAAAAACAA
This sequence comes from Elaeis guineensis, assembly GCF_000442705.2. Classification (NCBI taxonomy): domain Eukaryota; kingdom Viridiplantae; phylum Streptophyta; class Magnoliopsida; order Arecales; family Arecaceae; genus Elaeis; species Elaeis guineensis. The sequence continues at coordinate 17,906,499 of NC_025999.2, forward strand.
TCAAGACGACAGTGCAGTGAACCAAGGCATTTAAGTACTCTACATATAAATATTAACCTAAACAAGGACTGAATGTGCAAAGAGGAGGAGAAGAAAAGTTACCTACCAGTTATGCAAGACACCAGCGAAACCTCGACCGATTATTAGGGGAAGTGTATTACGAACCCCAGTTGGTACAACATTCATCACCCAAACAGTCTTTCCAGCCTCCAAAAGTGCAGCATTTAGTCCTCCAAAGTTAGCATTCATGTCCATTACATTGCGCACCATGTTAAATGGAGGTAATGGATCTTCATCACCTGGCCTCTTTGGATGGTCCGAAAATATCAAGGGTGTAAGCAAAGACCAGTAGTCTTCTACAGCTGTCTCCCATGCATTTGAGTCCTCCATAAGTTCGTCGGGATGAACTTCTGGATAGGGAAACAAGGGTCAATTATTAACTAGGCCAATTTCAATTGCAGTTTGGTACCAGAATATTCTAAGAACATATAAAAGGCTAAGTAGAATGATGAAAATCAAATATTTTAGAACAAATACTTTCCATGAATGCCAAGTTCTTCTAAGTTCCATTGGGAGCCAGAAAGCCAGTTGGATGTGTTTTGTATGGGAACCCACCGTTTGCTGGTAGTTCCACTCAAACATGCAAGGAGGGGTTTATTATATGATTCCGCATCTTCCTCTGTACAGAGAGGTACAGTACCCTGCTTGCTATAATGTAAATGACAGAAATGATGTTACAATTCTTTCTCAACATGAATGGTTTCTAGCTACAGAATTAGAATGACTAGCATAATCACAACAACAACAGCAGCAGCAGCAGCAACTGAAGAAAACTCAGCATTTTCATCCTCACCGAGATGCATAGCAATTGAAATCTGCAGTCTTCTGCCAAATGAAAGTCTCATCTTGCTCTCCTAGTAGACTCCAACAGATTTTCTGGGCAAAATCTTCAATAAATGCAAAGATGATGCTGTTCCTTGCACCAAGTGAACTACCTTGGGCTTTGCCGGTAGGTGATGTCAAGACAAAGTAACCTCCCGGCTTGAGTAGCCGATCAACTTCAATTAGGAAAGCACCATCTGCTTCAAGGGAGTTGATAAGCATTGACATGAGATATGATGCAATCTTCCACTAATTTAACAAATAACTCTCAAGCCTCATGTCAATTATTTTTGGTTGGTTTTATGGATACTCATCAAATTTGGCACATGCAAGCATGACTTTAAAAAAAATGTCATGCTACCATATTGCAGTGTCTTATGTGAATAAGTGGCCCAAATTGGCAAAAAAAATAATTAAAAACACTTTTCTGAAAAAAATAAAGAAAGAAAGAGTAAACATCCAATTCATAATTAGGTGCAATTGATATTAAAGGGCAACAGGATACCAAAGATTAAACAAGTGAACTAAGTCAATTAGGCATGCTAAGGCAGATTGCAGAATTAATAATGCTCAGAATTAACAGAAACAGAACCCCAGTAGCCACTTGAATATAAGAATGGAGGAGAAGAATAGTTTATGATGCTCAAATTTGACTGTATAAATGTGGATTCCTTGATAAACAAAATCATATGGCCCCATCTGATCGGAGAAATTTTCAATGAACATCATGGGACATATTATTCAGTTCCAAAAATTGAGAATGGTCCAGTCTGGTGAGAAATGGAGAATGATTTAATAAAAAAGTTGGAGATATAGCACAAAGTTTTTAAGAACTTGAGATCACAATCACATGCTTTGGTGTCATGAAACTTGAAAAGCGAGTTAAGAAAGTGCAGTAAAAGGGCATGAAGCCAAACATGAACAGGTACGGGAGTAAGAGACATACTTTGCCTTTTAAGGGCCTGTTTGGGTGTCTAGGATTTATAAACTTAAGATAAAATTCATGATGGGATGTAGATTTTGATCCTATAGAATTATACATAAAATCCTATTGGGAGAGAAACCCCATGTAATAAATCCTATCCTACATTTGGATGATAAATTAGGATGTCCTCCTCTTCCCTTCTCTCTCTTCCCCTCCTCTCTCCTTTGCATCTTTTACCAAAATGATAAACTTATCCAAGGTTTTAAATCTCATGGGACGGAGGTGTCCCGGTATCTCCATGGAATAGGAGACCCCACTGTCCCGTCCCGTCCCGATCATGCATCTAGATATATATCCTCCATTTCTCCCCCTTCTTTTTTCTTTTGTTTCTTTTAATTTCCTCCCTTCTTTTCATTAGTTTTCTTTTGCCTTCCTTTCTTTCCTTTTTTTTTTCCTTTCTTTTTGTCATCCCTTCCTTTCTTTCTTTTTTTCCTTTTTTTCTTCTCTATTTTTCCTTTTTCCTTCTTTTCTTCCTTTCATTTTCTTCTCCTTCCCCTTCTTTCTTTCATTTTTCTTCTTCTTTCGTTTCATTTTTTCCTCTTTTTCATCTTTCTTTATTTCCTCTTTCTTCTTCTTTCTTTGTATGGATGGGTTTCGAAGTCTTAACCTCGTCTCGATCCCATTTTCTCATAGGAACAGGATAGAATGGCTGAGATGCCCCCCATCCCACCGGAACATAAAATCTTGAACTTATCATTATAAAAATATCATATTAATTATTATAATTATAAAATAGAAAAAGATAATATATCTTTGTATATGTCTGGAATTTAAAATTAAAACCCATTTAGATTTGGGATGGGTTGGAATTTGCCCCTTGGATATCCACTACTTGAATATGATTATTTTATAAATTTTTATAAAAATATGAAAAATTGAACACCAAATCCTTTGATGGCCTAATGACTATCTTAACCAATAGACCACAATTCTCACTTATTTTAAATTGATTAGTAATATATTTATACCGTTTAAAATAGTTATACGTAAATACCCAACACAAAACCCTAGCCATCATCTAATTTTTCCTATTCAGCCGCTCCAAGCTGCCCACCCGATTGAGACTCCTCGGGATGGAAAAAATATTGGAAAAACTAGGAGGAAAAACAACGAAAACAAAGGAAAGAAAGAAAACAAAGGAAACATAAGACCTTTTCTCACATAGAGTATTTTTTTTCTTTTCGCTTCTTTTTCTTTTTGTTTCATTCTTTTTTCGGAGATTTGTGGGGAAGGAGAGCACGTGAGAGAGATCGGAGGGGTTTCTTAGGTTCCATTTGGGGTTTTTTCTTAAGCATATGGGATTTTGTGAGAGTTGTGGTGGTGTGAGTGGCAGAGGTGGCGACGAGGAGGTTGAGGGTAGGGGCATCAAGGGGGACCTCACGGTGGCTGGTGAAGGTGGAGGGTTGGGGAGAGGGAGAGGAGGAAGCAAAGGATGGCAAGGAAGGAGAGGGGCCAGGAGGGGTAGTTCGAGATAGGGAGGAGGCAGAAGATGGGGAGGGCTGCAATGGGGGACGGGAGGAGAAGATGGCATGGGCGAAAAGGGGCCAGAGATGATGGGGGTGAAAGTAGATCCTAACAATCATTGGAAAATAAAAATGTCCATTGGAGGACTTTTTTCTCCTATAGGATCAGCCACTTTCCATTGTTCTTTTATCACCAAACAATGGCTAGGAAAGGAAATAGGCTTTTTATCCATAGGATCTATTGATCCTATAGGATTTTGGCCAATCCTATCCTTTCCAAGCAGGCCCTAAATTTTTTTTCCTCTTCTTGTATCATTTCATTTATCTATGAAATATGAGGTGGCTTGCCACCATTATACCCAAAAAAAGGACTAAGAGACAAAATATTTCATGACACTGCAGCATGGATTTCATGAGCAAAAAAAAAAACAGACTGAATATATTACTTGGTGTAGAACTCATGCATAAGAATGAAATATATGCACATGGAAAGCAAACAGAACATACCTGTATGCTGTTACAATTTAGAAAAAGTACACTAGCTTTCTATAACAATGAAAAATGCACTGATGTATTCATAATAGCACAGGAGAAGTGATAATAAACAAAAGGAAAATTTTGATGACCACTTTTATTATGTTGTGAATTATGGTATTATTTCAGACCAACAGCAGAAACAAATTCTCTACTGATTAGAAGTTTATGGTGGAAAGAGTGGATTACGATTGGGCAAACAACAGTAGAAGCTTTATAAGTTGCTGTATTGAACGAATTATCTATTCAACTTAAAAAGAGGAAAAGAAGACAATGATTCCAGTACCCTTTTTGTCCCAGATAATTCCACACTGAGCGCAATGGACCATATCAAAAGAGAGTGACGGATATGGAAGTCGCCTTGAAACAAAACTCCCAATTATTGCAGGAAGACCCCTTTCAAGGGTCAGTTGAACTTGACTCCCAAATACCTCATAAGCTGCTATGCAAATAGTCATTAATTTCAGTGAGAATAAATGAGCTCCAAAGCTCCCAAAACCGCATTCCATGTCCAACACCATCCTGATCTGAAATTATCAAAGAGATTTATCTTCTTAAACTTTATCTAAGGAAATAATTATGAGAAAATGTGTTGTTCCTCAGAACAAGAAATAGCTCAATGATGCTGCTTTAACAAAATATGATTTCCAAAAATGAAGAAGGCAACAGCACTTCATGGTGAAAAGAAAAATCAGTTTACCTAAATTTTATTGCATTTTTGGTGCTTCTTTTTGTTTATATAATTTTTAAAGTAGGTTCGACAGTGCAATTTCAAGAATAAATGGTATTAAAGAGTCCTATTTTACGTGCATATTGGGTTGGGCAAGTTATAAAGCAAATAGGATTTGATTTTCAGCTGTTTTGAGCATCATTCTAAATAGGGTAGTGTGGGATTCCAAATTGTCCATTTAAGGAGAGGTTTTGGTGATTAGTTTCTTAGTTATTGAGAGTACCACTTTACTTGTTAAACAAGTTATAGAATATTATAAAAGGGCCTATGAGGATTCCTCATGCAAAGCATGGTATGTGATTTTTTTTTTTTTTTTGAAAGAATAAAGGATTTCTTTAGGTCAGGTTTGACCCTTCCCTCACCCTGCTGCTCTTCCAGATCTCCCTTCTATTACATTTCATAATCTTTTTCCTCCTCTAAACCTCACTTTTCTCTTGCTTCCTATAGAAACATACTGTGATCCAAATTTCTGTTTATAGGACTACTGGATACCCACCAATCTACAAGTTTTCTATAGAAACTTGTTCTTTGGACCTGTACCTCATCTAACAACCAACAATAGAAATCTTATTTTGGCCTTTTGAATGTTGCAAATGCCAAAAACAAATTTTCTGCCTTGTTTTCCATGACAAGACAGGAAGGTGATTTGTTGGCCCAAACCCAGGTCTCCTCCACTCCCTAGGTCCTCCAATGCAATGCAGGCCATCCCCAATTTGTCCTGCATCAGCACTCCTCATGCTGCAACAACATCCAGAACAAGTATAATACATTATGTAGCAGTGAGAGGAAATACCAATGCATGCAACAATAATCCAAAGACAAGTAACGAAGTATTTGAACTTTAAAATGCACAATGACTAAATGGTAACACAGTATTGGTCTAACACAGTTCTGAAAATCAAGTTTGCTCTTCAGCAAGTATTGCATGCAGAAAACAATATGGAGCAACTGTAAGGGCATACAAAGTTATGGCTTTATGTTTATTTTCAAAGAACCTATGTGTGTCTACACCAACATAAAGAAACAATATTCAATATTGTCAGTCCAAAGCCAGTACTGTGATATTTCTATCCATCAAGATTTGTGCCAAAGAATAAGCCATTGCAAATTATCATCTAGTATGTCAGTTTACTGCTCTTCATAATTCTACTTGCATTATGGCCATCATTTTGTATCAAATTCACCATCTTTTATGACCTCGAATTACATAAATGCATATTGAATTTCAAACTGTATTATCATAAAACAACCAGAATATTTTAGCATCTTATTTTTATATGAAGTTTAGAGTAGTTAATGATCTACCATTCTCTGTTCAACTTTGCAACCTGAATTGCCAATTTTTCTGTATTAAGTCAATATAAAACACCTCTTTGTCCTTTTGTCCACAATCTTCATTAACCCAAAAGTAATAATTTACCCAATGGTTTTAGGCAATCTTTTCACCTACCTAAAAAAGGTGGATAGCCTATAAACATAGCTTGCAAAGTTGTCACAAACATATACAAACAATTTCTCCATCATTTCCTCTATCACAATAGTCCTATCTGCATTCTTTCATGCAATCATTTACCTCACCAGTGGCCGCTTGAAAACCCCCTATTTGTACCCTCATCCCACAATCCAGTTGCCAAAAAAATTCTATCTTCGCCTATAATATCCAATCTTTGCTAGAAATGACTCAAAAGTATGCCATGTGTTAGTGCACCATGGTTAGTATGGGGCATACAATACCATATTGATCTGAGACTAAAATGCTCAACCATTAGTAGCAATATCTAGAAATTATTTTCAATACTTCAACTATAAAGGATATAGAAAAATGGAGAGATATAAGACAGAGTACATGGCAAAATGAAGAACAGAGATGCTTCTGCAACTGAACCAAGAGGCAACATTGTATGCCAGTAAGTATAGAAGATAACCAAAAAAGCCAGCAATGTTGTACATGTTAAAATGTCAAGCAATAAAAAGGTATGCACATGGAACAAGTTAATGTGAGCACTTAGGAAGTATTTACACGGTGATACAAGAATAGAATTAAAATTATTACCGCTAAAAGTGACAAAGGATTGGTTGAAACTGTACAATATATAAACATTTACTTTTTAAAAAAATGAAGGATCAGAAGTGATGGTGATTGGACTAATCGCCAAGGAACAGGGAAGACACAAAGATGTCAAATAAAGAGGGAAAGACGAAAGAGAAAATGTATGCAAGTCTTGGGGTGATACAAAATGGAATGCTTTGGAAAGTGAACCTCTTGATATTAAGCATATAGCAAACAAGGCTTCAAAAGATAAACCCTAAGTAGATAGGATAAAATTTGTGGATAGTTGCACATAATCATTAGATTACATGAAGAAGATTAGGCATTTAAATCTTATCAGATTAAATTGCTTCAACTAAAAGACCTCTAGTACTCAATGAAATAGCTTCTTGATGATCAAAAAATGCACCAGTGGACCAAGTTGAGCCCACAAAGACATTGCTACTCCTACCCAGATCACAATAATTTCTAAATATACAAACAACATTATAAAATATCCAAGTCACAAGTAAGAATCCTAGAGATATTCTATCAAGCAAATAATAAAACTGTGAATTATTAACCATAGCAATCAGATGAACCAAATTACTATTTAGTGCATCTTGCTCATTTTCCCAAAAGTAAGCTTTTCCATTTTGAACATTCAGTGTTAACAAACTCTATCCTTCCATACTCAAAATTAATGTGCCCTCGCCCTTCAAACTGAAGAAAAGCTACAGCTTCAGCAGAGCCATTGTAATATCTTCCCATGTTCAAGAAGGATGTTCTGTACCTGATAACATATGATAACCACCATTTGAGCTTTTTTTTTTTTTTTTTTACTTCATAACATAATCTCCTACTTCCCATGTATGTACGCATACAGACATATATACGTACAAACATATCTACTAGATGTATGTATGTGTGTGTGTATGAATGTATTCTTAAACAACTAAGAAACATTGTTTGATTCTGTAGAAGTAGTCTCTGTAGCTAACTTGACAACAACTTTTATTGTTTCTCTGTTATCCACATCAGGAAGGAACCTAACTGAGAATAAAAGCTGAGAGTGAAAGAGGATACACATAATATGGAAGTATTAGAAAGGATCAAAAAGAAAGCAAAATGACTTAGGCGAAAAATCCACCAAATTATCATAATCTTGTCTCACATCTGGAAGATGATGAGTGGATTATGTTTTATGTTGCAGCCAAATAAATCAATGCATAAATATAAAACAAACAGCACATTAACATCAATAGGTCATGCAGGAAAGAATTTTTTTTTTAAAAAAAAATGAAAAACATACACCAGCTTGAAGGAATTCAGAGTCACTTCCTAGGCCTATCATTTCTGCAATTTGACGTGCATAATCTTTGATACCATCAAAAGTCACACCATCCTCAGAGTGGAAGGCAATCTGATTATCCTCCAGGAGCACCATCCTGAAAAGTCGTAACAAAATTATTATACCGTCAGATAAAAGTGGACCAATCAACCATTCCCATATACTCCTTTTATATGTAACAAAGAGTTTCACGATCAATGCTGGTGCATGTAAGTTCATGAAATCCTTCAAAATGTGAGCTGAGACAATAACACAGTTACAGACAATCAAATGGGATTTGCTTGGTTGTTATGGGATTCCTAAACATTTCAGTGATACAAGGACTACCTTTTTTTCATGCTGCCAGAAGAAAGAAACTGATCTTTCGTAATCTTCACATTGCCACTCCATATTACATCCTTACCAGCTGGCCACTGCAAAGGGATCTTGTAATCCTTCGGAGGACGAACCAAACAACCTATGTCAACATCATCCACTTCACAGTGCCTATCAAATTCATCCCCCTCATGAAACCCAGCTAACAGGTTTGCAGAAACATTGTAACAAGGAACATGGTTCTCTCTTTCTTTCCCACATAACTGAAGCTCCCCCAATGGAGTTATCCCAAGGGAGAGTGCCTGTATCTCTACAAGATCACTTATTGTTTGCTCCCTTAACCTCCTGTAATTCCTATATATGTAAGGTACTGGCGATTGACCTACAGAATTCCAGGTAGCTGGATATGGTGAGCTTAAAACAGTGATTAATGCAATAACAATGATGAAGTAAAGAAGCAACGAATTCAATGATGGCCATCGGCCAAAGTTGACAAAGTGTCTGTCAGCCCAGGGTTTTCTCTTGTCCATAACCAACAGGGCTTACAGTGCTACTTTAATAACTGAAATCAGGCCCACAAGCAAAGTTCCTGTCCTCTAAACCTAAATCTCGGTAAATACTGAATTAAAGCAGTCAGAAATGACATCAGATTCGAAGCTTCACACGGTTGACAATCAGAACAATTCTTACTCCACAAGCAGATTCTGCCAGAAAAACAGATACTTTTCGCTGATACCGACACCTAATACGAGATGTAAACTATAAAGTGGAGTGCAAATACAGAACACAAAAGGCACAAATGGCAATCAGGTCATACAACCAATTGTTGAAATTCTAAGCTCAAATCAGGTCCCATTCAACTTTCATAGCATATAATCCTCAAAACTGTACAGCACTTAACTAAAATCAGGCCAGAAGGGGGCATTCAAATTCCACATTGTGAATAGAATATTAAGAAACAAGATTGAAGCACGATAAGGCCAGATCTCCAGATAAAGAACAGAAGATCAGGAAATCCATCCAAACGGTAACCAAACAGCAATATCACCAGCAGGATCGAAGCAAACCCGCAGCCAGATCACCGCCTCTCTCAGAGTAAACCAACCCTACCACCCTGATCAACCTCCCACGCCATCAAGAACCGAATCTCCCAGCAATCCCCGACAACCATCTTCCTTATCGGCGAAGAAACACGATCAGTCAAAACAAAAACAGCAAATCCCACTCACCAGAGCACCAAATCTCGACATTCCGTCGATCTCCGACATCAAACGCGACGATCTCTTCCGTCCGAAGCATCAAATCGATCTCAGATCCGATCAAACTACGAATGCGGTAGCTTTTTTCTTCAGGAAAAGCTCAATCAGAAGTCCAAATCTAGGGTTTTCCACGCTCCCTTCTCGCCTTCGGAGAGAAAGAGGACAATGAGAAACGGTTATATTCCAACGGACCGCAGATCGACCCCTTGCGTTCCCCGCAGCGAAGGAATAAGATAGAGAGTAGGAGGTTGTTGTGGGTTTGGGGATTGGCAAGAGAGCCTTTTATAGGACGACATCTGTGGGCCCCGCGCTCGAAGACCGAAATCATTTTTTCCAGATCCCATAGGAATAATCATACTCTACTAACAATAATGATGACGGTATTGGTGGATCGCCGGCCCGCTTTAGGTTACGTTGGACCCCCAGCCCCGGGGCGCTGCCGGCCACTCGATTGAACCGTTCATCCCCTTTGATCTGATTAAACTTTACTGAATCCATCCAGGCTTGTTCAGTTAACGGTGATGATGCGGTTAATGGTGTCGGTTCTTAAATCGGGTTGGCGTTGCAGGTGTTGAGATGCTCCTTGAGAACGTTTTAGGGTAAGGCCACCTGGACAACAAGGGGCACGTTGTCGCGTGAGAGGAGACGGACTTTTCATGGCGAACCGAACGGAATCCAACATCCATATTGAGGTCGCTTTCCATGAATGGGTGTGAGGCGTCCACAGCGTGTGAAAGTTGTGACAGATTGTGTGGATCAGACCTTTCACTTTGATGGTCCATTTGAGTTTTTCTTCTCTTTTTTTTATTTTTATAAAACTTAATAATTCAAATACCGGACCTAGCAATATTATATATTAAAAAAATGATGCATAATGCCACAAATATTTTTGCTCTTTCTGATACATGGTTGAAGGCATTGCTTGTGTTATGGTCAAAAATTCATGACCCGAACGGATCGTTCTCCACTCCTATATATATATATATATATATATATCGTTTGCTTTAATGGCCAACATTATAGCACAGGATCTTATAATTTTATCTTTTAAAAAATATATCGAGATATTTCATCCTATATAAGCTAGTGTTCCTCTTGACTTATAACTAATATGAGACTAATGATATAGTCTCAACAGCTTGCATAAAAATCTATGATAACACATATCCATTAGATTGGCTTACAAAATCAATCTGTAAGATTGTGGTATACTTATTAGAGCATTCATTACAAAGTCACCTTGAGCTTCCTGACCTGCTGGTCAATCTATAGTTCAATTGCCTTCACAAGAGATGTATATTGCTTTAGACCATTTCCATTGCAGGACACTCTTGATTATTGCATTGGAGTGGCTCCAATTCACAGAATCTGTATTTAACCATAAAATAATTGTTGAAGAATCACCTTCAACCCATAATTGTGATGCCTGAAGCTTGAAGATTGGACACCATAACCCTACTCAAGTTGCAACCATCTGAAAATAGGGTACAAAACATGGGGAGGTCAGAGCCATGCCCTCAGCCCACAACACTCGAGCGATGGGGTCTCTGATTATGAAACCTACTGTTGCTTGAGATCCCCTAGCAGTTCATTAAAGTTAATTTTTAAGACAGCAAGGGGAGGGGGAAGCCAGCTCACTGCCCATCAAAAATTTGGGTCAGAAAATTTAGTAAAAAAGCCGCCCCAAGACCTTTGACTATGTTTTGATAAAATCATGTGCATAACTAGAAACCACATCCTCCACGTAACAGTATGAATTTCTTACCAGTTGAGTTCGAGTAACAGCCACATTCTGAAATAGATGCTCATTTCTTGTTGTCCATAATTGCTATGCAATGTAAGCCATTAGAGATCTTAGCCTGCTCTCCTATTTGGATTTTGGCTAATATTATCACGCCCTTGACCTTAGATCGCAAGCTAGAAGTCATAGATATTGCCATATACTCATAAAGAACTTTCTACACGAGTATGCAAGGCATCTGGTCATGATATCATAAAGAAAACAACAGAATAAATTCAACAAATTAAGTCCAAAATTTAACTAATTGAAATCAACTTTAATATCTCATAAAGTCCAACATTATTCAAAAAAAATTGCATCAAACCTTACTAAAATTTTTCAGTCTAAATAAAGATGTTGAATCTACCTCAATCGCTCTCTCATAATGATCTCCCAAGTCAAGTTAGTCCTTTGAACATATAAAAATAATGAAATATAGAGTAATGAGATAGATAGCCCAATAAGTAATGAACACCTTGGTTAGATATATTCAGCAATAATAATATCTTAAAAATAAATATGTATGGTACATTAATTCAAAATATATTATACTTTCCAATTAATAAATATGTGAATCCAATCTAATTATAATTCAAATTTTATTTATAAATTAATTTCTTTCAAAATATTACATTCATCTCGATAACCACGAATTAAATCAAAGTACTATTCTATAACTCCCAATGGTAGGATATCAAAATACTGATGTACACTCCCACTAGTAGAATATCAAATTATCAATATTTAACCATTCTACTAGTAGAATAACGAATTACTAAAGCACAATCTCCATTAGTAGGATATCAAAATATCAGGTTTTAATTATCTACTCTCAGGATATCAAATTCTTAATGCTTAACTCTCAATGGTGGGGTTCAATATGTAATCAAGTTGTAAGTCAAAATTCATCTCAAATCAAAATATTTTTTCAAAATATTTTTCTTTCACAATCCAATTCGAATATTCATAAAACATGTAACATCAAAATCTATCGAATATAATTTATATCAAATTCAATATGTTCAATCATAAATCACTTAATATTTCAATAAAAAATATATTCAATAATTTAAAATATAAAATGAATCGGATTCATAAATCATGGATAATTCAATACAAAAAAATATTTTATAATTTATCAATAAATCTAAAAAATATGAAGCATCACTTACCTCACACGTACTCCAACAAATCTAAATAATTATTAAATTTTTTTTCAAGATCTTCAATTAATAGATTATATAATAGTATCCTACTACTAGACATCTTCTTATCAAAATAACATACCTCTATATAGAATCGAATCCAATAATTAGAAAAGATATGGATACTTAAGAAAGACATGATTGATAGATAGTCATAATTAATGATCCAAATTAGTCAAATCATGATAAATTTATTCGATCAAAAATAGATTAGGATATAATTGGTTCCATAAAGATCAAAAATAATCAAATCTAATGATATCTGATAATGACCAAGTGGTGCGACCGATAACCTTATCAATTCAATCAAGATAATTTTAGTAAATCATGATTGAACTAATGCATAAACAGTTCATTAAAAATCATAGAAGATCAAATCTAATAGTAGTTGATTTGGCCAGAGTGGTTGCCAACACACTGCCCAGTGACCATGAGTTAGGATCCCTTCATCAAGTTCTATCAAGGTTAATAAAAGATCTTTCTATGATTTATAAAATCTTAGAAGAGACACAATCTAGAGAGACACTTTTAGAGATAGAAAGTAGAACTTTCTAGAAAGAGAAAGTAGAGAGAAAAGTATGAAAAAAATTGAAGAGAGAGAAATTCTCTCTCCCCTTCTCTTTTTCTTTTTTCTTTTCTTTTTTCTTTTTTTTTCTCTTTCTTCTTCCTTCTCATTTCCTAAGGAAAACAAAGGGGACCTTTGGTCACCCTTTAATCCCAAAATGCAACAGCCTCCACTGGTGGTGGTGATTATTGTCAACGATGTTGGCCATAGTGGCATAACTGGAGATGGTCAATCGATGATCGGCGACAACAACTAGAATCGAAAAAATCCTTAAAATCCAATGGAAAAATAGAAGAATCAGATTTTTAAGAAAAATCTGATGTTTGCCGACCAAAATCAAGAGCTGTGAGGGTTAAGGAGGATGGCAAACCAATTAAACTCAAAGATTAGAGGACCCTTGCCTCTTTTCTGATGGTGCTTGGGCTATGATGGTGCTGAAACCATCAGCAAAAACTCGACAAACTTAGGTAATTTTCTTTGTCTAGGGTATTGATCCTTAATGGGGAGGTCAAGGAAAGTCTCTTCCCTTTAAATAGAGCCAAAGAGAAGGAGTTAGACTCTCTCCCATCATTAATCTCCAACTCCGATTAGAAGTCTATCAGGGAAGAAGACTCCTCTTTCAATTTTTTTTGGTGCTTTAAAAATCATGCAAAGACCTTTTTGGACCATTTCTTTTTGTGGCTAGAACGGTCAAGTGGATGAGGCCCAGATTGATGTCAAGTCTATTTGGATTGGATATTACATTCTTCTCCTCTAAAAAAAAAATTTATCTTCAAGATTTTCTTGCTCAAGTCTTCAAAAATCCAAGACTATTTTGTTAAGTCATAGTCAACCTCCAATTTCATGATCAAGTCTTTCATCATAATATCCTTCAAATCAAATTATTGTTCTAATCAATTTATAAATGATTAAAACCAATATACTTTCATTGTACACTTTGATTCAAATACACCAATACACTTGTATCAAATTTAGATTTATAAGTTATATCACAATGCAACATAAGTTGTTATCCCGATGTCCTATTGTCTACCCATCTACACTTACGTTTGATTTTATATGTTATAATTTTTTCACTTATGCCTTGATACTATATTAATTATCACACCCTCAATCTGAGATCGTGAGCCAGAGGTCATAGCAACCATAGTATACTTATGAAGAACTCTCTGTACAGGCATGTAAGGCATCTCCTCATGATATCATGTAGGGAATAAATGCAACAAATCAAGTCCAGAGTTTAACTAACTGAAATCAATTTTAATCTCTTATAAAAACTAATATTATTCAAAAGATCTTATATTAAACCTCACAAAAATTATTAATCTAAATAAAGATATGAAATTCTACTTTTAATCACTCTCCTATAATAAATCTCCAAGTCTTGCTAATCTACTAAATATATAAAAATAATCCAGTCAAACAACTCAGCAAGCAATGAAAATCCTGACTAGATAAATTCAACAATAATAATATTAAAAATAAGCATGCAAGATACATTAATTTAAAATCCAATTCAAAATATATGGTACTTTTCAATCAATAACTATGTAGATCCGATTAATCCAGTTAGAATTCAAATTTTGTTTATAAATTGATTTCTTTCAAAATATTACATTCATCATCTTGACAGTTATGAATTAAATCAAAATACCACTGTCTAACCTCCAATGATAGGGTATCAAAGTACCAGTACACTATTCCCACTAATAGAGTATCAAATTAAAAAAATTTAACCATCCCACTAGTAGGGTGTTGAATTACTAGTGCATAATCTCAATTGATAGGATATCAAAGTATAGGCATTTAATCATCTCACTAATAGGCTATTACAGTACTAATGTTAAATCGATCGACTAGCAGGATATGCATGTCTTTTAGTCTGGATCTACAACAAAGTGTATTTGTAAAACCATGCAATATCGAAATCAATCGGATATAATCTATATCAAGTTCAATAAATTCAATCGTAAATCACTTAATATTTCAATAAAGAGCATATTTGATAATTTAAAATATCATGCATCAGATTCATAAATCATGAATAATTCAATATAAAAAATATTTTATAATTTATCAATAAATAAAAAAGAACTAAAGCATTACTTACCTCACATATACTCCAACAAATCCAAATAATTTTTTAATTTTTTTTCAAAATCTTCAATTAATAGATCATATTACAGTATCTCACTATTGGATATCTTTTTGTCAAGATGACTATATCCCTATATAGAATTGAGTTCAATAATTAGAAAGGGTCTGGATACTTAAAGAAGACATGATTGATGCATAGTTTGCAACCAGCCATCCAGATCAATTTGATCATAATAAATTTATTCAATCAAGATCAGACTAGGATATAATTGGCTTCATAGAGATCAAAAAAATCAAATCTAATGGTATCTGACAAAAGTCAATTGGTAGCGACCAATGTCCTGATCAATCCAATTCAGATAATTTCATCAAATTATGATTGAACTAGTGCATAGATTGATCAATAAATATTATGGATGATCAAATCTAATAGTATTCAATTTGATTAGGATGGTGCCAGCATGATGTCCAATGATCATGGGTCAAGATCCTTTCACCAGGGTCTATCAAGATTATTAAAAGATCTTTCTAAGATCCAGAAAATTTTAGAAGAGAGGCACAATATGGAGAAAGATATTTTTAGAGAGAAAAACTTATAAAGAGATAAAATAGAACTTTCTAGAGAAAAAGTGGAGAAGAAAATTATGGGAAACAAATAAAGAGAGAGAGGGAAGAGAGTGAAATTCTCTCTCTTCTTTTTCTTTTATTTTTTTTGTTTTATTTATTTCTTTTCTTTTCTTTTTTTTTCTTCCCTTTCTTCTTCCTTCTCGTTTCCTAGGGTAACGAGGGGACCTATGGTCGCCCTTCAATCCCAGAATGCAACAACCTCCGTCGATGATGGTGGCTATTTGTTGACGATATTAGCCATAATGAAATAGTTGAAGATGGTCAAACCGATGATTGGTGGCAACAATTAGAGCCAGAAAATTTTTAGAACCTCGTGGAAAAATAGGAGAATCAGATTTCTAAGAAAAATTTAGCATTTGCCGGCCAGAATCAAGAGCTCTGAGGGTTAAGAAGGATGGCAAACCAATTAAGCTCAAAGATTGGAGTATCCTTACCTCTTTTTCGATAGTGCTTGGGCCATAGTGGTGGCGGAAACCATCAGCAAAAATTTAGTAAATTCTGACAATTTTCTCCATTTGGGACATTGATCCTTGATGGAGAGGTTAGGAAAAACCTCTTCTCTTGAAATAAAGCTAGAGGGGAGGATCAGTTAGACTCCCTCCTAGCATCAATCTCTAACTTCGATTAGGAGTCTATCGATGAAGAAGACTCCTCTTTCAATTTTATTTTGATGCTTTAAAATTCATGCAAAGATTCTTTTTTGGGCTGGTTCTTTTTGTGGCTGGGTCGGTCAAGTGTCTCAGGCCTGGGTTGATATCAAGACCATTTGAGCTGGTTATTGCAAACGTAGTTAATAATACTAGCAAAGAAGCTGCAAGAGGAGAATCTTGGCCTATTATTGGTAGTAGTTATTTCAAGTGCTGTTGTGCGAATAGATAGCAGACAATCACATGATTGTAGTCTTCTGTTGGTCAAGACATAGATCATAAGATATGAAGTCCTCGCTCACAATTCTTCATCGATGCAGCAATTGCTTACAAGTTAATTTTAACCATAAAAGCTTCTAACAAAATATATACACTTTAACCTGCATAGGCACCCATAACTTCCACACATATATACATAGAAGTTTCAGACATATCTGTTTGTGATGCAGTATTTGAAGATTGGCAGACCTCTCTTTAGAGTGATGTGAATGGATTGATTTGATGCCCAACATTGATCAGCCCAAGGTCCTATGTACGGAGTACTGTAACAAATATTTGTTAATTTGTCTCACATGACTGAGAACGTCATGGCCTCATGTCAAATTGATAATGGATAATATGATAGTTGGACCATATCTTATTACACTTATCAAATTTGGAAAGCATGATAGTTAATGATGTTTGTTGCTTATTTTAGTGAAAATACAAGTTGCACCATTTTATGCATAGGTTTTGAACATGTTGGGTAAATTTTTTAGCATTATTCTAAGAGGTAAAATCTATTTTTTAAAAATTTTAAGTAGATTTTTAATTTTATTTTTTAGATTATCTCATTCTATTGTACTACTCCATCTCTCTCTCTTCCTCCTCCCTCTTTGTGTGCATGCATGCTCATATTCTTTCTATGTCTAATCTATCCAATCACAAAATCATATCTATAGAAGATCATACGAGCGAGAAGAATTCCAACTCTTCAGTTTTATTGGTTTATTATCATATATATAAAGCAATTCAATTCTTGCTCACAATTAAATAAAAATAAACATATTGTAAGTTGTAGCCTCATATGTGTCACAGAAAGGTCAATGACATGCTTCTCATAATTGTAAATATATGTGATTCATTTAAAGGCATAACGGATTATCACTTTCAATCTTAAAAGATAGAAAAAGAGGTCAATAAAACAACAATTTTTCTCTTGTCACTTTTCCTTCTTTACTTGAGCAAATTTCCATAACTGTATTGATTAATTTTTAGCAAAATCAAGGAACTAACTGTGGGATTGTAAATAAGTTACCTAGTCCTAGGCAATTCAAGCACTTGTGGTAGCTTTAGGTCTAAAAATCAAACTTAGACCTAATAAATATTTTGATATCTTTGCCATTGATTATGTCCATTCAAGTTGGGCTTTATATTTTTCAGTCGTTCAACACTAATCTACTTTTGCTTTATTAGTCTTAGGTTTACTTATCTGTTATTCCTATACATGATCTATTTTATCTTTCATGGATAACTAGGTCGTAGAACTTCTGATAGTAGTTTGGGTTCAAATTCTTAATTTATTTTATATTTATCAAATTTTTTAGGATAGATTGAAAAATTAACAATATATATTTATATATTTTATTTTATTTTAATAGAATATATATTTATTATATTAATAATAATAAATTATTGAGTGGTTGATGAGGCTCTACTCAAGAGGCTGAACTTCTATAATCCTTGCAATGCATAGAATATATTCGAGTGAAAAGCAAATATAAAAGAAAAGAAGATGAAGAGAAAGAGGCCTAAGTCCATACAAAATAGTTTCAACAAAATGTCATATGAAATTTTAATTTGCTCAGGTTGATATGCTAGATACCACCATATCACTCTACAATAGGGGTGAAAGTAGCATGGATAATATCCATCCGGATCCATTTTGGTATTCAAATCAATACGGATATGGATAGAAATTTAAGGATCTATCTAATATTCATATCCATCAAAAAAAAAGATATGGATATGGATAAATAACTATCTGATCTGTATCCAAATCTATCTATAACTCTATATAGTTTTATATAGCAGTTATTAACTTTTAAAAAAAATATACAATGATATAAACATATTATTAACATGATTTATCATCTATTTAATAATATCTTTGATTCTATAGTCATAACATTTAATTGTCTAACTTATATCCATAATTATATCAATACTTTTAGTATCCAAATTGTATCCGTATCTATTTTAAAATATGGACATAAATTTTTGTATCTGAATAATATCCGTATCCATATTTGTATTCATCAAACAAAATAAATATGGATGAGGATATACTAGTATCCATCTGTATTTGATCCAGTTTCAACCCTACTCTACAATCCACTTAAGATTTAGTGTCTTAATTAGGAATGTTCCAAATTCTTAAGCCATAATGATCCAGATTTAATAATCGGGTTCGAATCCATAATAGATTCTGCATTTCTTAAAACTATATCCGATCCGATAAGTTCCCTCGCTCCTCCATATAAAGGCCCATGGTAATGCAGAGGACACCATCTCCATGAGCATTCACAGCCATGGGTGCCTGCATTCCATACTATAAGAACTCTGTTGTCCGAAAGTTCGATGAGAATGAAGTGAGACACTAGAGAGAGAGAACTGAAGGCTAAAGAGAAAGAGAGAGAGATCAAGGAGAAGAATGGGTGGGGAGAAAGACATGAAGGAGTCAAATCATGCAGAGCTTTTTCGACATGCAATTTGAGGATGAGGAGAAAAGAAACATCGATTTCAAATACAAGTTCGTCAACAACTACTCTAATGTGTATCTATCTCAATCCATGAAAAAAGTCCAACAATTCTACTAATTTCGATCTTTTTTTGGTTTTCTTCTATTTCTTAATGTTTTGGGCTTGATTTTGGGTATCCAATGTGAAATAACAA
Source organism: Elaeis guineensis (assembly GCF_000442705.2). Classification (NCBI taxonomy): domain Eukaryota; kingdom Viridiplantae; phylum Streptophyta; class Magnoliopsida; order Arecales; family Arecaceae; genus Elaeis; species Elaeis guineensis. The sequence goes on from NC_025999.2 coordinate 17,925,902, forward strand.
TCTAATCTTTTAGAAGTTTCATCAAAAGAGCTAATTTTTTTCATACTCGAGTAAGGGTTTTAGGTAGTGCTGTTGCTAAACCCTGGTACATGGGGATGGGATTTGGATATGTAGTGAAAAATATATTTTAAAATTTTTAACCATGCATCAACAATTGATTGCTTAAGATCCGAACCCCAATCCCAAAATTATCTTAATAATTGCAATCATACATACAAGAGATAGTTAATAAAATATAAAAAGGAATAGGGATACCTTCAAGAAAATCTTGATTGCTCACTGATCAACAGGTTTCTTGATTAATATTCACGAGGCACCCAAGTGTGTACCCTCTAAAGGTGATCCATATAGAAACAAATCAAGAACTTTTCTCAAAACTTCTCTTGAATTTCTCAAGAAATCTAGCCCTTTTCTTGATTTCCTTCTTAAGGAATTCAAGCCCTTCATTTCTTTTTCTTGATTTTCTTCACAAGAAAATCAACACGCCTATTCCAAGAATCTTTCTTGATTTCTTTCCTCCCTTTGCCAGGAACCTTTCTTGGCTTCTTTCCTCTCTTAGCTAAGAATCTTTTTTGGTTTCTTTTTCCTCTTTGCTAAGAACTTTTTTGACTTGAGGAGTTATGGCATCATCTCCCTAGGTGTCCAACTCTTGGATGCATGAAGCCCCTCGGGCATAAGAGATGTGCACCATCAACCCTTTTGATGTGACCCTTCTTAACATCCCATCCGACCCATGGATGTTCTCTCATAAGAGGAGGGATGTGAGGCTTTTTATGCATCCACAAGAGGGGTGTTGGATATCTCTTCACGTGTGAAAGAGAGGAGTGGACTCCTCTCTCACATTAAAACTACTAGGGTGTGGAATAACTAGGAGGCATGAAAGACTTCTTCACGTGGACGATATATGGGTGTGCTTTCTCTTCAAACATGAACACTTTCACGTAAGAAATCAACTAACGCACCAACCCTTGGCATGCTTTCTTAAAGGGCGTGGAGATCAAATCCTTATCCAATTAGGAGTCCAAGTTGATGGGGATTCAAAGGTTTAAACATGTGCTAGCATGTATATCCTAAATCCTTTGGGATTTCAATCAAATCCAAATTAAGTCCTCTAAAGCCTAATTATAAGTTCTTGACCAGTTTTTTTTGTATGTGATCTATTGGATTTCACATCCAACTAATAGTAAGCCTAGGCTCATGTCAATCTAATCCAATTAGAACTCTTCTAATTAATTTGGTCCAAGACATATTAAGCCCATGTACTACAATTAATTAGAACTCTTCTAGATTAATTACTAAATTAAATTATTTAATTCATAAAAATCTATAAGTCAAGATTGATGTCTATCAACGTATCATGATTTTGGTGAAATACCAAAATATTCTTCTTCGGTGAGTTACCGTGTCATTCAATCTTTCGATTACACAACATCCCAGATAGACCATGGACATAGAATCATGTCAAGGCCAGATACCTATCCATATATTTTTTAATTTGATGATAATGACTCAGTTGATAAAATATTAGAAATTTTTTCTAATTTTTATCCTACTTTGGTCAAAGACTTCCTAAGTCATCTTCCTATAAGACTACATAGAATATTCTCTCCTCTTATAAAGAGTGACTAATTACTTATTGACTACTCACAACCTCTATGTATACTTCATCATTTTCAGAACATCCCACATATATCTCAGAGAGTCTTGCTGGGGTATAAACCAAAGCATAAATCCACATATATAAGGTACCACAGTGATCTCAGGTTTAAAGATCACTTGCACCACTCCCACGAGAGAATTATTTTTTGACATGCTGATAAGACTCTATCAAATATTCTCTCTATGGATCAGTTCAATGAACTTATTCTCCAATGAACACTTACATCCACGTATTAATATCCCCACACAAGTGATTTTGAGATCAATCATCCTCTTTATCGAGCATATATAGGATGTGGCAGTCTTACTAGTATCATTGATCTCTGACTCAATGGTCCTATGATTGAAAATATTTTAAATTGGGACTATCAAGGTTTCAGATCTCACTAGTATGATCTCATCATGGTCTTAAAATTATTGTCCTAATCTATGAGGTTCATCATAATCTTAATTAAATCATAAATGAGATAACAAGATATAGCATATGATGAAACACAATACCTTATATTATTAATAAATGATCAATATCATTTACATGAGTATAAAGATAATGTAGAACAGTCCCATCGCATCATCCATGCGATTAATTTGTAAGGCACCATTCTTTCATATGGTACATCTGGAGATCAAACAAGCACCTCGAAAGGCATAGGCCATTCGTTATTACTGATGAACCTACAAAAAAGCATCCACTCATCAAAGTATGTCCAACGAAGATTCTTCGATGATTAAGTCAGTCAAAGTTTAAAGAACAGTCGAAGGAGAAAAGAAGAAGAACAAGAGCATAGTTTTTTTCTTTCTAGAGTCAAGCTTACCCGAGAGTCCCCTCATTACCTCTTTATATAGAGATAAAGCCATAGGTTGTTATATCAAAATCTGATAGACAGTCAAGGCCTATTAGGCTACGATCTGACAGGCTGTCAAGATAGAAAATACGTTCACTAATCTATGAATCAAAGTTATTAATTATGGGCACGGTTGTGGGTCATGCCCACATTTTGAAGGTTGTTGGCAGATTTCAAAAATTGCCCATATAGCTGAAAAGGCTGATGGCTTGAGGTCGAAACAGATTCGAGGCTTTGCCCTAGATGTATTGGCACTTATGCAAATCATTGGGCTTCGTTTCCTATCATCGGCTAGATCCTAACCTTGGGGTCGATAAACATCGATCTAAAGGTTGGACAAAACCAAATAACATTGCTTTACCTCAGCCTCTTGAATTTCTCCTTAGTGTCTGAGGTGGTCTCGTCTAGTCGTCAGTAGATGCTCGATTGTAATCCAATGAGGAAGGTTGGGTCGGACGATAGGTAACCTCCATATTAGGTAGTAACATAAATTTTTGCTAGTAATATTTTTGTAATATGCCTTATTGCCTATATTTGTGATTTGCTATATCAAGTCCAAGCCCTATTCCTTTGAATCCAAGTTAATCTGATAGAGAGACTTCGAATCATCTTATTAGTCGAATGGCTCCACATCATTTGAGTTTTTGGTAAACATCATAGAATCTAATTTTTATTGGCCTCTGTCGAGTCTTTGTATTTTAAATATTTTGATAAAATAAAATTATTTGATCAAACTGGTCTCTAATCATTAGGCAATATACCGACCTCCACCTTAACTCTTGTTAGACACTATTAATTTTATCATCTCCAATCTCTGTTGAACCACCTATATCCTAGTCTAATCTTAATCAGATGAAGTTAGATGACCAAACCGATCCAAACTTTTGGATATGACTATCCACCAATCATGTCGTTCTTAATTATCTATATTCTTTCTAATTATTGGACTCAATTCAATACAGGAGCATAGTTATCTTGACAAGATGTCCCATGATGGGATACAATAATATGATCTATAATTGAGAATTTTAAAGAGAAGAAACTTTTGGAATTATTTGGATTTGCTCAAATGCATATAGGGTAAGTAATATAACTCTTTTTCTAGATTTATCAGTGAATTGTATAATATTTATATCATTGAACTTTGAGTTATATTGTTTGTAATTTTTGAATATGAAGCATGATATATTTTGTTAAATTTATTTTATTATAGAATATTGTTTGATGTATTATTGAATATATTGATTCTATTATGGAGGTATGATCGATTGATTTTAATTGTTGATGGTTTTATGTATTATTTGATTGAAATATAAAATTAGTTTTATCAAAAAAGAGATTCAATTCAAAATATATTTTAACTCATAGCCTAACTATGCATCAGAATTCTATCAGTGGGGGTTGTCCACTAGTACATCAATATCCTAGCATTGGAGGTTATATACTCGTATATTGATATCCTATCAGTAGGGATTATATGTTGGTACATCAATACCTGCCAGTGGTCGTTATGTGCTAGTACATCAATACCCTACTTACTGTGATTATACATTGGTACATTGATGCTCTGTCAATGAGGATTGTGCATAGTACATCAATATCCTATCCATAGGGATTGCATGTTGGTACATCAATATCATGAGTAGAGATTATATGCTAGTATATCAATACGCTACCAGTAGAGATTATACATTGGCTTATCGATATGCTATCAGTCGGGTTATACGTTGGCACTTCGACTTGGACTATTCTGAGCTCATTCAGACCTAGCCACAAGGTATAAGTGTGATCATAGTTTATGACCATCGAGGTAAATGAGATATTTTAAAAGAAATTGATTTATAAAAAAATAAGTCTAAAAATAAATTTTGAAAAGATTGAATTCGTATGCACCTTATTTTGATAGTATTGTATATTTTGAATTGAGTTTTGAAGTGATGTGCGCTATATCCCTATTTTCAGTATATTATTTTGCTTGATTTATCTAGTTAAAGTCCTCATTGCTTACTAGACTGTGAAGCTCATTATTCTTTCTCTTTTTCATATTCAGATGCTTAATTTTAGACATAGATACTATTTTGGAAGTGAGATTAGAAGTGAGATTCAACAACATCAATATTATTTGGATTTAGATTTATTATTATTAGGTAAGATTTATCAATCAAAAATTATTTGATGTAAAGACTTTAAAAGTATATTTATTAGTTGGATTGGTTAATTGAATTTAAATTTTTAGTTATTTAAATTAAATCTGCTATGATGCTTTGATATCGTATGTGGAATGCCTTGCATGCTAGTGGAGAGAGTCCTCTATGAGCACGCGGCAGTTGTCATGGCCCTGGCTCATGATCTTAGATTGGGGGCATGACAGAGAGAAAGAGAGGGAGGGAGGAATAGAGAGATGGCAAAGACCCCGATGCTGGCAGTCGAAAGGCCATGCAGGCCCTCGAGTGACTAGAGGAGCAACTCCACCCTCCTCCAAATCGAAATAGGGGGAGTGGGTGAATTGAAGAGAGGAAGAGAGAGAAAGGAGGGAGATAGAGATGGAGGATACTCCAGCGGTGGCCATTGGAGAGGTGTAGAGGCCCCTGGATGACTAGAGGAGCTACTCTACCCTCCTTCGGATCGAATAAGGAGAGAGGAGAATTAGAGAGGAAAAGAAAGAGGTGGGAGGAAAGGAGAGGGAGGGAAAGAGAGGGAGATGGCAAAGACCCGACGTTGGCTACTGAAAGGTCGTGCAAGCCTCTAGATGACTAGAGGAGCAGATCCACCCTCCTTTGGACCAAAGTTGAGGGAGGGGGAGAATCAGAGAGAAGAAAGGAGAGAGAAGAAGGGAGGGAAAGGGAGATGATGAAGATCCTGATAGTGGCCACTAAAGGGCCGCAGAGGCCCCCGGATCATTAAAGGAGTGACTCCACCTCCTCCATATCAAAATAGGACCGATTGTCTCTATTTTAATTTTTTTTATTTCGTCAACTCACAGTAAAATCTGCAAACCTATTGTAGGTGAAGTCTGTAAAATATAATTCGATAAAAAAAAATGATAAATCACTACTATTTCAATCCGAAAGATGAGAAGGACTTTTAAGGGCCTTGGAGGCCACTGCCACCCTCTCCCTCTACTTCTCTCCCTCCACTCTCTCTCTCTCTCTTCCTCACTCTAGCTCTCCCTCTTCTCCACTCCTCCGATCATTCTGAAGCCTTTGCAACCCTTCGACGACCTCCAACAGCCTCCCCGACCTTTTCCACTCCTACCCTCCCCCATTCTATCTCTTTTTTCCTTTCTTTCCTTCTTCATCCCCTCCTCTTTACCATTGAATGGCAGAACCACCTCAATTTATTGCCAGTACAGTTCGACATATACTGAACCATGCAATTCTGTTCGATTCGGCAAATCATGATACAAGGTTTGCTCATTGAATTGTGTAGGTCACTTATCCTTTTATTGTTTCAGATAAGTAAAACCGGTAGGAGCAGGGAGTAATCTAGGTTTGAGAGTTCATACTTGCAAGCTTGGAGGTTTTTGCAGCAGATATGTATCTTACTAGCTGATTAATGGCATTATGGACTTGTAATCAATGATTTATAGATTTTTGAATTATAAAATTTTGAATATTTGAATTTTGGATTTAGAAGCTCTATATCAATAATTTTTTTTATTATTTAATTTATTGAGAGTTTTGGATTCATTTATATATTATATGAATTAGACTTTTATATAGATTGGTATAGCTGGCTTCAGGTTATCATGGGTGATATCCTAAGGTAACATAGCCATATCGTATCCCGAACTTGGGGCATGACAGTGACCCTCCATGTCAATATGGAATATGGTTAAACCAAAATTTACCATCACCAAATTTGTAGGATTCTGTTCGGTACCTTCCGAGCTATCTAACACAAGCCTTCAAAGACATCTATTGAAGACATGTAAAATGGGATCATGTTTCATGCACAGGGAGAACTTTTATCAGGATCTTCAGGAACTATAGAAATAGAGTGCCTATTTGGCATTGCTGTTTTTTGGGTTTTTGTTTGTCTCCGAATTAGTAATATACCATATGAAGATTGATGTTGGACACAACATTTCCATAGAACTTTTATCAAGCAATAAATATCTACTTTCCAAAGTTCTCATGATTTTATTTTTACCAACAATCTGGGGAAAAAATAAAAAAGTTTCATGGTACGTATTTCCTTCTTGGGTTTTTGGACAAAAAAGAAAAACAAAAGCAATACCAATGGTTGTCCTAGATTGCTACTCTTTATTCTGACTGTCACATAGTCTTTTTCCCCCTCCTTTCTTGAGACTAGAGGGGCTAGTCCCCACCTTCTACCCTTATTTCCACCCCACACTTCAGGGTGACTCCAACTAAAATCAAAGTCGACCTTATCCAAGTGGCAAGATTTGATGGTTACTATGTAATCATGCCATTAGAAGAATGAAAAAATGGTTACCATGTAACCATCTGAATAAAAGTTCGATGGTTACTATGTAAACATGTCATTAGAAGAATGAAAAAAAAAGCACTGAAAAATCCATTGCACCTTTTTATTTCAACTGCACTATCAGTGACACAGCCACTTTCTGACAGTCGCTTGAATATGGAATACCAAAGACTACAATAGAACAAATCACCAGCATTTCAAGTTGCATTTCTATAAACCAAACACACGTTACAAATTATTTATCATTCTTGCAAGTTTTATATCAGAGTTCAGTGAAAACTTAGCAGCAACAACAGGACTTGGCAAACTCGATATTTGTACATATTTAAGGAGTGGGGTTTCGGTGACCCTTCTACCTTTGTGTAGTGAGCATCTCTTCCTTCCTGGAACTGGTGAATTCATACAAATAGAACCATTACTTAAAGTAACACCACATGCAGATGATGATCTGCTCACCGCTCTAGAGCTCTCCATGCTTATCATTAACCCAGGTGATGTGACCCTCCTTCCTTTGTGTTCTTCACATCTTTTCCTTCCTATTACTGGTTTCCTCCTACAAACATAGCCATCACCAATGACCACTCCACAGATATCATAGGGCTCATCAAGGTTACATTCTTTTTTTGTCATCCAATCTTCACTTGTTAATAATCTAGTTCCAGCAATTCTCTGTCCTTTATGGTGCTCACACCTTTTTCGCCCTGAAACAGGCTTTTTCCTGCAAATAGACCCATCCCAATAGACGACTCCACAGATGTTATATTCCTGGTCAACATCATATGCAGATGTTAGATTCTTGGTCAACATCATATGAGATTGGAGTTTACTATCAGATGATATGTGTAGATGAGATTCAAGAACCCTTCTGCCTTTGTGTAATTCACACCTCTTTCTTCCATGAATTGCTAGTTCGGAACAAACAGAACCGCCTTCTGAAACAAAACCACACACAGATGATTTCTCTGATGTTGCTGTGAGTTCTCCGCTAGTTACTTTACCAATGCCAGCAATCCTCCTTCCTTTATGCTCTTCACACCTTTCTCTTCCTTTAACTGGTTTGTTTCTACAAACTAATCCACCACCAATACCCACTCCACAGATATCATGATCCCCAGGAATGCCATCACCCCCTTGAACTAATCGAGGGCGGGAAGTAACAAACTTGAGCACGTCTGGGAGAAAACCTTTCCTACCTTCAGATGATCCCACTTCATCAAGTGGCATGCTTCCATTGATTTTGATCCCTGCTTTCTTATCAAATACAGTCTGCTTCCACTGCTGTACCTTTCTATAGGCAGATGAGATTGGGCTGGTGGCTGCCTTATCTAACTTTGAGAGGACCTCTTCTCGGCGACAGACACCATTTCCACGTCTATTCCAGGCATAGTCAAAGACTTCAAGCAGGCTGGCCTCTGTCTTCTCAGCTTCTATTTTGCTAGTCATCTGTCGATTTCAACAAGATTCATTTAAGAGCTTAGAAGGTAATAAAGCAGCAGCTAAAATAAAGCAGAGACTTAAAATTTCCAAAGATGTTTTAGAAAAGCAAGCACAAGTTCTATGGAGTATGGAAAACACATGTTTGATACCATTGAGCATTAGAATTTGTTTGACATATGGAATGGATCAAGCTTTTCAGATGTTCGCAATCAATAATGATTTCGCATTTATTTGTGCATGTGGTTCTTTTTCTCAGATGCATTTATTTATTTATTTACCAGTAAACCTCGCAAGAGTTCTACCTTAGATAAGATATTGATAGAAGATTTAGTTACATATGCATGGAATGATGATACTTCTATTATTAATCAAGGTGTCATCATCATTATCCCATTGTTATATCCTAGGTCCAAGATTATCTAATAGAATCTTTTAATACAGAAAAAAATTTCCAAAACAATTTACATCCTTGTTACCATATTATTTCTTGCATGTCCTTTGAAGTGCTGCAACATGGTTTTCATGCTTCCTCACCTAAAAATTTGGAACGCTGTAGTTCCATGGATCACCTTGTAATACCTTCCATTGTGATATCTAAAATTCATTGGTCATTTAAAGCATTAAGAAAAGAGAGGGAAGCATAAAAAAAACCCTCCTTACCGGAACCCATCTGAACATGATGGAGTGTCCCCTTGAGAAAATCTCTTTGAACAGTCCTGGTCCATTCTGAGTAAACGGGAATTCAATTTTATCTGCAGAAGTACTTGAATTTCTATGGTCCAAATGAGCTCCTGCACGGCCATATTGTTGGAGCCTTGTTCTAACATTATCAGCTTGCCCAAGGTACACAACAATAACATTCTCTGCAGCATGCCTGCGAGTCCTCTTATCTTCACCTCCAGGATTTGAAGCTATGCCTAACTCATAGAGACCAGGGCATGCACTATGTATAGGAATATTATGGATCCTGTACCTTTCTACTCCATCTTTTCCCAAGGAGTAGTCCTCCCAATCAGATGGTCCAATAAGAACCTAAGCAGATACAGAGGAAAAAAAACATTAGCAACTTACTTAAAAAGAGTGAAAAGTGAGCTTGAGAGAAGGCATCCTCTTATATACATACAAATGTATGTCTGTGAGAATATATGTCTCTACAATGTATATTGAAAGAGAATGTGCTCTTAATGTTATTTTAGAATGGCAATGCTGTCACTTGTAATTCAAGTTCAATAATATCATCTATCGAGCAATTGTTAGACAATTCAAAGAGTCATATTTCTCCATGCCTCTTACACAAAGCATTACAAAATGCTGACACAAAAGGATATTGTAGCTCTGGAATATGTTGTAAAGGAAGATGCAGTTCAGAAGTATTCATTTGCCTTTTTGTCCCATCCAGATTGTTTGAGAGAATTGTTCAAAAACCTGACTTGAAAATTAGAAACATGACCAAATATACACACGCACTTGCACAGATACACACACACCAGCCCCAAGATTTTGGTTTAACAAATCAAAGTGGAAGTAAATTTTATGATAAGTGAGAAGGACTTAATCTGAATGTAATTTTTAATTTTATGGATATAAAATCATGGCTACTTTGATATTGCCATGAAAAATTAAAAAAATAATTTATTTTATATGTGTATTTCTTTTCTTTTTTTTTTTTTTTTTTTGAGAGAGAGAGAAAGAGTATTGTATGTGCATTCCTAACTAAGCCATACTAGATAATACACAAACAATGCCAATTCATCCCCATAAGAATAAGAGGTTTGTACAGACAAGTGAGATCAAACTCAGATGTACATGTATATAAATTATACTTCCATGTATCAGTCTTCATTTCCTAGATTTACTTCCAATTGCTATCAAAGAATTAGACATTGGATTCATGCTTGAAACAACCACTAGAAAGTGTTGGGCTTTCAATGGTGGAAATTGGTAGATATCTTGATGATCCAAATTTTGGATTCAGTTTTCCTGAATTTGTATTATGAAATATTGATAGGTATTACTGACGGATTATCACTGAAAATTGGCAACTATGCCACCATTCATTACCAGAAGTTCCTAAATTGGGAAAATTTAGAGATTTTTTCTGCTTGTTGAGAACTTTACAAATTCATGCCCAGATAACCATTTTTTGAAGTTGATGCGTGGTTTTAAAAAGTTCACTGATGGTAGCTCATTTCATATTATGGGTTTTAGCATGTTAAAAACTCCATTGGAAAATCATATTCGCAAACTCATATAGTTATTCTATTAACAAACATCTTGTTTCTTCATGAATAAAAAAAATAGGCTAGTGGTTACCTAAGCTCAAGAATTTATGGCCAGTATTTTCTTTAAGTCAACTTGGACCTAGTCCTCCTACAAATAATGTGATGGTGGTCTCCACCCATGATACAACGAACTTCAGGCCTTAAGTTTTTTTTTTTTTTTGCACTCCAAGAAATTTATAATTGTGAATTTGAACCAGCTTTAAACCAATGCAAAAGGAAAACAAACATAAAAAAACTTTGAAAGTTCGGTAATAAAATCCAGAGAAGCTTCTCCATGTTTCAATAATTTTAATTGTAAAAAGTATTGGATACATGCTAAAGATAGAAGACCAACACTCTGCATAATATGTAGTACATATAACCAAGGTCTTACATCCCAATGGGATGGGGGAGATCCTAGCCATTATGTCCCATTTCTATGAAAAAGCAGGATCAGGATGGGTTTAGGACTCCAAAACCTATCCACGCAGAGAGAGAAGAAAGATAAAGGAAGTAAAAGAAGAAAAGATGAAGAAAAGGAAAAATACTGAAAGGAAAGAAGACGGAAGAAAGAAAGAAGGTAGAAGATAAAAAAAAAAGATAAAAAGAAAGTAAAGGAAGGTAGAAGAAAAGAAAGAAAGAAAGAAATAGGGAGTAGAAGAAGGGGAGAAAGATAGAGGACAGCTACCAAAATGTATGATTGAGAATCTAGGACTGCTTCCTGGATGGGATAGGACAGCGGAGCATCGCATTCCATGACAAAACTGGGACACCTACATCCCACAGGATTTAAATGCTTGCATATAACAAACAGAATTTCTAAGCCGCAAATTGGTTTTGAGGCTATCACCAGAAAGTAGATCACCAATTTCATGTGAATCTAGGAAGATTTATATTTGTCCTATAAGTAAATCTCAGGTTTCAAAAGCTGATTTCTGCACAAACTTCACTATAAACTGCAAATTTAATAAGTTTCTATCAGCAAAAAATCTATTGCAAATTGTATGAGGAAAGGGAAAGAAATTAATTGCATGATTCGATTACATATGACCTCTTGAAGCAAGTTCAAAGTTAGAGGAAACAGTAATCAAGGTAAATAAATTGTGACAATATAGAAGTATAAAGCAATGAAATTAAGGACACTAAGAAGAAGTGATGAGGGTAGAGAAGGAAGGGATGAGTGATAAAAAGAGAGAAAGATAGGGAAGAAAGGAACTTAAACATGGCTAATCTTTGTTTTGGTTGACACCAAGACTTAAAACTGTCTGGTTGGGATAGGAGCCTTGTGCACTATTTCTGCTTAAAGCAGAATCTAACTAGCTAAAAGAACCTGAATGACTAAAATTATAGCAAACTACTTATCATTCTTATCATAGTAAACTACGTATCTTTCTTATCGTTCACCTCCATTAGATCTTCAGTTTGATAGTGGAGAGTAAACAGTGCAACTATCAAATGATGGTTATGGTTTATCTTAATCATATCAATATATCACCATCTATCATCAGGTTGACAATATACTTTGCAAAACCCTTAGGATCCTTAAGGATAGAGTCATCATATCATAGGACCCTGACCTTGTCAGAAAAAGTGTGAATCTTTTGTCCAAAAATTGTATCATATGGATTCATCCTCGATAGATCAACAAGGATTGATTTTACTGTTACTTGTTCTAACTCAAGATTAAACTACCTAAAATGCCCTTATGCTGTCTATACCAGGGATTTCAGTCTCAATACAAGATCCCTTATGGTAGCTTACTAGTATAGGTCAGGGCGGCATAGGAGACACCTTAACCAACACATGATATAATGACAGCAGCTATACCATGTGCCAGTGTAGTACCGTATGAAGCCCCTATTATTGTACCAGTAACCTATTAGGTTAGTGTGGTCTACGTGGTAACCAGGGGGTATGGGTCAGTACAAAAAACTGCAGTTGATACATCAAATAATCTTAAAAGTAAAACATGAACTTCTTATTAAATAATTTAACCTCCAGTCATAGCCAATTGAATCCCAAGACCCATATATGGTTCTATATTCCAGCCGTAAGTATTTGGCACCTTAGATGAGATTTTCATCATTAAAAGAATCAAAAGAAAGAGATCTTCACCTACGAAGGCTGTGTTAATAGACTCTTCGATCTGGCTAAAAATCAACCTTAAATATGTATTAGTCAGTTGGATACATCTTATAATCAAACATAAAAAAAATTCTTCGATTGCACCTTCTAAAGTTTGGTAAAAAGATGGACTCATCTAGTAACTCATTTGACCTTCCATAAAGAATTATTTAAATTATTTGGGAAGATTGGATGATAAAAACTAGGACAGAGTCATGTTGGTTGCTACTTATTTTCACCTAATACACCCCCTCCCCCTCCTTAAAAGAAAATTTGGAAGTACATCAATGGACCCTGCTTCACAGGCTTCTCCCTCTGGGAAGACCCAAGTCTCACAATCAGGATCTTGAAATAAGCTACAATTTGGTGTTCCTAGAGGTGGGGGCCTTTGATGTTCTTTCAGGGGGGCATATTAAGTGAAGATAAGGTCAACCAATACAGAAAGAGTAGTATTACTAAGAGAACTCTGGAATTGGTGGGTGCCAATGTGGCTCATCTCTTGAGTATAACCTCCGAGTGTTGGAACAAAGTAAAAATCTTCTTCAATTTTGCCATCATGGACACTTTTATGCTGATCAATTATTGGCACTAGTTCTTTCAATTCAACTCAGTGGAAGTTATAAATCAAACCATAACTATAAGTTTGTGGTCTACGTAAGCCTGAAAAGAAGTCAAATAATTCTAAGGGCTAGACATAAACACTATAATAAGAATGAGCAACGCAAGCACAAAAACCTTTCCATGGGAGTATATCTCTCCGAAAGACAAACACCTACAGACATACAACACAAGCAGATGTGTCCCCTATCCACTTTGATAGACTTTGACACTTCCAACTTGTAAGTAAAGGCAAGGCACTAAATAAAGACTAATGTAAAACATGAGACCCCACACAAGGAAGAGGAGAGGAAAAAACAATAAGATAAAGAGATTCAAGTCAAACCAGTATGAACTCTTAAAAAAGATAATACAACATGGAGAAATATCGAGTAAGATCAAGTATAAAGATGTAGTTTCACAAAATCCCTAAGTAGGCATATGACTCATGCTAGATTTTGTGTGCCTTAAAGTCAAATATGAGATGTTTGTGTTATTGACTCTGAGAGCATAATGAATTAATACTCCTTCCAGTTTCAAATGATCCAATTCATGCCAATCATGTTTAAAAGCAAAACCATGTGGAAAGCTCTCAAACATGTTAGCAGCTTATGATAAGTTTTAGATTCACCAATATTGGATCAAATTAAACTCTACACCTCAACATTAACTCATTTGTCTGCAACCTATCATTGTTCCAGCCCAAATGTTAAAGTCTTTCCTCTTAATTCTTATAGTATATCATTCAGTCTCCTATCTGTGTGCAGATTAGACAATGCTTCCCAGATACACTTTCAATGTTTAGCCTAACTAAGAAACAAATTTGGTGTCATGATCCTCCAAAGGTAACCAGCTAGGTTAAGACCTCACCCTCAAATTGTGCCTCAAAATTTTCTCCCTACTGTGGAAAAGATTTTAATAAAACATTTTTACAACAATTCCCTGTAATCTCCTCCCTTCACTAAAAATATGAGGCCTTGCAATCTATAAAACAGAGGCTAATTAATGCTGGAATTTTCTGATACAGTAACATCAACAGAAAGAACATGTTTTGCATGAATCTGACCTAACCAAGGTTCATCCTTTTTTCTCTTTTCTGGCTAAATCTAAAGTTTTTTTTCTTTTCTAATTTCTCATTAACAAGCTTGATGCACCACTGAATCAAATTTTAACACAAGAAAAGCACATAAAGCCACAAGTCAACTCAAATTCAACACTACTCAATCGTAGAAAATAAAACAAAGCAAGAAGAAAATCAAATTAGATGCAGTTAAAAAAGGAAGAAAGATAAGAGGAAAGAAAGAACAAACACTGCAACTACATGACAAGGAGAGCATAAAAGATCAACACAAGAAGTAAAGACTGAAAATATATTTCAAACTAACCTTCCATTTGGAGAAGAGGGAGTCGTGCTTGGTTCGCAGGCATTCCTCTCTCTTCAATCTGGGAGACATCTTCTCCCATCGCACCCAGATTCACGGAGACGACAATGACAGTAGCAGCCAAGCTGTTTCTTCTATCGTCGCAGCACTCAACTTTACCGATGAGTGGTCCCAGTACCTTCTCGTTTGCCAGGATTGAAAATGTCCGTTCTATCCCGCTCTCATTTGAACTGATTCGACCGTTACAGTGGCTCGGCCAGATCACGACCCTTCATCTGCTTTCAGAGAACAAAGTAATGCTTGATGTCTTACAGCTGGAATCTAAGATTTGCGCACACGGATGATTCTTGTCATTTAAAACTATTTCAGATGATTGGTATTGGAAAGTATAAATTAGGAAAAAATATAATCATTACTGGTAGTATGATAACCATATATTACAATATATCTTATGAAATTAGAATATATTATTATATTAAAACTTATGTAACTTATTCTATTAGTATTTCATGTAAGTAATATACCATAATGACAATGACAATTATATGAATGTAATATGCAAGTAAAACATTTTATCTTGTATAAAACTGCTACATATATCAAACAATATATTGCAATGATATTAGTTACTACTTTGTATTTTAAAAAAATATTAAACAATAAATATTATAATATATGTTATATATCAGCATATATTATATATTATACATTAGCCCTCATCTATTTATCTAGAAATACAATACCAAGCACTGTGGTACCACTTTATTCCTTTATATGAGAGACTAATACCTGCTAGAATTAACATTTCCATTTCTATGTTAATTATTGAACATGGGAATAAGTTAGAACAGGAAACTATTAAAATTATTAAAACTCATTCTAGTGAAATGAAACTGGCCTAAATGTAGAGATCATTGATGGAGCAACAATATTTCTATGAATAGAAATGTGCAAGGGATTGAGTATTAAGCCACAGCTTGATGACTAGACAAATCAATATAAATCAAGATATAGAAAGCAGCTATTCCAATCTATAAACAATTTTCAAATTTACCACCAATGTCGTTTGAACTTATTATGGAGATTTGTTCTTGCCATTTATTGATTTATCAGTAAGTTTAAATATTAATAATTTCATATAATAAAGGAAATAAAATAATATAATGTTTTTGCTATAAATTTGCCCTATGATTATGAATATCTGGTCAAAAAATAGTTGTGTAGCTCAAAAAGCTTACAACCCACTGATTGGGTCCCTAATAGATCTTCAAAATTGTACCCAAGTTGATCAATCTATACATGCCAAATTAGATCTGCCAAAATGTTATTTAGAATTTAAAATATAAATGGTCTAATCAAGAGAAGGACAAAACCAACAAGACCCTTGATTTGAAAGATAGAGGTGCAAAACTTAAATATAAAGTCAACTTAGATAGGATATAAGTGAATTTAGACTTATAATACACCAACACTATGTTACCTAGTTCATTGGTTTGGTAGGTTTGGATTCGGAACCATACTTCGGTATTTATTGTCTGCTAATATATCTAATACAATATTAGAGATGAAACATGTATTTATGTGTAATTAGTATAGGTACTTGTTGGAATATAGCTTAGTTATAAAATTTGATTAAGAAAATAAAAAACTCTTAATAATAATAATAATAAATGATATAATAAACAAGAATTATTTGGATTGAAGTCTATATAATTGTTATGTTTTACAAGACTTCTATATTTTGATCACTAAAAGTGCTCTTCCCTACTTTCTTTTGTCAATTACCCTTGTTTTTCAAGGGCACAAGTCTCCCACTAGCTTAAATCCATCTTTGGAGTGCTTCCACACCTTTGAATCCCCTCCCATATTAAATAGTTCTAAAATCCTTTTATTAAAAAAGATATTGTTTTATCTTTTTATTCCCCACTTCTTAAATCACATTGAATTGTATTATGAAAGAAGAAAAATCGAATCACTAGTGATTTATATATAGAATCTAATTATTCAAAATAAAATTAATATGGAAAGCTCATGTGAGCTTGGTCATCTCTTCCATTGCAATCTTGCATGCAATGTCATATATAAAGTAAGATGAGCCCGCCTTGTATGTTGCATCACATATAAAATATGACATGCTCTGTGGTTGAACTAGACCATCCAATTGACAATTGGACTAAAGTCTTCTATAGATTCAAAATTACTAATTTACAAGATGTTTTGCTAAAGAATGGTTTCCTAATTCGCTCTATTTTCAGGTCTTCTCTTTAAATAATGTCTAAATTTTTCAATTTATACATATGACCATTATTTTAGACCACAAAAATATAACTTGCATCATGAGATAAATATCCAAACTATCTCTAAACAAAATAGAAGTTTCATGATGACAACATCTTGTCACATAAATCTAGAGATGAAAAAATCATGATATACACCTAAGAAGGTAGAGCAAGATTCAAAATGTTTTACATCTACCCATATGTATATTTTTTCTTTTTTCATTCAACATAAACTTTTATAACCTTTGCTCTATTTATACATACAAGATACAATATGCTCATCTACATAGATTATAACTGTAATGTCCCATCCCAAATGGACCTGAGACCAATTAGGCCTAGTCCACTTGATTGGCCCAATCGCACTGCGTGATTTTTAAAGTATCAAAAAAAAAAAATTAATATGGTGAAGAAGACTTCCGATGAGAGGGAAGCCAATTCCAAGAAGGATTTGGCCTCCCCTCCACTTTATTTAGGGACCCTAAACTCCTTCGAATCCCACATTGAGTTCAAAGAATTTCATCAATGATTTCTAAGTCTCATCGGACGCCACCCACCACCATCATTGCCCAAGCACCGCTGGAAAAAATAAAATAAAGTCGAAAATTTTTGACTGACCCTTCTCTCCCTTTTCTTCAACCCTTGCAACCTTGATTCTGATTGGTTTGTCGTTGGATTTTTCTTGAAAGAATCAAGCCCTATTTTCTCCTATTTTTCTTTGCTCTTTTTCTTGATTCCTTGACACCATTCGTCCCATTAATCGCAAGACTAGAGATGCTGTTGCCCCATCATTGGCTGCATCCTCAGCCACTATCCCTTGATAAGGTGAGACTTTATTGATTTCAGGGAAGAAGAGGATTCAACGGAATCCCCTCTTCACCCAAATAAAGAAGAAAAAGAAGAAGAAGAAGAAGAGAGAGAGAGAGAGAGAAAATAGAGAAAAGAAAAAAAAACTTTTTCTCTCTTCCCTCCTCTCTCCATAATCTCTCTATATTTTTTCAATATAATCTCTATCTCTAGTTTCTCTCTTTATAATTTTCTCTCTCTTCATTTTGTCTTTAGGATTTTTTGGATCTTCAAAAAGATCTTCTTTCAATGATTTTGACGAAACTTAGTGAAGAGATTCTAATCGATGGTTGCCGAATGGCATGCTAGTCCCTACTCCAATAATCAAATCGAGCACCATTAGAGCTCACCAACAATTGCATCTTAGTATGACTGTTGATTTATAGTGGATCACTTGGATGACCTTGATTGATCTTGATGAAGATATCTTGATCAATGGTCGCCAAACAATACACTGACACCCATCATGATCAAACCAGGTACTACTAGCTTTGATAATCTATGGTTTCTATTAAACAATTTGTATACTAGTTTTATTATGATTTGATTAAATCACTTTGATCAAATCGATCGGAATGCCAGATAGTTTCACTTGATTAGCCTTGCCCCACCCAATTAATTTCTCTCTTCTGACATTGTCTCTCTATTTGATTTATGAATCCAATGATAGGTCCGAGCCTGATTCCTTTGAATCCAAGTTGATCCAATAGATAGACTTCGAATTATCTTATTAGTTGGAAACTCCGCACCATTCGAGCTTTTGTCAAGCATCATAGAATCTAATTTTTATTGACCTCTATCAAATCTTTGCATCTTTAATGATCCTAATTAAATAAAATTATTTGATCGAATTGACTTCTGATCATTGGGCAATGTACCAGCCTCCATCTTGACTTTTGTCAAATGCTGCTGATTTGATCACCTTTGATCTCTGTTGAATCATCTATATCCTAGTTTAATCTTAATCGGATAAAGTTGGATGACCAAATCGATGTAGATTAATTGTTAGATACAATTACTTATCAATCATATCTTTCTCAGTTATCTATGTCCTTTCTAATTATTATACTTGATCATATACAAGGTTGTAGTTGTCTTGACAAGAAGATATCTAGCACTGAGATATTACAATATGATCTATATACTGAAGATTTCAAAAAAAAATTTAAAAATTATTTAAATTTATTGGAGTACATATGAGGTAAGTAATACTTCATTTTCTAGATTTATCAACGGATTATATAGTAATTATATCATTGAGTTTTGAATCATATTATTTGTAACTATGAATATGAAGCATGATATTTATTTATTGAAATTATTATAGAGTACTATTTGATGTATTATCAAAATAGTTTTGCATATTGCTCGATTGAAATATGAAATTGATTTTATCAAAAAAAATTGATTTGAGATGGATTTGAACTTGCAAGTTTTGCATATTACTCGATTGCAATATGAAATTGATTTTATCGAAAAAAGATTTAATTTAAGATGGATTTTAACGCGTAATCTAACTATGCATCGAAACCTTACCATTAGATATTATGCATTGGTACAATAATATCCTATTAGTGAGGGTTATACATCGATATACTGATATCTTATCTATGGAAGTTATGCACTAGTATATCGACATTCTACCAATAGAGATTGTGCACTGGCACTAGCATATCGACTTCCTACCAAAGGAGACTATGCACTGATAGATCAATACCCTGCTAGTGGGGATTATATACTTGTACATCGATATTCTATCAGTAAACATTATGTGCTGGTATATTGATACCCTGTCAATGAAAATTATACATTGGCACTTTGACTTTGACTATTCTAAGCTCATTCTAGCCTAGCCATAGGATATAAGTATAGTCATAGTTAATGATTGTCAAGATAAATAGGATATTTTAAAAAAAATAGTTTATGAATAAAAATGAATTTGAAAATAAATTTTGAAAAGATTAGATTTGCATGCATCCTATTTTGATAGTGCTGTATATTTTGAAATGGGTTTTGAATTGATATACTCTACATGCTTATTTTTAGTATATTATTTTTACTAGATTTATCTAACCAAAATATTCATTGCTTACTGGGCCATCTAGTTCATTACTCTATATTTTATTGATTTTATAGATTCAAAGGACTTGCTTGACTTAGAGATTCATTATGGGAACAAAGTTTGAAACAGAGTTTGATATCTTTATTTTAGATTAGAATTTAATGAAGTTTGATAAAAATTTTGCAAAATATTTGATTTAACTATTTAAATTTAACTTGAACATTAATTTATGGATTATTTGTTCCATTGTTGCTTTATGATATCATTATGAGATGCCTTGCTTGTCATGGGAAGAGTTCTCTACAAGTATACGATGATTGTCGTGACCTCTGTTTCATAGTCTCAGGTCGGGAGCATGAAATAACAAAGGCATCAAATGATAGGTGAGTTAATGCCATAAAGATATTTTTCAAATTCTCTTTTTTTTTTTTTGAGTCATTGCCTTTGACAAAGCCTATTGAGACACTCATGATTGAGAAATATTGTGCAATGATCATTTGTGACTGCTTCAGGCACCATAATCTTGACTAGATATTATGAAAAAAATTATTAAACAAATCAAATAATAAGATTTTCTAAAAGAAATAAATAAACAGGTATTAGGTTAAACTTTTAGGGATTATTTTTATTGTAGATAGTGTTATTAATCTCTTATGTTGATTTGTAAACAGATGCCTAATTTTAAGAATATATGTTAGAATTTTTTTTCACTTAATTAATGAAAGATGCTTTAGCACTCACCATCCTATCTACATTTAGCAAATCATATCATAAATAAGCTTATTGAGCATTAAGAATAATAAAATAATTTATAAGCTTTTGTAAACTCCTGTTAAGCTTGAGCCTCATTAAAGACCAAATATATGGGTAACCATTTTTCAAATGAACTTGCTTAAATTTATCATGATAATTTTAAAGCATTTTTTTTCTGTCAAATAATAATAAGAGAATAGGATATATAGACTGGTTCAAAAGTTTCTCGCTCACAAGAAATACATACTAATTATGTTAAGTTAATTCTAGGAAACATGAATGCAAATCAAATAAAAATGTCAAAATTACCTTTTCCTTTTTAGTATAGAACATTGTTAATGGAGAATTGGATAGTTAAAATATCTTGGATAGACGAATCAATGATCTAATAATTTGGTGTTACTTTCTTCATTAAAAGGATAGTCTTCACATAATCTGGTGTTGGGTATAAAATACCCACAGCCGAAATCCTCGCCGGCATCGACTACGAACAGGACAGCTCCGCCCGGACTCCTACGGGAGCCGGGCTCCGCCGCCGACATCGACTACAGGACGGCTCCGCCCGGACTCCTACGGGAGCCGGGCTCCGCCGCCGACATCGACTACAGGACAGCTCCGCCCGGACTCCTACGGGAGCCAGGCTCCGTCCTCATCGTCGACCGCTGGTAAGTCTCGTCCGGACTCCTACGGGAGCCGGACCTCTCCTTCGACTCAAATCACAGGAGGACTTCGTCCGGGCTCCTATGAGAGCCGGACTCCGTCCTCAACTTCGACGGCTACAGACAGACTATGTCCGGACTCCGTCCGGACCCCCACGGGAGCCGGGCTCCACCCACGACCCCAATCGCAAGGAGGACTCCGCCCGGATCCATACGAGGGCCGAACTCCAACCGCTGCCGAGCTTCAGCCTCTGCACTCCCAGGCCACAATCACGGCCACGATCCTGCTCCACTCTCTGCGGCGGATCCCGCGCCCACGCGGCTCCATTACTGCCTGACAGGCCACGATAAACGGCCGCGATCCTGCTCCACCTCCTGCAGCAGATATCGCGCGATTCTCCCATCCGCTGACAAGATGCCGCAGCATCTGCATCCCACTTCCCACGGCAGATTCCACGTGGCACGCCCCAGTGATGGCCACGGCTCCGCTCCACTACTCTTCGCAGTAGATTCCTCCTGACTAAGGGCGGCCCACTACCTGGCGGTTACAAACGTCGCCATCAATCCGTTACCTCCCCCGCCTATAAAAGGGGGACCCAGATACGTTATTCTATAAGCTCATTTTCTTATCTCAAAATTCTGCTAAATTCTCCGTTCGAGCACTCCATTCTTGTTGAGGCAGAGAACTGACTTGAGCGTCGGAGGGTCTTGCTGGAGCAACCCCACCTCCGGTTTAGACTTCCTTTGCAGGTCCCAGCGGCGACCGTGACTTCCCCGACTCCAGCTTCTCCGGCGCAGGCAGATTTTTGTGCCAACAGGTTGTAACATGGTGTTCTTCCTAATTAAAATAAAAATCTATGATCTCCCATAAGGTATACCATCTATTGCATGTAAGATAGGATGTTTTGAGCTTTACTGCAACAAATTAATGACACCATTCATGAGATCCAAAACAATCCATCAATGGATATATGGTGGAATAAGTATATTTTAGTACTAGAAATATTAAATTCAAAAATCAAGATAATTTTTAACTAACATCAATTATTTGATAAAGAGAAAAGGATGATAGCCGAATACTTGAGATGATTATAAGGAATATGAGAACATAAGAGAAGGTAGAATGGTTTAGCCATCTTCTTTAACAAAATTATTTTCTCGTTTTGCCTTTTCTAGATGGATGATATAATTTTCAAGGTCAAATATTTATAGTTATAAGATGCATGCTTATGTAACTTAATGGAGATAATTCAATCAAAGATGATCTCTAGGTTGAGTCTTTCATGGAACTGAATAAACTTATATTTTGATGTTGAAGAGCTCGTTGCTCCCTCCTTAGTAGAGAAGAGCAACCGACTCTCCAAATAAAGAATGATTGCATAAAAAGATGATACGGCACTTAAAAGGTCATATCCAATAGATATTCATGGCAACCATACAATCATGCTCCACCTATAGTTGTGCTATCTATTCTCATAACTATTGGTTCTCCATATCTTTTGGATCAATATCTAGTATTAGGGCGCCATTGCAAGTATTCTAGAAATGCAGGAATTACTTTGACCCCAATGTAGTATGTAACAATCTTTCATTTGAAAAGGAAGAGACCTCCCCAATAATATAGCACCAAAAAAGAAAAAAAATAGAAAAATAAATCCCAAACATATAGAAGAGTGGAGCAAAGAATGAAAATATATTCAACTTAAAAATTCTCCCACACAATTTTCTAGGATCTAATTGAAACAAGGGAAGTATATACAGAATGAAGCTCCTTGTATTCAAATAGGATTTGATAGTATCTATGTTTGATCTTGATATTGGGTACTTCCAAATTTGCCTAGATTCAATGATATTAACCATTTTTCCTCATATATCTGAGACTTATCTTCCTTGCCTGCATTAATCTTCTAAAACCATCTTGCATCCAAATCTAATAACAAACTTATTTGCCTCTTTCGTCAGTTTTGACTGGGGCAAATATGTCTTGGCTATGTCCACATCACATACATCTTTCATTTTCAGAAGGAAGTAAATCATCATAGATAATCAATTATCTTCCAAATATATAGCCTATTCATAAGCATAGAGGTAATAGGCTAGAGTTGCATTGATTTCTTAATCATCCATTGACATAAAGCTCTTTTTGTAATATTGGATGGGCTCAACTCTAGGGGAGAAAAGGTACTAGACAAGTATGATAAAGAGTATATTAGGCAGTAGTTGATTAAAGTTAGTTGGCAACTATAAAAGTAGAAATTCTATTGCATAAGACATTGGATTTTTCTAATTTTTTGGTTCCTTTTATAAAGTTGATGATTTTGCTTTTGTTTAATTTGAAAAGTTTCTATTTCGATTTGTTCTTATTTTGTGTATTCTGGACTATGTTTATATTCTGGATAGATAAAAACTTTGATATATTTTGTAGTTGTTAAGACTAGAAAATCAAATATCTAACTAACAGCTATCATTTTCAGCAATTAGATGGTGTTGACATGCTTTTGGCATCTCTGTTTTGATTATCTAACATCAGCTTGATATAATTCTTGCCTACCTCTAGTATATAAGGAGGATAAAGGATTAAGTTCAATCCTCGAAGAGGTGACTAGCTAGAATGGTTAAAAAGGTCAACATGCTGCTAAGAGAGAACAAGGAGGATGGCCAAATGAGAAATTAAATAGATCATAAAACATCGAGCAAATAAGACTGACACTATAAATTACAAACTACCAACTGTAAAATGAGTTTGTCAGAATTCTAAGGTTCATTATTGATCTTTCTTTTGATGGTATCATGTTTTACATTCACTGTTAAGTAATGCATTCCTGTTTAGAATTGCATTGTATTGAAGTTCTTCCAATTATTTAGTTTGAGAACTAATGGATATATTACCTTACAAATACTTTATAAATCTCAGACAATTATTTGCCATATTTTATAGATTGAAGACAATTGTACCCAAGTCAATAGACAGCCATATGCCCAATTAGACCCACCAAACATTTGTTCGAAAATTTCAATATACATCACTTGCTCAAGCGGAGGCCCAAACTAGCATAATCCTTAATTGGTAATGTTGGGGTCTAAAGCTTAAAGCCGATGTTAGTTGGTATAGGTTATCTACAAAGCTAGATTGGACCAGATCCAACCCACTTGTTGGCCTACTCTTTAAATAAGTTCAAAAGCTTTGATCTATGCTTATAACCATTGGTTTGATCAGACAAATGCAACTTGTATCATGGGATACATATCCAGACATTACATAAACTGGATGTTTCATCACACTGACATCCCATCACATAATGTTGTAAAAGAAAAACCATTTTACATGTGGCCAAGAAATTGGGACAAGGTTCAAAGCATTTAAGGCTTACCTATATCTGTATGTTTTTTCTTTGTTCGGTTCGACAAAGAATTTTATGGTCTTCATATTGTTGCTACATATATGGTTCAACATAGAATTTTGTCCACATATTTTCTATTTTTATGCATGTTTAGGCTTGTGGATTTCCCCATCACTGATTTCATCAGAAGACTTGAGGTTGCTAAGAAAGCTTTGAGCCAGTGGAAGTTCATGACCGGTTTCTGTGGAACTCCTAAGAAAGATATCAGGGATTAGTATGATGAGTACAAGCACTGGATCAGAGAAATATCCAAACAAAATCCAAAATTCCACAATTTCAAACCATGTGTCATGAATTTCAAATCATGCTCAACCTCTAGTAGGCACTGGTGACGGAAAAAAAAAAGGAAAAATAGCATTTCTTGAGACCTGATGGATCTGAGGAGTATGTTGTTTCTTTGCCACTATTTTGATGCATTGGACCAAGGGGAGTCCCTTAAATGAAAAGGATTGTTTGGAGCAAAATACACTATCTTGATACCGAACTCTGTATGGATGCCATTCTATTATTATGTCAGTACATGCATTATGGAGGCCGATTCGGTGTATTGAATATCGGTACATATTCTATGCTGTGCATCAATGTTGAATCAATATGGTACAGTAATGCCAAAGTATCATCCGATTCGGTATGGTACGATATACCTTGCTCCTAAACCCATAAGCCTGGGAGAAGTGAGCTGTGTGGACTTTGGACAAACTGAACAATCTCCGTTTAGAAGTAAAGCCAATAGCTTTTGGCAGGTTGGGATAACTTGTGATCTGAGACTAAAATGCTCAACCATTAGTAGCAATATCTAGAAATTATTTTCAATACTTCAACTATAAAGGATATAGAAAAATGGAGCGATATAAGACAGAGTACATGGCAAAATGAAGAACAGAGATGCTTCTGCAACTGAACCAAGAGGCAACATTGTATGCCAGTAAGTATAGAAGATAACCAAAAAAGCCAACAATGTTGTACATGTTAAAATGTCAAGCAACAAAAAGGTATGCACATGGAACAAGTTAATGTTAGCACTTAGGAAGTATTTACATGGTGATACAAGAATAGAATTAAAATTATTACCGCTAAAAGTGACAAAGGATTGGTTGAAACTGTACAATATATAAACATTTACTTTTTAAAAAAATGAAGGATCAGAAGTGATGGTGATTGGACTAGTCGCCAAGGAACAGGGAAGACACAAAGATGTCAAATAAAGAGGGAAAGACGAAAGAGAAAATGTATGCAAGTCTTGGGATGATACAAAATGGAATGCTTTGGAAAGTGAACCTCTTGATATTAAGCATATAGCAAACAAGGCTTCAAAAGATAAACCCTAAGTAGATAGGATAAAATTTGTGGATAGTTGGACATAATCATTAGATTACATGAAGAAAATTAGGCATTTAAATCTTATCAGATTAAATTGCTTCAACTAAAAGACCTCTAGTACTCAATGAAATAGCTTCTTGATGATCAAAAAATGCACCAATGGACCAAGTTGAGCCCACAAAGACATTGCTACTCCTACCCAGATCACAATAATTTCTAAATATACAAACAACATTATAAAATATCCAAGTCACAAGTAAGAATCCTAGAGATATTCTATCAAGCAAATAATAAAACTGTGAATTATTAACCATAGCAATCAGATGAACCAAATTACTATTTAGTGCATCTTGCTCATTTTCCCAAAAGTAAGCTTTTCCATTTTGTACATGCAGTGTTAACAAACTCTATCCTTCCATACTCAAAATTAATGTGCCCTCGCCCTTCAAACTGAAGAAAAGCTACAGCTTCAGCAGAGCCATTGTAATATCTTCCCATGTTCAAGAAGGATGTTCTGTACCTGATAACATATGATAACCACCATTTGAGCTTTTTTTTTTTTTTTTACTTCATAACATAATCTCCTACTTCCCATGTATGTACGCAAACAGACATATGTACGTACAAACATATCTACTAGATGTATGTATGTGTGTGTGTATGAATGTATTCTTAAACAACTAAGAAACATTGTTTGATTCTGTAGAAGTAGTCTCTGTAGCTAACTTGACAACAACTTTTATTGTTTCTCTGTTATCCACATCAGGAAGGAACCTAACTGAGAATAAAAGCTGAGAGTGAAAGAGGATACACATAATATGGAAGTATTAGAAAGGATCAAAAAGAAAGCAAAATAACTTAGGCGAAAAATCCACCAAATTATCATAATCTTGTCTCACATCTGGAAGATGATGAGTGGATTATGTTTTATGTTGCAGCCAAATAAATCAATGCATAAATATAAAACAAACAGCACATTAACATCAATAGGTCATGCAGGAAAGAATTTTTTTTAAAAAAAAAAATGAAAAACATACACCAGCTTGAAGGAATTCAGAGTCACTTCCTAGGCCTACCATTTCTGCAATTTGACGTGCATAATCTTTGATACCATCAAAAGTCACACCATCCTCAGAGTGGAAGGCAATCTGATTATCCTCCAGGAGCACCATCCTGAAAAATCGTAACAAAATTATTATACCGTCAGATAAAAGTGGACCAATCAACCATTCCCATATACTCCTTTTATATGTAACAAAGAGTTTCACGATCAATGCTGGTGCATGTAAGTTCATGAAATCCTTCAAAATGTGAGCTGAGACAATGACACAGTTACAGACAATCAAATGGGATTTGCTTGGTTGTTATGGGATTCCTAAACATTTCAGTGATACAAGGACTACCTTTTTTTCATGCTGCCAGAAGAAAGAAACTGATCTTTCGTAATTTTCACATTGCCACTCCATATTACATCCTTACCAGCTGGCCACTGCAAAGGGATCTTGTAATCCTTCGGAGGACGAACCAAACAACCTATGTCAACATCATCCACTTCACAGTGCCTATCAAATTCATCCCCCTCATGAAACCCAGCTAACAGGTTTGCAGAAACATGGTAACAAGGAACATGGTTCTCTCTTTCTTTCCCACATAACCGAAGCTCCCCCAATGGAGTTATCCCAAGGGAGAGTGCCTGTATCTCTACAAGATCACTTATTGTTTGCTCCCTTAACCTCCTGTAATTCCTATATATGTAAGGTACTGGCGATTGACCTACAGAATTCCAGGTAGCTGGATATGGTGAGCTTAAAACAGTGATTAATGCAATAACAATGATGAAGTAAAGAAGCACGAATTCAATGATGGCCACCGGCCAAAGTTGACAAAGTGTCTGTCAGCCCAGGGTTTTCTCTTGTCCATAACCAACAGGGCTTACAGTGCTACTTTAATAACTGAAATCAGGCCCACAAGCAAAGTTCCTGTCCTCTAAACCTAAATCTCGGTAAATACTGAATTAAAGCAGTCAGAAATGACATCAGATTCGAAGCTTCACACGGTTGACAATCAGAACAATTCTTACTCCACAAGCAGATTCAGCCAGAAAAACAGATACTTTTCGCTGATACCGACACCTAATACGAGATGTAAACTATAAAGTGGAGTGCAAATACAGAACACAAAAGGCACAAATGGCAATCAGGTCATGCAACCAATTGTTGAAATTCTAAGCTCAAATCAGGTCCCATTCAACTTTCATAGCATATAATCCTCAAAATTGTACAGCACTTAACTAAAATCAGGCCAGAAGGGGGCATTCAAATTCCACATTGTGAATAGAATATTAAGAAACAAGATTGGAGCACAATAAGGCCAGATCTCCAGATAAAGAACAGAAGATCAGGAAATCCATCCAAACGATAACCAAACAGCAATATCACCAGCAGGATCGAAGCAAACCCGCAGCCAGATCACCGCCTCTCTCAGAGTAAACCAACCCTACCACCCTGATCATCCTCCCACGCCATCAAGAACCGAATCTCCCAGCAATCCCCGACAACCATCTTCCTTATCGGCGAAGAAACACGATCAGTCAAAACAAAAACAGCAAATCCCACTCACCAGAGCACCAAATCTCGACATTCCGTCGATCTCCGACATCAAACGCGACGATCTCTTCCGTCCGAAGCATCAAATCGATCTCAGATCCGATCAAACTACGAATGCGGTAGCTTTTTTCTTCAGGAAAAGCTCAATCAGAAGTCCAAATCTAGGGTTTTCCACGCTCCCTTCTCGCCTTCGGAGAGAAAGAGGACAATGAGAAACGGTTATATTCCAACGGACCGAAGATCGACCCCTTGCGTCCCCCGCAGCGAAGAGAGAGTAGGAGGTCGAGTTCTTTTCCTAAATAATATATATAAAAAAAAATTATTTATTTAAATAAATTAATTTTTAATTTATTTATCAGAATGATGTAAAATTTATAAAATATAATTTTGAATGACATTTTATTTTGACCATGTCACCCCTATTTTCCATATAGATCATATAAAAAAAATAAAAAAAATATCAAATAATATGAGATTTTTAAAAAAATCATGACATTTTTTTTCCTCCAAAAAAAATAATTATCATAAATAAAAAAATAAAAAATAATTATAAAAAATAAATATTTTAATTTTGATAAAAATAAAAATTATCATTTAAAATTAGTATCTTCATTTCAAATTATCTTTTTTAAAAATATCTGAAAAAAATTGATGTAAAAAAATTAAAAATATCATTAAAAAAAATTAAAAACAAATAGAAATTATAATTCTAAAATTATTTAAAAATTAATTTTTAAAAAAATATCTCAAAAAAGATCTTAAAAAATAGCATAAAATAAAAAATACCATAAAATTAATTTTTTCAAATTATTTTTTTTTAAAAATATCATTAAAGAAGAAAAAATTGAGAAAAAAATAAAAATTATAATTTTGAATGAATTTTAAAAAATAAAAATTCTAATTCTAATTCAAATAAAAAAGATAATTTTAAATTATTTTATCTATTTAAAATTAATTTTTAAAAAAAATATTTTAAAAAATTTAAAAATTTAAAAATAAAGAATATCATAAAAAAATGAGAAAAAAATTAAAATTGAAATTTTAAATTTTAAAAAATTTTAATTTTAATTTTAATTCAAATAAAAAACATCATTTCAAATTAGTTTCCCCGTTTCAAATTAATTTTTTTTAAAAAAAATGCTCAAAAAAATAAAAAAATAAAAGTGCCATAAAGAAGTCAAAAATTTGAAAAAATAGGAAAAAAATAAAAATTATAATTATAAATTTAAAAAAAATAAAATTTTTAATTTTAATTAAAATAAAAGACATCATTTCAAATTATTTTTCCCATTTCAAATTAATTTTTTTAAAAAATATTTCAAACAAATAAAAAAATACCTCAAAAAAACTTCATAAAAATAAGAAAAAATTGGTAAAAATGAAAAAAAATAAAAATTATAATTTTAAGTTATAAAAAAATTAAAATTTTAATTTCAATTCAAGAAAAATAAAAAAAATACCATACGAAAAGTGAAAAAAAAAGAAAAAATATGAAAAAAATAAAAATTATAAATTTAAATTTAAAAAAAATAAAAATTTTAACTTTAATGAAAATAAAAAATATCATTTCAAATTACTTTCTCCATTTCAAATTATTTTTTTAAAAAAATATCTGAAAAAAATTGGTGTAAAAAAAATAAAAAATACCATAAAAAAAGAAAAAAGTGAAAAGAATTGAATTAAAAAAAATAGAAATTATAATTCTAATTTAAAAATAAAAATTATAATTTTAAATTTAAAAAATTAAAAATTATAATTATAATTCAAATAAAAAATGGTAAAAAAATAAAATTTGTAATTATTACTTAAAAAATTAACTTTAATTTAAATAAAAAATTATCATTTCAAATTACTATGTCTATTTTAAATTAATTTTATTTATTAAAAAATTACATAAAAATAAGTATAAAAAATTAAAAAATTAAAAAAACTATAAAAAAAATGGAGGAAAATGCCAAAGGGAATGGTGTTTTTGAAAATGCCAAAGAGAATGGTGTTTTTGAAAATTGTTGCCCAGCTATGCAACCCAAGAGGGAGGGTGAATTAGGTTTCTAAAAAATTTTAAGCTTAACTTATGACTTATGAAAAATGTTTGACAATAGCTAAATAAAAAGGGAGAGTAAAGCTAATTCAAGGCTAATGGCTAAAAGCAAGAATGCAAGAGAATAATGAAGAGTTAAAGAAGAGCAATTAGGCACACCACAAACAAAAGGGTTTATAGTGGTTCGGTGCCAATCATTGCACCTACATCCACTTTTCAAGCTCCTACTTGAGAATTTCAATCCACTAACTTGTATTCAACCCGAATACAAACGTCGAAAACTCTGACTCTAGCTATCCCAAACTAGCCCACTTCTTTTTCGGGTACAAGCCAACCCAATACACTCTGATTCAAGGTTCGGATCAACCTTCCCTTGTTTTGAAACTCTTCCAAAACAAAGAATACTAACTCAACCAGAGTATAACAATGAATAGCACAAAAAGTACAGAGAAAGCTCCTTTAATGAGCGTATGAGACTTTAAATACAATTTACTCAAGAAGAAGAAGATCCTTTTTGATTTCCTCAAGATGGTTGGAGACTTGAATGTGCACTTGAGGAGTTGGTGAGCTTGGATTAAAGGCTTCTTGAATGCTTTGAGTGAGCTCTTGCTTAGGGCTGAAAAGTTTGCTTGAAATTCCTTTTTCAAAAACTCTCTTCTTGATTCTCCTTTTGATTCCCACCTTTTTGTCCCTTTTATAGCTTTAAGAAATGGTGAAAAATATTCTGGACTGAAATAGAGCCGTTATACCACATTAAATGAGTATTAAAAGCACTTAAAACGGGTTAAAAATTAGCTGTTGTGGAACAATCCCGTCACAAGGGTTGACTCATGGGTCGACTCATGCCTGGGGGTCGACTCATGGGTCGACCTCTGTGGAAGAACATCAGAAAATCATCAGAAAATAAGGTTCTGTGATTTTTGGCCTAAAAACAGCAAGGGTCGACTCATGGGTCGACTCATGCCTTGGGGGTCGACTCATGGGTCGACTCACAGGTTGTGCCAAGCAAAAAAAATCTGCGTGCCAAACAGCTCATTATGCCATGAGTTGACTCATAGGTTGACTCATGATTTTCAAACATGCATATCTTTCAAAATACAAGTCCAAAAATAATAAAATTTTCATCAATGAATCACAAATCTTTTGTTCTATCATTTGATGCTTTCAAATCAAAGTTTTGATAAAATTATAATTTTGCCCCTGAAAAGCAATAAGTCTTTTTCAAGTGAAAATTATTAGTACTCCTTCAAATGCTTTGTAATCATCAAAATCAATCCAAGGAGCAACAATCTCTCCCTTTTTGATGATGACAAAACACTTGAACAAAAGCATATATATGAATCAATGAGCATGAATTTCAAAGGAATGAAATGCATTATAGGTAGTTTGAAGATAATTAGAAAATTTACTACCAACTTGAAAAATTACTTATAAGTGCATTCACTTGAAAAGAAGATTGATTCTTTTGGCATGTGATACATGTGCCCATTTGCTTGTGTTGCTTATTTGCATAAACAATTTGTCTATTGCTTAATAAATTAAAAATTTGCTCATTTGATTATATGATTTTGATATCATAGCAAAATTTATTTTTGTTATCAGAGCAAAGCAGAATTTGCCTAAGAATTTTGAAAGTTGCTCATTTGAAAATATCACATTTGCTCATTTGCTTGTTTTTCAAATTGCTTAGCATCTTGAAAACTTGCTCATTCTCATTTGATTATTTAATTTGGTACCAGAGCATGTCTAAGAATTAATTTTAAAGTTTGCTCATTTTTGCTCATTTGCTTTTGCTTAACAATTTACTCATTTTGTTTTTAATTCTTTTATTAATCTGCTTTTGATTCTTTAATTTCTCTCTCTTTTTGACAGCATCAACAAAAAAATATTGTTTACTCCCCCTTTTTCTTTGAATACATTTTCTCTTTTTCTTTCTTTTGATGAAATTAATTTTACTAATGTTATTTCTTTAGCTTCTTTTACTGACAGTAATTTTACTAGCATTAATGTTTACTCCTCCTGAATACAGCAATCATAAAAGAATATACCATTGGATATCATAGATATGAAATAGCAATTCATAGTATTTTAAGCATGCATACAATTGAAAGTGACTCAATTTGAAGGTCATATATTAAAAGTCAAAGAGTAGATATATATATAATCAAAATGTGATTGATACCACATAGTTGTTCCAATACATATACCAAAATATAAAAGTCAATCAGTCAACATCATTACATGGCCCAAAAGATAGATCCTAGAAAGAGACTAAAGACAAGACTAACAACAAGGATCTAGTAGAGCTCATGACTGGATGGATCAGAATCAGATGTATCGGAGATAGGGTGGGGAGATGAAGGATCACGACCAAGAACTCATCCTCTATCTCATCTGCCTCTGCCACGAGTGGAGGTGCTGGCACGAGTTGGTGGGCGAGATGATCCTGAAGGCTGAGAAGCAACAGACTGAACTGCAAGAGAGAGGCTGATGGTGTCTAGAAGGTTCAGAGCTCTCGAAACAGACTGAAGCAGTGCAGTGAACTGGGTGAATGCATGCTCACTAGAGCCTCTGATCTCTCTCCTCAGGAAATCAAATCCACTCTCCAATACTCCTCTAAGTCTGGCTGCCTCCATAGATAGGTCTGAGACCTCAGTAGTGCACTCCTATGGCTGTGGATGGGCCAGAGCTAACACTTGCCCCTGCAAGTCAAGTACCCTCCCAGTCAGTCTCAATATGTAACCCTCAAGCTGCTGAATGCGAACTGACTGATCTAAGATCATCTGGAATACAGTGGAGATGTGGGGGATCAAAGTCTGATCAGATGTATCAAATGATGTGGATCCCGATGCAAAAGCTGAAGTGCCCCACTGTTGAGAAAGCAAGGAAGCCACACGCTGAGAAATCATCTCAATCTGATCATCAGCCAATCTGATCTCTGAGGGAAGTGCTCTGCTGTCTGGCTGCTGAACTGGAGTGTGCCTCCTAGTGGACTCTGAAGGGCCAGCCTCTGGATCTGAAACAAACTGGATGTCTGGAGATGCTGCCCTGATGTCATGGAGAGCAGATGAAGGACCTTCTTCCTCAGCTCTGTTCTCAGCTCTGTCCTCAACTCTCTCTTCTGCACCCTTAATCCAACCACCATCAGTCCTAGTGAATCCCATGTGGTGCAAAGTGTGTTGGTTGATGGTGTCAGAGTGAGAGAGCCTAGTTGATGCCTTTCCCTCAAAACTAACTCCAAACCTCCTGAATACCAAGGTGAGGGCCATACCAAAAGGCAGATGAGCCTTGGATCTATTCAGGGTTTTCCTCATGGCTTCTATCATTAATGCAGGGAGGTTTAGGGTGGTTTGGGTAATCACATGAAACATAATACAGATGTCTCGGCCTGAAAGAAGGTCATGTCTACCACTTCTTGGGAAGAAAAGCTTTGTTACCAATTGATGTAGAATCCTCATTTCAATGGATAGGATCTTGGCTTCTAGTTTATTTAGGCTTCCCGAGTAGGTTCCTCCTAAAATCACATTAATTCTTTCTTCCGTCACTGGGAGTTCCATGTTTGAATATCCCTCACAGGGCAAATGAAGAATCTCTCCCAAAATAACAAGATCTAAACAGATATCAATACCCTTAACAGTGGATGTTACTGTTCCATTGCCATAGCACAAATTTAAATAAAACTCTCTAACCAGATCCACATATGTAACTTCTTTAAGTGAACAGTAAAATTTCCAACCTTGGTTTTTGATCTTTGAACCAATGGAGAACCCTTCTTTTTTAAAAAATCTGAAGTCAACATTTTTTTCGGGTTCTACCTTTCTGACAGATAGAAAAATTTTACTAGGGCTTAGTAGAAACTGAGAAGAACCTGGAGCAGATGCCGAAGCAGGAATGGAAGCAAAAGAGGTCTGAGAAGCTTGTCTTTTCCTGCGCACGCCCTCTTCCAACTCACGGACCGATTTCCTTCTTTGAGGGAGTTTCATTTTTGGAGCCATTCTCACCACCAGAACAAGCAAGGAGACTTGGAAGATCAAATGTGTGAGGAGATAGAGGGTTATTAGGGGATGGAAAGAGATTTTTGGAGGAGAGAAACCCCGATTTGGAGGAGAATGGTGGAAGCCAGGGCACGCTCCAACCGCTCCAATCACGGGAGAAAAATAGGAATAGCGCATTTCCCAAGGGGCGATTTGAGGTGGAGAGGTGATGGGAGAAGGATCTTGGGCTTGACCTTGGATTTGGAGAGAAAGAAGAAGAGGACTATGGGTTTTGGAGGGAGGAAGATGAAGATGGAGAGGGTCGGCTCATGAATGGAGTTTTTAGTCAAAGAGAGATGAACCCGTGGGATGTTGGCCGAAAATTGCAAGTATGCCATTGGATCAACCCTAGGGGATCGACTCATGATTCATAAAATTTCAAAAAAATTATGAATAAATTTTGAAAATATTCAGAACTCTGGGAGAAGAATTTTTGCTCTATGTAAAGTTGTGAGAATGATAATCTTGAGCTTTTAGGTCCAAGAGAAATGATGGAAATTAAGTTTAAAGAATTTTTGACATTGATTCCTTGGAATTAGAGAGATATTTAAGCAGATGGATCAAGAATTCCTAGCTCTCTCCTAATTTCACATAATCTATCTTCACTTAGGGCCTTTGTAAAAATATCACTAATTATTTTTTAGTACAAATATAGTCAATAATTATATCTTTGTTTTGAACATATTTTCTTATAAAATGATGTCTGATTTCAATATGTTTAGACCTAGAATGCTGAATTAGATTTTTAGTAAGATTTATGGCACTAGTGTTATCACATCTTATGGGTGTTTCATTAAGTTTGATACCAAAATCTTCGAGTTGTTGCTTAATCCACAAGATTTGAGCACAACAACATCTGGCTGCAATGTATTCAGCCTCGGTCGTAGACAGTGCTACCGAATTTTGTTTCTTGCTAAACCAGGAGATTAGGTTAACTCCGAGAAATTGAGAAGTTTCACTAGTATTTTTTCTATCTAATCTACATCCAGCAAAGTCAGCATCTGAATATCCTATTAAATCAATTAATGAGTCCTTAGAGTACCATAATTCTAGAGTTTGAGTACCATTTAAATATCTAAGGATTCTTTTAACAGCATTCAAGTGAGATTCTTTAGGATTAGATTGAAATCTAGCACACACACAAACACTAAACATGATATCAGGTCTACTTACAGTTAAATATAATAGAGAGCCAATCATATCTCTATAATATTTTAAGTCTACACTTTTACCTTCTTCATCCTTGTCAAGCTTACATGAAGGGCTCATGGGTGTGCCAATTGCTTTGGAGTTCTCCATTCCAAATCTTTTGAGTAATTTCCTTGTGTACTTGCTTTGGGTGATGGAGATTCCTTCCTTGGTTTGTTTGATTTAGAGTCTGAGGAAGAATGTAAGTTCTCCCATCATGCTCATCTCGAACTCTCCCTGCATGAGCTTAGCAAAGTCTTGACAAAGAGATTCATTAGTAGACCCAAAAATAATATCATCAATATATATTTGTATAATTAACATATCATTTTGATTTCTTTTAATGAAAAGGGTTGCGTCTACATTACCTCTTAAAAAATTATTATTTAGTAAAAATTTGCTTAGCCTATCATACCAAGCCCTAGGTGCTTGTTTCAAACCATATAGAGCTTTATTTAATTTAAAAACATGATTAGGAAAGGCATGATTTTCAAAACCTGGAGGTTGTTCTACATAGACTTCTTCAGCAATATATCCATTCAAAAATGTACTTTTGACATCCATTTGAAATAATTTAAATTTCATAAAGTAAGCATATGCAAGTAGAAGTCTAATGGCCTCTAATCTAGCAACAGGTGCAAAGGTCTCATCAAAATCAATTCCTTCTTCTTGATCATAACCTTTAGCAATCAATCTTACTTTATTTCTTATTACATTTTCATGTTCATCTAATTTGTTCCTAAAGACCCATTTTGTGCCAATTATTGAATAATTTTTAGGTTTTGATACTAAAGTCCATACATTATTTCTTTCAAATTGATTAAGTTCCTCTTGCATTGCATTAATCCAATTATAATCATTTTTAGCTTCTTCAATAGTTTTTGGTTCAAGATGAGAGACAAAAGCACAATGATTAAATACATCTTTAAGTGAAGAACGAGTTCTTACCCCATGCATAGGATCACCAATAATTAGCTCCTTAGAGTGATTGTGAACATACCTCCATTCTTTGGGTAGGTCATTTGTACCTTGAGGTTGTTCTTGATGTTCTTCACTTTTCTCATCCTGTTTGTCTTCATGTTCCTCATCATCTTGAATTGTGGAGTCTTTCAGAGTGATCTCCCTCATTCCTTCTATAAGAGGATCTGCATCATTAACACCTTCATTCTTCCTTGAAGGAAGATCGTTAGATTCATCAAAGACAACATGTATTGACTCCTCTACTACTAAGGTTCTTTTGTTAAAAACTCTAAAAGCTTTACTAGTGGAGGAGTAATCAAGAAAAATTGCTTCATCTGATTTTGCATCAAATTTTTCAAGTCTTTCTTTACCATTATTTAATACAAAACATCGGCAACCAAAAAATATGAAAATAAGCAATATTAGGTTTTCTTCCTTTCCAAAGCTCATAAGGGATTTTCTTTAAAATTTGTATAATCAAAGTATGATTTAAGATGTAACATGCTGTGTTAATTGCTTCCGCCCAAAAATATCTTGGAAGGTTGCTTTCACATAGCATGGTACGGGCTATTTCTTCTAAGATTCTATTTTTCCTTTCTACTACCCCATTTTGTTGGGGTGTCCTAGGTGCAGAGAAATTATGGCCAATTTTTTTTTCATCATAAAATTTTTCAAAGTCTTGATTTTCAAATTCAGTTTCATGATCACTTCGAATATTTTGAATTGAAAATCCTTTCTCATTAGTGACTTTTCGGTAAAATTTAGTGAAAACTTGAAAAGTTTTATCTTTGTGTGCTAAAAAGAAAATCCAAGTAAAATGAGAGTAATCATCTATAATTACAAAACCATATCATTTTCCTCCTAGACTAGTAGTTCTAGTAGGTCCAAATAAGTCCATGTGCAAAAGCTCTAAAGGTCTAGAGGTTGAAACAATATTTTTGGATTTAAATGAAACTCTTGTTTGTTTACCTAGTTGGCATGCATCACAAATTTTATCCTTTTCAAAATTCAATTTTGGTAAACCAAGAACTAATTCTTTCTTAATTAATTTTGAAAGTGAATGCATGCTAATATGTGCAAGCCTACGATGCCAAAGCCAACTAGTCTCATTAATTTTGGCATTCAAGGATACTAGGCATTGCATGTTTATTTTGGATAGATCATTCAAATCTACCATATAAACATTACCATGTCTATGTCCAATAAATTTAATGCCTTCATTAATGGGACTAGTTACAATGCAAACAGAAGATTCAAAAATAACTTTATATCCTTTATCACACAATTGACTAATACTAAGTAAATTATGCTTTAAACCATCTACTAACAAAATATTTTCAATGTATTTGGAGGGAGTGATACCAATGTTACCTATACCGATGATCTTTCCTTTACCATTATCTCCAAAGGTGACCATCCCTCCATTCTTGGCATCAAGAGTGATGAATTGAGATCATCACCAGTCATGTGTCTCGACCATCCACTATCAAGATACTATTTCCTGTTTTCTCCTTGGGATGCTAGACACACCTGCAGGCAAAAGTTAAATTTTTGTTTTAGGTACCCAAGCTCTCTTGGGTCCTTTTAGGTTAGTCATAATGGTTCTTTTTGGAACCCATATTTTCTTTACATTTGAGTTTGCAGATTTGTTAGAGAAGCAAGTGTATGACTTATGTCCTACTCTACCACATTTGAAGCAAGTAATATTAGAAGACTTGTTGCTTAAAGAGTTTACATAGATATTTTTCAGATACTTTTATTTCTTCAAGGGGTTATAGCCAAGTCCAGCCTTATCATACACGGCCTTTTGATTTTCAAGAATCATATTAAGTTTATTTGAACTCAAGATGAATTTTTCAACTAATGGTTTTAACTTGGCAATTTCATTCTTTAAACTTTGATTTTCTTGAAGCAGGAAAGATTTTTCAATGGAAATGCTTTCATTTTATTTCAATAAAGATTGATTTTTCGATTTTAGATCTTTGTTCTTTATCCCTAGTTTCTTTAGTTCATCAACTAAATCACAAAAAGCTTCATGCAGTTCTTCAAATGTAAAGTCACTAGGAGTTTCAGAAGTTACCTCATTTTCATGTGCCATAAGGCACAGGTTGGCTTGTTCAATCGAGTCTTCCTCTTCGGAGCTTGAGTCATCACTCGCACTCCAAGTGGCCATCATGGCCTTCTTCTTGTATTTCTTGGGATCCTTCTTCAGTTGTGGACATTCGGACTTGAAGTGTCCCGGTTTCTTGCACTCATAGAAGATAAGGGGTTGGTCTTTATCCTTTTCTTTGCTCTGTTCCCCTTTTGTGAATGGTCTCTTCCTCATCCCTTGTTTCCTTTTTCTCAAAAATTTTTTGAATCTTCAGGTAATGAGTGCCATCTCTTCATCCTGCTCTTCATTTTCGGTGTCATCAGTTTCTTCATCTGGTGGAGCTGTGGATTTGAGGATGATTATTTTCTTCTTTTTGACTTCTTCCTCTTGATGTTACTTCATGCTCAGCTCATGAGTCATCAATGATCCAAGAAGCTCTTCCAAGAATAGAATGTTCAAGTCCTTGGCTTCTTGGATGGCGGTCACTTTGGCTTCCCAAGTTCTTGGTAAGGACCTGAGAATCTTTCTTACAAGCTCACTGTTAGTATAGGACTTACCAAGACTCTTTAAACCATTTGTAATATTAGTAAAGCGAGTAAACATATCAGTTATGGACTCATCATGCTCTATTTTAAACAATTCATATTTATGCACAAGCATGTTGATTTTGGACTCCTTTACTTGATTGGTTCCTTCATGGGTTACTTCTAACCTATCCCATATTTCTTTGGCAGACAAGCAAGTAGAAATGTGATTAAATTCGTTAGCATCAAGAGCACAATATAGAACATTCATAGCTCTAGAATTTAATTGGGCCATTTTCTTATCAACCTCATCCCACTCTTTTTCGGGTTTGGCTGATTCCATACCATCAATAATCTCAATGGGTGTGTGAGAGCTGTTCACTATGATACTCCACATATAATAGTCTAGTGCTTGAATGAATATTTTCATCCGAGCTTTCCAATAGGTGTAATTAGACCCATTAAAAAGTGGAGGTTGGTTAGTGGACTGCCCCTCAGCTAGAGAAGTACCGACTTGAGTTGCCATAGATCTTTGGCTCTTTGATTGGTTAGATCAAAGTAGGGCTAGAGCACCAGGCTCTGATACTACTTGTTGCCCAGCTATGCAACCCAAGAGGGGGGGTGAATTGGGTTTCTAAAAAATTTTAAGCTTAACTTATGACTTATGAAAAATATTTGATAATAGCTAAATAAATAGGGAGAGTAAAGCTAATTCAAGGCTAATGGCTAAAAGCAAGAATGCAAGAGAATAATGAAGAGTTAAAGAAGAGCAATTAGGCACACCACAAATAAAAAGATTTATAGTGGTTCGGTGCCAATCCTTGCACCTACATCCACTTCCCAAGCTCCTACTTGAGAATTTCAATCCACTAACTTGTATTCAACCCGAATACAAACATCGAAAACTCCGACTCTAGCTATCCCAAGCTAGCCCACTTATTTTTCGGATACAAGCCAACCCAATACACTCTGATTCAAGGTTCGGATCAACCTTTCCTTGTTTTGAAACTCTTCCAAAATAAAGAGCACTAACTCAACCAGAGTATAACAATGAATAGCACAAAAAGTATAGAGAAAGCTCCTTTAATGAGCGTATGAGACTTTAAATACAATTTACTCAAGAAGAAGAAGACCCTTTTTGATTTTCTCAAGGTGGTTGGAGACTTGAATGTGCACTTGAGGAGTTGGTGAGCTTGGATTAAAGGCTTCTTGAATGCTTTGAGTGAGCTCTTGCTTAGGGCTGAAAAGTTTGCTTGAAATCTCTTT
The DNA here is from genome assembly GCF_000442705.2 of Elaeis guineensis. Lineage (NCBI taxonomy): Eukaryota > Viridiplantae > Streptophyta > Magnoliopsida > Arecales > Arecaceae > Elaeis > Elaeis guineensis. Next base: position 17,966,687 of record NC_025999.2, read on the forward strand.
TTCAAAAACTCTCTTCTTGATTCTCCTTTTGATTCCCACCTTTTTGTCCCTTTTATAGCTTTAAGAAATGGTGGAAAATATTCTGGACTGAAATAGAGCCGTTAGACCACATTAAATGAGCATTAAAAGTACTTAAAACGGATTAAAAACTAGCCGTTGTGGAACAATCCCGTCACAGGGGTCGACTCATAGGTCGACTCATGCCTGGGGGTCGACTCATGGGTCGACCTCTGTGGAAGAACATCAGAAAATCATCAGAAAATAAGGTTCTGTGATTTTTGGCCTAAAAACAACAGGGGTCGACTCATGAGTCGACTCATGCCTTGGGGGTCGACTCATGGGTCAACTCACAGGTTGTGCCAAGCCAAAAAATCTGCGTGCCAAACAGCTCATTGTGCCATGAGTTGACTCATGGGTCGACTCATGATTTTCAAACATGCATATCTTTCAAAATACAAGTCCAAAAATAATAAAATTTTTATCAATGAATCACAAATCTTTTGTTCTATCACTTGATGCTTTCAAATCAGAGTTTTGGTAAAATTACGATTTTGCTCCTGAAAAGCAATAAGTCTTTTTCAAGTAAAAATTATTAGTACTCCTTCAAATGCTTTGTAATCATCAAAATCAATCCAAGGAGCAACAAAAATGCCATTTCCTTTGGTGTTTTTGAAGCTTAAAATCCAAAAAAAAAAAAAACCCTCTCTCCTTCTTCTCCCTCTTCTCCGGCATTCTCTGGCGTTTTCTCCTCTCCGACGGCACGACGGTGACCTCCCGACAGCAGTGAGCTCCCTCCTCTCTCTTTCCTCTTCCTCTCTCTCTCCCTCTTCCTCTCTCTCTCCCTTTTTTTCCTTGGCCACCAACGACAGAGGGCTGGCGGCGGGTCGGCGCACCCTGGCAGTGGGCCCCGGCCCTCCCCTTCCCTTGGTCGGCCCCCTCCTCTCCCTCTTCCTCCCTCTCTCTCCCTCTTTTTCCTTGGCCGCCGGTGACAGAGGGCCGGCGGTGGGCTAACGCGCCCCAGCGGCGGCCCTGACCCTCCCCTTCCCTTGGCCGGCCCCCTCCTCTCCCTCTTCCTCTCTCTCTCCCCCTTTTTCCTTGGCCGCCGGCGGTGGGCCGACGCACCCCGGCGGCGGGCCAGCGCGCCCCGGCGATGGCCCCCTGCAACGGGCCTCGGCCCTCCCCTTCCCTCTTCCTCTCTCTCTCCCTCTTCCTCTCTCTCTCCCTTTTTTTCCTTAGCCACCGGCGACAGACGGCCGGCGGCGGGTGGCGGGCCTCGGTGGCGGCCCGACGGCAGCTCCCTGCGACGGCCCGATGGTGGCTCCCCACGGCGGGCCCCAACGGTGGCCCCACCGACGATGGGCTGCGGTGGGCCCCTACGGCGGTCGGCCCCGACGGTGGGCCCGTGCGGCCCTGCGACGTCCTTCTCATTCGATCCGAGGCAGCGGGCCCCGACGGCCCTCCGACGGTGGGTCCGTGCAGCCCTACGGTGCCCTTCTCTTTCGATCCGCGACGGCGGCCCTCTGATGGTGGACCCGTGCGGCCTTACGGCACCCTTCTATTTCAGTCTTTTTAATTTTTATTTTTATCTCATTATTTTTTATTTTTTATTTTTATCTCATTAGATTCAGATTTATTTTAAAATTAGATTCGATAATAATTTAAAAATTTTAAAATATATTACATTTCATAAAAATGTAGATCTGTTAGTTGATCAATGTAGGATATTCTACGATATCCGTATAAAATATATATTTGATTATATATTTTTATACGGATACCGTAAAATATATACATTGATCAATTGATTATCCAGTTTGGACAGTTTGAGAATTGTATTTAATTCTATAGATAATTACATTATTCGAATGATATGCGGAGGGTTTGAGAGAAATTTCGGACAGTATTTTTCTTTAATTCTCCTCACACATTTTCAGTCGTGTGGGAAGAACTAAGAAAAAATACTATCGAAATTTTTTTCGGTCCCTTTTGTGTATCATTTGATTAATGTAATTAACCTATAAAATTAATACAATTTTTGAATGGGATAGGATCTATCTGTACCTATTTGTTGATGATATGATGCATTTATCATATAAATCTTTTGAAACGATAAAATAATTAGTAATACTAAATATTTTGATTTTGATTTTGTCATAGGTTTCTCCGAGAAAATGGCCAGTACTCGAGTTTGTGTACTATTGTATTATGATGGCATGATACAGAATGATGAAACTGGTGTGCAGTACAGTCATCCTGCAAATCAGATGATTAGAGTATCTTCATCATTATCACGTCAAAAATTATTGGACCATTTATATAGCAGTATTCCTGTAGAAAAAAAAAATATGAAATAAAATTAAAATAAAAATCTCCTAATCTATCAGAATAGTTAATGCAGAGCAATTATATCTTAGTTCCAATTGATGACGATGAAGATGTCGAAGAAATGCTGACTTTTTCTTTGAAATATGCAGAATGTCGATTTTTAGAATTATATATTGAAAAGAAAGATGTACCGAGCTTTGGATACTATAGTCGGCTTTTAACTCAAGCAGACAATAATGTTGGGCCTTCCTCACCTTTCGTAACTCCTATGGTGCAAACCGATAGTGTTGAGGCCATATTTGCAGAACAATATTTCATTACTGTCGGCCCTAATTGTCCAATTATTCAGAGTCTTATGGTGACTTCTCCTGTGTCTTCTGCTATGGTGACTTCTCCTTTGCTAGAAGTAGTGATAAGTGCGGGAGACGACACTCATATAAGGAACGATGATTGGGTAGTCGGTGGAATAAATTCTGATAATCTAGGCTTTGAGTCAGATGAAAGCGGAGATGAAGACTATTGGATGGATGAGGACAGTAGCAGTAATGATGATGATGGTGAAGATGAGAATGATGATGAAGATATTCAGGCTAATGTTAATGTGGAAGAACCTCAACCTCATTTGTACGAACCTCCATAATTTTTTAACGATATAAATTTAGATGATGGTGGTTGTGTTAGTGCTGGTCGAAGATTGAACTCTGACTATCAGTTTTGGGACTCCTTAATGACTGAATTTTTTAAAGATTTAATGTTTGAGAGTAAAGATTATGTAAGGAGAGCTGTTGATCTTTATCACATTATGAAGCATCGGACATACAATGTAGTTCAGTCGCATTCGAAATTATGGTCCGTACGATGTGCATCATCAAATAATGCTCAAAATTGTAAATGGAGGCTTCGTGCTGTATTGTTGAAAAAATATGAATATTTTCAAATCACAAAATATGAGGGTCCTCACACTTGTTTGTTTAACGGGTTGAGTCGAGATCACAAACATGTCAGTAGAAGGATGATTGGCACACTAGTCCGACATATTGTTGAAAAAGATCTCGATGTCAAAGTTGAAGCTATTGTGGCAGCCGTTAATGATCAATTTCAATATACAGTATCATACAGAAAAGCATGGTGTGGAAAGCAGAAGGCATTGGTTGATATTTATGGAGAATGGGAGCCGTCTTATGCTAAATTATCCTATTATATGGCTGCACTTCAACATGCAAATCCCGGTATAGTTGTTTCATGGAATTTTTTTCAAACTGTGAATTCTAATGTCTGAGTTTTAAATTATATTTTCTGGACTTTCAAACCATCTATCCAGAGTTTTACGCACTACCGTCCTGTAATCAGCATTGATGGCACGCACTTGTATGGAAAGTTTAAAGGTAAGATGTTAATTGCAACAGAAATTATTGCAGAGAATGGGATATTTCCATTAGCATATGCAATTGTGGATGAGGAGACGACTGCAAGTTGGAGTTGGTTTTTTTTCTAGTGCAGTTAACATATCGTCAAAGATAGAAATGGAATATGCTTAATTTCTGACAGTTATCTAGGTATATTAAATGCCATAGCAGATGAGTCTATCGGATGGAGTCCACCACGTGCCTATCACCGATACTGCTTAAGACATATCTGCAGTAATTTCAATACTCATTTCAAAAATGTGCAGCTGAAAAGAGCAGTATGGCAAGCAAGAAGCGCTCATCAAGTTTGCAAGTTCAATTTTATCATGGGTAGGATCAGAACAGTGAATGAAGAGGCTTGGAGTTGGTTGTCCGAGATAGAAAATGTGAAGTGGACGTTGGCACATGATAATGGCCTGTGCTATGGTGTCTTAACTACAAATTTGCCAGAGATTTTTAACAGTATTTTACGAGGAGCTAGAAATGTGCCAATTACAGCTTGTGTTCAAATGACATTTTATCGTCTTATGAAATACTTCAATACGAGGCATGTCCAAGCTTTGAAATATGTAGAGAAGAATCCAAATAATCTTTTTACTCCTTATATTGTAATTAAGATTGCTGAAGATCAAGTTAAAGCTAACCAGCACCGAGTAATAGCATTCAACCTTCAAAGAGGTATATATGAAGTACTTACGAGGAGAGCAAGCGCAGGGTTACGAGATGGAAAAAATTCTCATACTATTACTTTAGTTGAAAAAAAATATTCTTATGAAAAGTGGAGCATGTACTATATAAATATCCATGTTCCCACGTTTTAGCTGTGTGTCAAAAAATTACTGTACATTTTAGTAGTTTTGTGGATGATACATATATAATTATAGCATATATGAATGCTTGGAGCAGTGACTTTAATTCATTACCACATGAAGATTATTGGATGTATACATGTATGTTCAAATATATTCCTGATCATCATCGTTTGAGACCCAAACAGAAAGATAGATCAAAGTCAACAAGACTACGAAATGAGATGGATGATAGGCAAATAAGAAGTAAGAACTACTATGGCATTTATAAGGAACAAGGTCATGATCGCCGTCGCTGTCCTAGGATACTCCAACATACTTCAACTTCAAGCAGTGAAAGAAATAAAAGGCTCCAAAGATATATTTTCATCATTGTTTTATATATTTCTGTGAGATTTTATTTGAATATACATGTTTAATATCCTGAGATAAACTAAATTTTATATTTAAGTTGTATTGTGTGATAATATTATGTTTAAAATATATTTCTCATAAAATGAATGGCTATCATATCATATTTCTTATTTTTTAATATACTTATGATAATATCATTATTTTAGATTCATTAGCGTATTATGGCTTACGATCCGCGGTATTCCAGTCCTCGAGACAGCAGTATTCTTACATTGCAGGAGCACCAACGATCACAGACTATTTTAGATGGCGGCGTAAGCATTCCAATCTTATTTACTATTTAATTTTTTTTTGAAAAATCATATACATTATCTAATTATTATATTTTATTGCAGGAGCTCAGACACCTTCGTCTACGATGATCTGATGCGGACTTCTGGAGAACAGAGGACATCCCACATAGAGTGCTGGATTATTTATGATATCTTGAATTCTATGGAGTATATCGGATCGATCGTACACAGATGGACGTTGGTCTTATTACTGCTTTGCTTGAGAGATGGCGTCCAGAGACACACACATTTCATCTTCCATTTGGTGAGGCGACCATCACTTTACAGGATGTCAGCATCCTTACTGGACTACCAGTTAATGGTGATCCAGTTACCGGAGTTGATCCCACGCTTACCATTTCGAAGTGGCAGGCTTTGTGCTTGTGAGTGTTAGGGTTTGAGCCCGACGCATACTTTTTCGATCATTCACGACTCAGGATTGAGTGTTTGGATGATCATTATCGACATTTTCATATTACGGATGATGCACCAAAGGAGATGGTGCAGCAGTATGTTAGAGGTCAGGTGCTGCGATTGTTAGGTGGTGTCCTGTTATCCGATACTTCATCGAATAAGATGAAGTTGATATTTTTCCATTATTAGAGGATTTAGACTTCGCTCGTAGACTCAGTTGGGGCAGTGCAGTACTAGCTTGCCTGTACAGATATATATATATATATATATATATATATATATATATGTATATATATATCATTTGCTTCAACTTCTGGCATTATTGCATGGGATTTCACGATTTTATCTCTTAAAAAATGTCTCACATAAGAGAGATGTTTCATGCCATATGAGTCAGCATTTCTCTTGACTTATAACCAATATAAGACTAATGATATCCTTCCAACAGCTTACATAAAAATCTATAATAACCCACATCCATTAGAATGGCTTACAAAATCAATCCGCAAAATTGTGGTATACTTATTAAGAGCATTCATTACAAAGTCCCCTTAAGTTTCCTGACCTGTGGGTCAATCTATAGTTCAATTGCCTTCACAGGAGATGTATGTTGCTTTGGACCGTTTCCATTGCAGGACACTCTTGATTATTGCGTTGGAGTGGCTCCAATTCACAGAATTTGCATTTAACCATAAAATAATTGTTGAAGAATCACCTTCAACCCATAATTGTGATGCCTGAAGCTTGAAGATTGGACACCATAACCCTACTCAAGTTGCAACCATCTCAAAATAGGGTACAAAACATGGGGAGGTCAGAGGCATGCCCTCAGCCCACAACACTCAAGCGATGGGGTCTCTGATTATGAAACCTACTGTTGCTTGAGATCCCCTAGCAGTTCATTAAAGTTAATTTTTAAGACAGCAAGGGGAGGGGGAAGCCAACTCACTACCCATCAAAAATTTGGATCAGAAAATCTAGTAAAAAAGCCACCCCAAGACCTTGACAATGTTTTGATAAAATCATGTGCATAACTAGAAACCACATCCTCCACATAACAGTATGAATTTCTTACCAGTTGAGTTCGAGTAACAGCCACATTCTGAAATAGATGCTCATTTCTTGTTGTCCATAATTGCTATGTAATGTAAGCCATTAGAGATCTTAGCATGCTCTCCTATTTGGATCTTGGCTAATATTATCACACCCTTGACCTTAGATCGCAAGTTAGAAGTCATGGATATTGCCATATACTCATAAAGAACTTTCTACACGAGTATGCAAGGTATCTGCTCATGATATCATAAAGAAAATAGCAGAATAAATTCAACAAATTAAGTCCAAAATTTAACTAATTGAAATCAACTTTAATATCTCATAAAGTCCAACATTATTCAAAAAAAATTGCATCAAACCTTACTAAAATTTTTCAGTCTAAATAAAGATATTGAATTCTACCTTAATCGCTATCTCACAATGATCTCCCAAGTCAAGTTAGTCCTTTGAACATATAAAAATAATAAAATATAGAATAATGAGCTAGATAGCCCAATAAGTAATGAACACCTTGGTTAGATATATTCAACAATAATAATATCTTAAAAATAAACATGTATGGTACATTAATTCAAAATATATTATACTTTCCAATTAATAAATATGTGAATCCAATCTAATTATAATTCAAATTTTATTTATAAATTAATTTCTTTCAAAATATTACATTCATCTCGATAACTATGAATTAAATCAAAGTACTATTCAATAACTCGCAATGGTAGGGTATCAAAATACTGATGTACACTTTCACTAGTAGAATATCAAATTATCAATATTTAACCATTCTACTAGTAGAGTAACGAATTACTAAAGCACAATCTCCATTAGTAGGATATAAAAATATCAGCTTTTAATTATCTACTCTCAGGATATCAAATTCCTAATGCTTAACTCTCAATGGTGGGGTTCAATATGTAATCAAGTTATAAGTCAATATTCATCTCAAATCAAAATACTTTTTCAAAATAGTTTTCTTTCACAATCCAATTCGAATATTCATAAAACATGTAACATCAAAATCTATCGAATATAATTTATATTAAATTCAATATGTTCAATCATAAATCACTTAATATTTCAATAAAAAATATATTTGATAATTTAAAATATAAAATAAATCGGATTCATAAATCATGGATAATTCAATACAAAAAATATTTATAATTTATCAATAAAACTAAAAAATATGAAGCATCACTTACCTCACACGTACTCCAACAAATCTAAATAATTTTTAAATTTTTTTTCAAGATCTTAGATTAATAGATTATATAATAGTATCCTACTACTAGACATCTTCTTGTCAAAATGACATACCTCTATACAGAATCGAATCCAATAATTAGAACATACATGGATACTTAAGAAAGACATAATTGATAGATAGTCACAATCAATGATCCAAATTAGTCAGATCATGATAAATTTATTCAATCAAAAATAGATTAGGATATAATTGGTTCCATAAAGATCAAAAATAATCAAATCTAATGATATCTGACAATGACCAAGCGGTGCGATCGATAACCTTATCAGTTCAATCAAGATAATTTTAATAAATTATGATTGAACTAATGCATAAACAGTTCATTAAAAATCATAGAAGATCAAATCTAATAGTAGTTGATTTGGCCAGAGTGGTTACCAATACACTGCCCAGTGACCATGAGTTAGGATCCCTTCATCAAGTTCTATCAAGATTAATAAAAGATCTTTCTATGATCCATAAAATCTTAGAAGAGACACAATCTAGAGAGACACTTTTAGAGATAGAAAGTAGAACTTTCTAGAAAGAGAAAGTAGAGAGAAAAGTATGAAAAAAATTGAAGACAGAGAAATTCTCTCTCTCCTTCTCTTTTTCTTTTTTCTTTTCTTTCTTTTCTTATTTCTTTCTTTTTTTTCTCTTTCTTCTTCCTTCTCATTTCCTAGGGAAAACAAAGGGGACTTTTGGTCACCCTTTAATCCCAAAATGCAACAGCCTCCATTGGTGGTGGTGATTATTGTCAACGATGTTGGCCATGGTGGCATAATTGGAGATGGTCAATTGGTGATCGACGACAACAATTAGAACCAAAAAAATCCTTAAAACCCAATAGAATGTAGAAACCAGATCTAGGATTTCAGGGTTAGATCTTGAAACATTTTCAAGATCATACAGCGGAAGACTAAAATAAATCAAAATTTATTTTCTAAAACTAGAGAATCCCTAGATCTAAGATCCTATTACATGATTATTACATAGCATTAAATCAAAAATTAAAATATATAAATATAGCATGAACTACATGTTGATCATATCAACATGTTTCTATACCACATCTAATGTATGTACTAAACAATAGATCAGATCTATTACTTTGCAAGTTAGATGCTCTAACCTCGCTGATCCAGGCTTAAGGATGATGTTGCAAGCCGCACACGCGTCCGGCCTCTAGGAGTCGTCCACACGAGCCCACGAATCTCGATCAGAAGTCCTGCTTCAGGAAATCAGCACAGTATGCTAGTACTGTGCTGATCCTTCTTTGATGGTTGATCGGGTGCCTCCTTCTTCTTGATTTGGACTCTTCTAAAGATAGAAAGTAAAAGGAGGAGTTTCAGATCTGAGACACTCTCAGAAAACTCAAGATGGAGGGAGGAAAGATATGAAAACAAAAAATCTAGAAGAAGACCCTCTTCTTCTTCACATTTTTCTCTCTAGACATCCTAACTTGCATCTTTTATATCTCCACGACACAAAGGTCTTTCTCTCTGATTTTTGGATGGCACAAAGGTCTCTCAAATCTCTATTCTCACCTAAAATTTTGTGAAGAAACTCATTTTATACAGAGAGATATGATAGAGTCCTTGTCTAGGTCAAATACTTAGTCAAGGCTTATCCAAACATGGCAAGTTAAGGGGTGCCCAACTATTGAGCACCTCCTTCATATTTTCATGCATGGATCACCAGAAAAGGGTGCACAATATGTATCCTAAAAGTCATAAAAATTCTAAAAAAAATTTGGATAAATTCGGTATAAAATTGAAAGAGTTTTGGATTTCTAAAACTCTATCTCATAGAATTCGAAATCCAAACTTATTCCTTTTTGATTTGATCCAAACCACCTTCCATGTAAGAAAGAAGAGAGGAAACCTTTTGTGAATGTGGGAGAGACCTGGGAGAGGGCTTTTGTCACACAAAATAAGTGGAGATTGGCATTGAATAAGAGAGAGGGCGTGGGGAAGGCTTATGTGGCGCAAGGTAGAATCCTAGTCTTACTAGGATTCTATCTCATGACTTGTTTTAATTTGGTTTCTCAAACCAAATCAAACCAAAATTAGATCAATCTAATTAAAATATATCTTAACCTAATTAAGAACCTAATTTAATCAGATTAAATTAGATTTAAATCTCATTTAATTTTCTAATCAAATTAGAAATTAGATTGACCCAAGTCCTAGTTGAACTAGGACTAGTTTTTCCTTGCACTTGGCTTATCCAATAAACCAATTGGACTTGATCCAATCAAGCCCAAAATAAATCTAATTAAATCATATTTAATTAGACTTAATCTCAGCCCATTGGCTGAATCAAATTAAGCCAATTAGCAATCGAATTGCTAATCGATCCTCCTGTAATACTTACACTGGGTTAAATGTCAATCGTATTGATCATTTAACCCTAGAACGATTCTTAATCGTTGATCAACCATCCGATCGGAACATGAACTCTAATGTGTGTGACCTCATAGATCCGAACCTAAGTCGGTAGCACAGAAATAAATTTTTGTACCAATCGAAGTGACCATCTAGCAATGGTACCCGACGACCGGATAGGTCGAATGTCTAGAACAACATCCTTAAAACCCATGCGGATATAGTTTTCATATAATTCATCCTCTTGACCAAAATGATCATAGAACACCCCAGAGTTCAACTGTCAACTCTGATCAGGTTGTCCATATTGTATTTCAAAATATCAAATCCATTTGATGGATTACCCTGGCCAAGGTTTTGCTAAATTGAAATACAGCGACTCATTCTTCTCCAACTCTTGGAGTGGTCAATCCCATCTCGATCACACTCTGACTTCGCAAGTACTTGACTGTGCCCAGAAGCCTTCCATCCCTGAATTAAAAATTTAGTTAGTCCAGTACCAAAGCACAGTGAGTTGCTTGCAAGTCACTGAGGCGATCTCAAGTCTAAGGGACACTTATACCTATATCCCATCAGAGATATTCTCGACAGCAGAATGCTCTGGAGTTGGTCACGTTCAATGATGATGTACCCTTACATCTCACCTGTATGTCATACCAGTGTCTCCACACTCCTTGGTTAAGAGGACAACCAACCCATATGGCCTACAGCGACCTATGCTCGATAGAAACTGTCGTCCTTATTAACAGCCTATCATTTGGTCGTGAACAATTTTAAGGACTAATCGATAAATCCTCTCTTTATCGAACTTAAATAGTCCTAAGGACTTCATCATAACAACAGAGTTCATTAGAAGATGAAAGCTTATGATGAAGATGCCAAATATATTTTATTTATTAACAAATCAATTACAATACTTGGTTGCTCAACCGTCAACAGCTTGACGATTGGCTTTTTGGGACATATTTTCCAACAACTCCCACTTGTCCTAAAGCCACTCGGCACAGTATCTAATACCCATCTTCGACTTGTGGTTGTCGAACTCCTTTATCGCCAGGGCTTTAGTGAAGGGGTCGGCTAGGTTCTCCTTTCCGTCGATCTTTTGAAGGTCGACGTCACCTCGATCCACGATCTCTCAGACCAGGTGGAAGCGATGCAAGATGTGCTTCGTCCGCTGATGTGTTTTGGGTTCCTTCACCTGAGCTATGGCACCAGTGCTGTCGCAGTAGAGCAGGACTGGACCATCGAGGGAGGGTGCTACTCCGAGCTCGTTGATGAATTTCTTCAGCCACACAACTTCCTTCGCGGCATCCGATGCTGCGATGTACTCTGCTTCACAAATAGAGTCTGCCACAGTATGCTGCTTGGAACTCTTCCAGCAGATGGCTCCACCATTCAGAGTAAAGATATAACCCGATACGTTCCTACTGTCATCATGGTCAGATTGAAAGCTAGAGTCTGTGAACCCCACAAGTTTCAGATCTGACTCGCCATAAACCAACCATTGGTCCTTAGTATTTCTCAAATACTTAAAGATGGCTTTAACCACTTTCCAGTGATTTTCTCCAGGATCATATTGGTATCTACTCACTACTCCTAGTGAGTATGCCAAATCTGGTCTTGTACATATCATGACGTACATGATAGATCCCGCGGCTGAAGCATATGGGACTCTACTCATATACTCTCTCTCTTCAGGAGTTGTCAGACAATCCTTCTTAGAGAGAGAAATTTCATGGCCTATCGGTAGATAGCCCTTCTTGGAATTCTCCATGCTGAACCTCTTCAGCACAGTGTCTATATACATGGACTGGGATAACCCAAGCATCCTTTTAGATCTATCCCTATAGATCTTCATCCCTAGGATGTAGGATGCTTCACCCAAGTCCTTCATGGAGAACTGTGATGACAACCAAACTTTTATTTCCTGTAGTGCGGGGATGTCATTCCCGATTAAGAGAATATCATCCACGTACAAAATAAGGAATACCACAACTGGACCATTTGCCCATTTATAGATGCAGGGCTCTTCTCCATTCTTAATGAAGCCATAAGTTTTGATCACCTTATCAAAATGCATGTTCCAACTCTGAGAAGTTTGCTTCAGTCCATAAATGGATCTCTGAAGCTTGCACACCTTGGACTCATCTGTGGATGTAAACCCCTCAGGTTGTATCATATACACCTCTTCAGTCAGCTCTCCATTCAAGAAAGTTGTCTTTACATCCATCTGCCAGATCTCATAATCCAGATGGGCAGCTATTGCAAGCATTATCCGAATGGATTTGAGCATTGCCACAGGGGAAAACGTCTCGTCATAGTCAATACCATAACGTTGACGATACCCCTTGGCGACCAGACGGACTTTATAGGTCTCCACCTTTCCGTCTGCGCCCCTCTTCCTTTTGAAGACCCATTTACACCCAATGGGTTTAACCCCTTCAGGTGGGTCAACCAATGTCCATACATCGTTGACCTTCATGGACTCCATTTTGGATTTCATGGCTTCAAGCCATTTCTCGAAATCAGGTCTCTGCATTGCATCCATATAGGTGATCGGATCCTCATTATTCTCATCAAGTTTGATGGGATCACCGTCCCAGATCAAGAAACTGTAGTATCTGTCCGGCTGACGCGGTACTCTACCGGATCGCCTTAATGGTGCAGGTATATTGGGCTCCGGATCTGATCTAATCATATCCGACTTAGGTTCAGCTATTGGTGTCGGTCTTTCTACCTGTTGAACTTCATCAAGTTCAACCTTAGAGGCAACGGTTCCTTCACCAAGGAACTTCTTTTCTAAAAAGATTGCCTTAAGGCTGACGAACACCTTTTGTTCATCAGCATGGTAGAAAAAATATCCTTTTGTCTCTTTGGGATACCCTATGAATGAGTATTTGTCAGACCTAGGTCCAAGTTTGTCTGTGACTAATCGTTTGACATAGGCCGGGCACCCCCAGACCCTAAGGTGTGAAAGTGCTGACTTACGTCCCGTCCATATCTCATATGGAGTCTTAATTACAGACTTACTTGGAACTCTATTTAACAGATAACTGGCCGATTCGAGTGCATATCCCCAGAAGGATATCGGCAAGCTAGCAAAACCCATTATGGATCGGACCATGTCTAACAGAGTCCGATTCCTCCTTTCAGACACACCATTATGCTGTGGTGTTCCTGGAGAAGTCCATTGGGAGAGAATCCCATTCTCTCCTAGATATGTGAAAAATTCACTAGAAAGGTATTCTCCTCCTCGATCAGATCGAAGAGTTTTAATACTCTTCCCAGTTTGTTTTTCTACTTCACTTCGGAATCGTTTGAACATTTCAAATGAATCCGACTTATGTTTCATCAGGTAGACATATCAATATCAGGATAGGTCATCAGTGAAAGTTATGAAGTAGAAATATCCACCTCTAGCACTGGTGCTCATGGGCCCGCATACATCAGTATGTACTAGGCCCAAGAGCTCAGTAGCTCTCTCACCTTTTCCAGTAAAAGGTGACTTGGTCATTTTACCAAGAAGACAGGACTCACAGGTTGGAAGTGATTCACAATCACTGACTTTGAGGATTCCCTCTTGAGTCAACCTGTTTATTCTATTCTTGTTTATATGACCTAGCCTACAGTGCCAAAAGTAGATATCTGACATACTATCTAATCTAGGGTGCTTGCCAGTAGAATAGACTCTTATCAGGCTTGATCTTTTTGGTTTGGCTCTGCACAGATGTCCCAGCCTGAACTTGCACCTTCTTGACTTTCTTCTTCTTGTTCTTCTTCCCTTTTTCAAAAGGTCGAGAACCAGAAGATGAACCTCCCACTAAGTTCACCGACTCCTTGTGAAGTTGGTGATCCTTCTCAAAGTTCTGAAGCAGCCCCAGTAACCCGTGGTAGTTCTCTTCAGGCTTTGTCATTCTATAATGAGTGAGGAATGGGAGATAAGACTTGGGCAGCAAGTTCAGTATTGCATCTTTCCCAAGCTACTCATGCAAGGGAAAGCCGAGCTTGCTCAATCTTTCCATCAGCTCGATCATGTACAATACATGATCAGTGACAGAGGCACCATCCAGCATTTTGGCGTTGAAGATGGCACAACTAATCTTGTGCCTCTCCACATCATCGGGTGTGCCAAAGGCATCCTCCAACACTTGAAGCATGTCCTTTGACTGAGCCATCTCGAATCTACGACTGAACTCATCGCTCATGGCAGCCAGCATGATACAGCGCACTGTGGTCCGATCACTGAGCCACTTCTAGTAAGTGTCTCTGACTGTTCCACATGCATTGACAGCTGACTCCTTAGGTGTAGGATTCATTATCACATATAGGATCCGTTCATGCTCCAGGACTATCTTCAACTTTCGGTACTAGCTACCGAAGTTGGGTCCCACCAACTTATCGTTGTCCAACAATGATCGGAGCGATAGGGAAGTGGCGATATTTGCACAAAGGAGAACCATAACCTAATTAGTAATTGATTCATTAAACCTAAAGATTTGGACTTTAATCAAAAGGTTTCTCCCACTATTTTATTCGAATTGGTAGCCTCTACCTCCAATTCGAGGAATTACCCTAATTCCTTAATGGGTACTAGAATCCACTTAGACTGCACACAAGCCCAACTTTGGTTGGCCAACCCATGTACATCTAAGGGTAGGTTCATAACCAATTGTTTCTCTAAACAATTTTTAGTAATTTTAATTTTGCCCCAGAAACCTAATCAGTAGGCTTTGGCCTCCACTGTAAGGATCCGGTTAGGTCCAACCATTAATATGATCATACTTGGTGTATCTAACCAACGAATGATTAAGTCCAACTTTGGTTGGCTCACCTAACCACCATTAGAGAGACACTTCCAAGTCGTCATATGATGAGTGATAATTCCATTAGTCAACAAGCACCAGGCCTTTGGGTCTGCAATGATTATTGAGTTAATGGACTCATTATCAAACACCTTAATGGGAGGCTATGACTCAGTTATCTCCATAACTTTATCATTTTAAGAACCTAATAATTTTAGAGGATTTAAATAATATAGAGGATGAGGTCAGATGAATCAGCTTATCATGATCCTCCCACTGGCTTCACCAAGTCAGCTTAAGGGAGACCAGGGCTGGTCTAGGAGCACCTAAATCAGTCATACTGATTTACCTAGCTGACATGGGTCAGCTCGAATAGTCAAGTGATCCGATCAAAACATAATTTCACCAAGAGGCCAGGTAAGTTTGATCAGTGGGAGGGTCTGCCAAAGCTTGCCTTAGACACCATCAGAAATGGCCAGATAAGCGGGCTCCCAATTAAAAACCACCGGTCTGGTTTACCTTAGACACCAACTGGTTTAATTAGTTTCGATTAGATCAACCTAACAGTTCGTACTAGACCGCTTAGCCAAGAATCAAGTCCATTTGATTCTCGTTAAAGACATGGACTTGACCAACTACAACTATTGTAATTGATCTAGAGAATCCTTGACCTAATCTAAGACAACAATTGATTAGATTTAGTCAATTCTCTAATTAAGTCCATCTTTAATCTAACCATAGGTCTAACCCAATTAATGAACCTAATTCCCACTAACCCATTAACCCAATGTGTTATGATTTGTGTCTTAGGTTCTTCAATTCACAATCCTAGAACCTAATCAAACAACTTCTTAATTCTTAATTAAGTTTTGGGCTGAGGGTTGGGTTCGGCTTTTCAAAAAAATAATTTTCATATTTGTAAAATAATTTTATAATATGATTCTACCAATCATATTGCATGTTTGATTCATAATCAAGATACAAGTGAAATAAACATGAAACTACTTTAGATCTAATCTAAACAGGTTCATGTAATTGAAACAATTTCAACTTTAAACAATTTTTTTTGCACAAAAATTATTAACAAAGAGATTTTATTTCAGATTTAAATATTTTTTAAATCTAATAAATCATAAATTTAATCTAGATCATATCTAACAAATTTATGATTAAAGATAGATCTACACAAACTAGGACAACCTTTGCACTGTAAGGGGTAAACCTTACAGCAGGACAACCTTGCAGTTCATTATTGATCTAAAATTTTAATTTCAAATTTAATAATCAGATTATAAATTAGATCTAATCTAAGAAATAATCTAAACATGTATAAATAATCATGTAATAAAGAACCTAGGCTCTGATACTGTTGGGTATAAAATACCCACGGCCGAAGTTCTCAACAAGATTTCGGGCTTCGTCGCCAACTTCAGCAGCCGGTAAGACTCCGCCCAGACTCCTACGGGAGCCGGACTTCGCACCCGACTCCAACCTCAAGGAGGACTCCGCCCGGACTCCTACGGGAGCCGGGCTTCGTCGCCAACTTCAGCTGCCGGTAAGACTCCGCCCGGACTCCTACGGGAGCCGGACTTCGCACCTGACTTTAATTGCAGGAGGACTCCGCCCGGACTCCTACGGGAGCCGGGCTCCGCCCACGACCTCAACCGCAAGGAGGACTCCACCCGGACTCCGACGAGAGCCGGGCTCCGCCCACGACTCCAACCTCAAGGAGGACCCCGCCCGGACTCCTACGGGAGCCGGGCTTCGTCGCCAACTTCAGCTGCCGGTAAGACTCCGTCCGGACTCCTACGGGAGCCGGACTTCGCACCTGACTTTAATTGCAGGAGGAATCCACCCGGACTCCTACGGGAGCCGGGCTGCGCCCACGACCTCAACCGCAAGGAGGACTCCACTCGGACCCCTGCGGGAGCCGGGCTCCGCCCACGACTCCAACCTCAAGGAGGACTCCGCCCGGACTCCTACGGGAGTCGGGCTTCGTCACCAACTTCAGCTGCCAGTAAGACTCCACCCGGACTCCTACAGGAGTCGGACTTCGTACCTGACTCCAACCTCAAGGAGGACTCCGCCCGGACTCCTCCGGGAGTCGGGCTTCGTCGCCAACTTCAGCTGCCGGTAAGACTCCGCCCGGACTCCTACGAGAGCCGGACTTCGCACCCGACTCCAACCTTAAGGAGGGCTCCGCCCGGACTCCTACGGGAGCCGGGCTTCGTCGCCAACTTCAGCTGCCGGTAAGACTCCGTCTGGATTCCTACGGGAGCCAGACTTCGCACCTGACTTTAATTGCAGGAGGACTCCGCCCAGACTCCTACGGGAGTCGGGCTCCGCCCACGACTCCAACCTCAAGGAGGACTCCGCTCGGACTCCTACGGGAGCCGGGCTTCGCCCACGACCTCAACCGCAAGGAGGACTCCACCCAGACTCCTGCGGGAGCCAGGCTCCGCCCACGACTTCAATCGCCAGGAGGACTCCACCCGGACTCCTACGGGAGCCAGGCTCCGTCACCAGCTCCAACCGCTGCCGAACTCCAGCCGACGGATCTGCACTCCCTGGCGCGACATCGCAACCATCACGATCCTTCCTACGACGGATCCCGCGCGGCTCCACTATTCCCTGGCAGACCGCTATGATGCCCACGATCCTGCTCCACCTTCTGTAACGGATACTGCGCGATTCTTCCATCCGTTGGCAAGTCGCGACAACGGACGCCGCTCCACTCCCTGCAGCAGACTCCACGTGGCACGCTACAGTGAGGGCCACGGGTCTACCCCACTACTCCTCGCAACAAATTCCTCCTGACGGTGGGCGGCCCACTACCAGACGGTTACGAACGTCGCTATCAGTCTGTTGAGCCCTCCGCCTATAAAAAGGGGGACCTCAGATACGTTATTTCATAAGCTCTCATTTTTACCTGAAAACTCTGCTAAAATTTTCGTTCGAGCACTCCATTCTTGTTGAGGCAGAGAACTGACTTGAGCGTCGGAGGGTCTTGCCGGACCAACCCCACCTCCGGTTTAGACTTCTTTTGCAGGTCCCGACGGAGACCGCGACTCCCTCAACTCCAGCTTCTCCGGCGCAAGCGGATTTTTGCACCAACAGGATTGGCGCTAGAGGAAGGGCTGTGTCTTCGCAGCATCCTTGTTCTTTAAGGAGCGCTCAACGGGACCGCCTCCGATCATCTTCTCCGGCACCCACTCCTCCTTTCTCCACTCGGTCCTTGCTCGATGCCTCCCCGTAGGGCATCCACGCGATGGTCCATGACCTCAACGGCCAGGTCTCAGGCTCCGGCCTCCCCTCCTGTTTCTCAACCTCCTCCTCCTCTAGCGACGGCAGTCGGTGCGGAGCAGTTTGACCTGCTGGCGCAGCAGGTCAGAGGCCTCACAGAAGCTGTGCAGGCTATGCAGCAGCAGCAGCCGCAGGCATCAGTACGCCTGGAAAGGGTGTCTCCGGAACACCAGAACCCGGCGGTAGGGCGGGCCACTTGGGCCAGCTGCCCCGTCCTCCCTGGGAAAGCGAACCCGAGGGTGGAGAGCCCTCAATCGGACCACGACTCCACCCCTGAAAGATCCCTGCCTCCATTCTGCCAGAGGACCCTCGAGACTCGAAGTCGGGAGGATTTCCTGGACCGGAGACTCCAAGAGATGAACCGGCGGATCGAAGAACTCCGCCATGCTACCTCCGCTTATGGTGAGGATATTTGTACTGACCCTCCCTTCTCTCAAATGATCATGCAGGAACCGATCCCGCCAAACTTCAAGCTCCCCCAGTTCAAAAGCTATGACGGGACTTCGGGCCCGATGGATCATTTGGAAGCCTTCCGGACGATGATGCTGGTTCACGGTGCTCCCGATGCCATTCTATACCGGGCCTTCCCATCCACCTTGAAGGGAGCGGCGAGAAACTGGTACTCGGCTCTGAAACTGGGTACCATCTTTTCCTTCGATCAAATGAGCCACCAATTTGTGGCCCATTTTGTCAGCAGCCGGCGCCCTCGGAAGGGTTTGAAGTCCCTCATCAATATCAAGCAGAGGGAAGGAGAGTCCATTCGAGCCTACATCAACCGTTTCAATGTCGCGGCACTGGAGATCCGGAACTTGGACCAATCAGTCGCAATGGCCGCTCTGAAGGGTGGCCTTCAGAAGAATGACCTTTTGTTCTCCCTGGAGAAGAAGTACCCCAGGGATTTTGCTGATTTGTTGGCTCGGGCTGAAGGATACGCCCGAGCGGAAGAAACCTTCAAAATGAAGGATGAAGAGACAGCGAGGGAGCGGCAAGCAGGAGACTCGAGTAAGCCCGCAATCGAAAAAAGGCCAAGAGAAGCGTGGCCGCGTTCTCGATCCCCTCCTGGGCACAAGCATGCCCATACTCCACCTTGGGTGCGCAGGCAGAGAAGTCCGGATCGCGGGGTTCGGCGAGGTTCTCCATCGGGGAGATTCTGCAACTACGTCCCCCTCAACGCCTCGAAGGCCCAGGTACTGATGGAGGTCAGAGAGCAGCTCCCTAGGCCAGAGAGGATGCGCACACACCCCGGGAAGCGGAATCCCAACAAGTTCTGTCTCTACCACCGCGACCACGGCCACGACACGGAGGAGTGCATCCAGCTCCGAGACGAGATCGAGGAGCTCATCCGGTGAGGTCGACTCGACAGGTTCATCCGACGCAGGCCTGAGAGTAGAGGAGATCGGCCAAGGGCCCTTCCGCAACCTGAACCGCCAAGAAGGGAGGAACAACCCGGGGATCGGCCTCCCATCGGGACCATCGACTCCATCACCGGAGGGCCTCAAGGAGGAGCAGACCCCCCGCAACCGTGGGACTTGGGAAACCTGTAAATGTATCGCTTACGATTTCACCTTGAATCTAAATTCCTTTCTACTTGACATACTCTTCCCATTTGGCATGGATTTGTCACGACTGGGTATAACCCCTTCAAACGCCTAAAACAAAGTTATGCTAGGAACGGGGGGAGAACCTCATCCTAACATACCTGAAATAAAAGTCTGATTATCTCGAGATCGGATGGGGGGAGAGGTCTTACAATGCCCTAACGTGCCCCCACAGCCATGTCAGGAACAGGAGGAGAACCTCGTCCTGACATGAGCAAAGTCAAAGGCCCGGTTCTTTTAGACCGGATGGGGGGAGAGGCCTTACAACGCCCTAACGTGCCCCCACAGCCATGTCAGGAACAGGAGAAAAATCTCGTCCTGACATGAGTAAAGTCAAAGGCCCGGTTCTTTTAGATCGGATGGGGGGAGAGGCCTTACAACGCCCTAACGTGCCCCCACAGCCATGTCAGGAACAGGAGGAGAACCTCGTCCTGACATGAGCAAAGTCAAAGGCCCGGTTCTTTTAGACCGGATGGAGGGAGAGGCCTTACAATGCCCTAACGTGCCCCCACAGCCATGTTAGGAACAGGAGGAGAACCTCGTCCTGACATGAGCAAAGTCAAAGGTCCGATTCTTTTAGACCGGATGGGGGGAGAGGCCTTACAACGCCCTAACGTGCCCCCACAGCCATGTCAGGAACAGGAGGAGAACCTCGTCCTGACATGAGCAAAGTCAAAGGCCCAGTTCTTTTAGACCGGATGGGGGGAGAGGCCTTACAATGCCCTAGCGTGCCCCCACAGCCATGTCAGGAGCAGGAGGAGAACCTCGTCCTGACATGAGCAAAGTCAAAGGCCCGATTCTTTTAGACCGGATGGGAGGAGAGGCCCTAAGGTGCCCTAACGTGCCCCCACAGCCATGAACAAAGTCGAAGGTCCGGTTCTTTTAGACCGGATTGGGGGGAGAGACCCTGGCGATGGCCCTTACGTGCCCCCACGGGAATGGGAGGAGAACCTCATCCTGATAGTGACGAAACCCGACCGCCCGACAAGATCAAGCGAAGGGACAAGGCCCCTCAGTGGCACCTCTACACTCCTGTGCAACCCCGTAAAAGCGAGGGGAGGGCCCTCACTCTGAGAAGAGGAGGGATATTAAGGAGGAAGAGCGGCGAGCTACGGCAGAAACAGATAAAGAACGAACCACATCAAAGACCTAAAGAACCTCGTCTCAACAAAGACGGGGAGCTCCTACCAAACACCTCCGGTCTCTGAGAAAACTCTCGACACAGGTCAAGAAGACAGCGACGCCCCCGAGGTAATGCGAAGTTCGGACCGCCAAGCTCGAGCTCGCAGCCATGAACGATAAGGAAGGCAAGCCAACGTATCAACGACTGGGCACCTCCCAACGACGTCGACATCAGATAGGTCGGACGACAAGAAAAGTTCAGCGGACGATAATTTAATACAACACGTGGACGAGGTAACACAAAATTCCCTTTTCATTCCATTTTCGAAATACACACTACAAAGCCCGGAAGGCCAAGGAAAGAAAAGCAAAATGATAAAAGCGGGACGAAACAACGAAAGGAAAAATATATACATGAAAGGACAGAAGGACGAAAAGAGCCCTAGGAAAGCTCTGCTCCCTCCGACCTAGAATTATCTGCTCCACCCCTCATCCAGGACTGCCTGAGATTCTCAATTTTTTCTTCTAGCTCTCTCCTTCTCTGCAGCACGTCCTGGAGCGCCCGACGAAGTCGCTGGCTCTCGATCTCTGCCTCTCGGTGCCTCTTTCTCAAGACCTCAGATTCTGCCTCCGCGTCCGTGATGGCCCGCTGCTCGTATGCCAGCTGGATCTTCAGTTGCTGCAGCTCAACCATCTTTTCCCCGAGGGTGATGGAAATCCCTTCAATGGTTCCTCTTAGGGACTGGAGCTCATCAGAATCTCGAGCGGAAGTAAGCTGAGCCCTGTCAGTCAGCTGCCTCTGAAGACGGGCGACTTCGTCGGTCGCCACCCTGAGTCTCCCTTTATATTCATCCACCTGCCTGCGCCAACCGACCCGGTGCACGTCGTAGCTCATCTCGGCGTCTTGAAGCTGCTGCTGAAGGGCGGAGACCCTCTTCGACCACTCCCGATCGTCGTCGGCCCGGGCCAAGAGCCGGGATGAACTCCCTTCCAGCTGGCCGATCTTCTCCTTCGTAGCCGACAGTTCCACCTTGAGGGCGCTAATCTTGGCGGCTTGAGCCCAAATTCAGTCGCTGGCACCCTTCTTGCATTCCGCGAGCTCCTTCGTGAAATTCGCCTTCCTCCGGCTATACTCCATGATCCCCTTCACGTGGAGATTTCGAAAGTGGGTGGCCTCCGTGGTGGCTTCAGAATGACCTTCTCTCAACCTGCGAAGCTCGCCTTCCATCTTCTTTGACTTCTTTGTCAAGTGAAGGACTTCCTTCTTCAGCCGCTGGATCGTCGACCTCAGCGGGATCCCCAGGGGCAGGGGAAGTGCTTCTGCAGGACACTGCCATCAGAAGGCAAAAGCGTCAAAACACGACTCATCAATATCAAGCAGAGAGAAGAAGGGGAGGAAGGAGAAGCCACCCACGATAAGAAATTCAACTTTATTGATTGGATGATTCTTGAAGACAAAAAGAAAAGAAAAATTACGATGAAATAAAGCTACAAGATTGGAGGTCTCAGACCTCAGGGGCCGGGGTTGGAGAACTCGACGTCCCCGGCAGGGGGGCTGCGATAGCGGTGGTAGCAGGCGAGGGGCCGGCCTCATCCTCGGACTCCTCACCTAGGAAGCCAAGGTCGAACTCCGAAAATTTTCTGACCACCTTCTCTTGGCAGAGCTCGAACCCCTTGATGAACACCTCATGGCCGAATTGGACATTCAGATCCCTCATCTCCGTGGAGGTCTTGAATTCCTCTACCGCAAGGACTCTGACCTCCAAGATCAGGACTAAAATCTGCTCAGCCAAGTTGGCGATCTCGGCCTCCGCCTTTCTCGCCGACTCCTCCAAGGTCTGCCTCTCCTCCTCCCGGGCTTGTTTCTCTCTTTCCAGGGCCTCTTGGAGGGCGACTACTTCGACCATCTTTTCTTGGAGGCGAGCAACCTCGGCCCGACAGCGCTCCTCCACCTGGACGATGTCCCTCCTCGCACGGCTCGTCGCCTCGATATTGGCGAGGAGCTGGTGCCCAATCTGCAAGGGCAGCTAGGGGATCAGAATGAGGGCCGAATAGCCAGGTAAATGAAGATTTGCTTACCTCAAGGAAGGACCCTAAAGAGTCCCAGGCCCGCTGCTCAGGATCGGCGCGGTCGATCCTCTCGACGACATCGAGCAGAATGCAGCCGTCGATCAACCGCCTGATCAGGTCCCTGTCATTGAAGGGATTCTCCAGCCCCTCCTCGGAGCCAAAGGACTCGTCAGCAGCAGTTCGACGGCTACTCACCCTGCGGGCCACCGACTTCTTTCTCTTCCCCCTCTCGGCTACGGGTGCCTCCGTGGAGCGGACCCCCAAAATGGGGGCCCCAGTAGGCGGACTCCTCGAGGAGGTCCGGGGAGCCATTGCCTCGGCATCCGAGGGAATGTCAATCGCTGGAGCCGCCTGGACGGGTGCGGCCAAACTCGACTCCTCCGCTCTGACCCTCTTCGTCGATCCGGAGGCCGCGACACCTTTCTTTTGTGAGCCCTGAGGCCCTTGGCAAGCATCCGCGCTGCTTCGGCGTCCATTCCTTAAAAAAAAAAAAGAGAGAGAGAAAGAAAAAGAAGCAGACCAATCAATCAAGAGTCAAAAAAAAAAAAAAGAGGGAAAGAGAAGAAAAGAAGAAAGAGAGGAGAAAAAGAGAGAGAAGGAAGAAGAGTGAAAAAAGAGAAAGAAAAAGAAGAAGGGCAGAAGAAAAGAAGATAAAGGAAAAGATGAAGTACTCGCAGGATCCTGGGGGCTCAGGCCAATGTTGAACAGAAATTGCTCCCTCAGAAGATTGGGAAGGGAAGGAGCGGAATAGGCAAGAAGCTTCCGGGCAACCTGGAGGTCATCCTCCCCCAGGCTGGGGGCCCGACGGACAGAATCCCTCAGAGAGCCCCAAGGGGGCAGGCCCAGTCTCAGGGTCGGGCAATGGATGAAGAGGTATTTCTCCTTCCAATTGTGGATTGAAAAAGGGGCACCTTTCAGCAACCCCTTCTTGCCGAACTGAGAGAAGAAGTACCACCAGTCCTTCGTCGAAGGATGACGCTTGAAAGTATAGAAGTGCCTAAACAGGGAGAGAAACGGTTGGACCTCGACTACGTGGTAAAGGGAGAGAAATCCTATTAAGAACCTAAAAAAATTCGGGGCCACAGAAGCCAAGGAGATGTCTAAGAAGCGGAAGAGGACAACAACAAAGGATGGAAGCGGGAGCCGGAGTCCGGCACGAAACGCCTCCTGATACAGGCAAAACCGATCGGGTGGGGGAGTGCTAGCCCGGTCAGAAGGGCTAGGCAGCTCCAGGTCGTACTCCGGAGGAACTCCATACTGAACCCTTATCAAAAGGAGTTTCTCCGGAGTCAGGGAACATGGAACGACGCCCGGCGCAAAAATTGGGCGGAGCCCAACCCCAGACGCAGGTTCGTCTACAGAACAAGGGACCTGGGGGTTTGAGGCGGAAGAACTCCCGGAACTGCAGGGAGCAGAAGAGCCGGACGACATTTCGAATAGCTTCGAATAAGGGCTCTAAAAGATCCCGAAGAAGACAGACAAAATAAGGGGCGAGAGGTCGCAGGAAACTAACTCGGAGGAATACAAAAAAAAATAATGGCAAAGAAGAGGTCCCTAAGTGGCGGGAAGAAAGATGAAGGTGCTGGAGCTAACCTAGATCGCTCTGAGGGATCAGAGGGACGAAGACAGGAACGATTCGAAGGGCGCCTATGGCCCGAGAAGATACCAACTAAAACAGGGCTCTCGAAGGGAGGGCAGACACTGGTAGAACGCTGGAACGGAATAGGGCCCCTAAAGGTGGAAGGATGGGTTTAAATAGACCCTGAGATCCGACGCCATGATGATTGCGAATCCCCCCAGGCCAGCCCACGCCCGACACGTGTCCCACTCCCCCCGGCAGGCGGCTAAAAGCGACTGACGGGTTGGCAGAGCCATTATGGCATCGTACCTGGGCCAGTGTACCGATGGAAATTTCGAAGGGTCTCTTCGTATCGCCCCGATTCGAAAAGACTCCAGCACACGCACATTTAATGCCGAGATATCTGGGGGCGGTCGTGCACAGGATTCGAGGGGACAACTTCGGCTATGCCAATCTCTCTGTACTTCCTTCATTCGAAATTCGAACTCGGAAGTAGGGGGGCTGGTGTTGGGTATAAAATACCCACGGCCAAAGTTCTCAACAAGATTTCGGACTTCGTCACCAACTTCAGCTGTCGGTAAGACTCCGCCCGGACTCCTACGGGAGCCGGACTTCGCATCCGACTCCAACCTCAAGGAGGACTCCGCCCGGACTCCTACGGGAGCCGGGCTTCGTTGCCAACTTCAGCTGCCGGTAAGACTCCGCCCGGACTCCTATGGGAGCCGGACTTCACACCTGACTTTAATTGCAGGAGGACTCCGCCTGGACTCCTACGGGAGCTGGGCTCCGCCCATGACCTCAACCGCAAGGAGGACTCCACCCGGACTCCTACGAGAGCCGTGCTCCGCCCACGACTCCAACCTCAAGGAGGACTCCGCCCAGACTCCTACGGGAGCCAGGCTTCATCGCCAACTTCAGCTGCCGGTAAGACTCTGTCCGGACTCCTACGGGAGCCGGACTTCGCACCAGACTTTAATTGCAGGAGGACTCCGTCCGGACTCCTACGGGAGCCAGGCTCCGCCCACGACCTCAACCACAAGGAGGACTCCACCCGGACCCCTGCGGGAGCCGGGCTCCGCCCACGACTCCAACCTCAAGGAGGACTCCGCCCGGACTCCTACGGGAGCCGGGCTTCGTCACCAACTTCAGCTGCCAGTAAGACTCCGCCCGGACTCCTACGGGAGCCAGACTTCGCACCCGACTCCAACCTCAAGGAGGACTCCGCCCGGACTCCTACGAGAGCCGGGCTTCGTCGCCAACTTCAGCTGCCGGTAAGACTCCGTCCGGACTCCTACGGGAGCTAGACTTCGCACCCGACTCCAACCTCAAGGAGGGCTCCGCCCGGACTCCTACGGGAGCCGGGCTTCGTCGCCAACTTCAGCTGCCGGTAAGACTCCGTCCGGACTCCTACGGGAGTCGGATTTCACACCTGACTTTAATTGCAGGAGGACTCCATCCGGACTCCTACGGGAGCCGGGCTCCGCCCATGACTCCAACCTCAAGGAGGACTCCGCTCGGACTCCTACAGGAGCCGGGCTTCGCCCACGACCTCAACCGCAAGGAGGACTCCACCCGGACTCCTGCGGGAGCCGGGCTCCGCCCACGACTTCAATCACCAGGAGGACTCTGCCCGGACTCCTACGGAAGACAGGCTCCGTCACCAGCTCCAACCGCTGCCGAACTCCAGCCGACGGATCTGCACTCCCTGGCGCGACATCGCAACCATCACGATCCTTCCTACGACGGATCCCGCGCGGCTCCACTATTCCCTGGCAGACCGCTATGATGCCCACGATCCTGCTCCACCTTCTGTAACGGATACTGCGCGATTCTTCCATCCGTTGGCAAGTCGCGACAACGGACGCCGCTCCACTCCCTGCAGCAGACTCCACGTGGCACGCTACAGTGAGGGCCACGGGTCTACCCCACTACTCCTCGCAACAAATTCCTCCTGACGGTGGGCGGCCCACTACCAGACGGTTACGAACGTCGCTATCTGTCTGTTGAGCCCTCCGCCTATAAAAAGGGGGACCTCAGATACGTTATTTCATAAGCTCTCATTTTTACCTGAAAACTCTGCTAAAATTTTCGTTCGAGCACTCCATTCTTGTTGAGGCAGAGAACTGACTTGAGCGTCGGAGGGTCTTGCCGGACCAACCCCACCTCCGGTTTAGACTTCTTTTGCAGGTCCCGACGGAGACCGCGACTCCCTCAACTCCAGCTTCTCCGGCGCAAGCGGATTTTTGCACCAACAGATACCAATTGTAGGAACCAGATCTAGGGTTTCAGGGTTAGATCTTGAAACTTTTTCAAGATCATACAGCGGAAGACTAAAATAAATCAAAATTTATTTTGTAAAACTAGAGAATCCCTAAATCTATGATCCTATTACATGATTATTACATAGCATTAAATCAAAAATTAAAATATATAAATATAGCATGAACTATATGTTGATCATATCAACATGTTTCTATACCACATCTAATGTATGTACTAAACAATAGATCAGATCTATTACCTTGCAAGTTAGATGCTCTAACCTCGCTGATCCGAGCTTAAGGATGATGTTGCAAGCCGCACACGCATCCGGCCTCTAGGAGTCATCCACACGAGCCCACGAATCTCGATCAGAAGTCCTGCGTCAGGAAATCAGCACAGTATGCTAATACTGCGCTGATCCTTCTTTGATGGTTGATCAGGTGCCTCCTTCTTCTTGATTTGGACTCTTCCAAAGATGGAAAGTAAAAGGAGGAGTTTCAGATCTGAGACGCTCTCAGAAAACTCAAGATGGAGGGAGGAAAGATATAAAAACAAAAAATCTAGAAGAAGACCCTCTTCTTCTTCACGTTTTTCTCTCTAGACACCCTAACTTGCGTCTTTTATATCTCCACGACCCAAAGGTCTTTCTCTCTGATTTTTAGATGGCACAAAGGTCTCTCAAATCTGTGTCTTAACCTAAAATTTTACAAAGAAACTCATTTTATATAGAGAGATATGATAGAGTCCTTGTCTAGGTCAAATACCTAGTCAAGGCTTATCCAAACATGGCAAGTTAAGGGGCGCCCAACTCTTGAGCACCTCCTCCATATTTTCATGCATGGATCACCAGCAAAGGGTGCACAATGTGTACCCTAAAATCCACAAAAATTTCAAAAAAATTTTGGATAAATTCGGTGCAAAATTGAAAGAGTTTTGGATTTCTAAGACTCTATCTCATAGAATTCGAAATCCAAACTTATTCCTTTTTGATTTGATCCAAACCACCTTCCATGTAAGAAAGAAGAGAGGAAACCTTTTGTGAACGTGGGAGAGACCTGGGAGAGGGCTTTTGTTGCACAAAATAAGTGGAGATTGGCGTTGAATAAGAGAGAGGGCGTGCGGAAGGCTTATGTGGCGCAAGGTGGAATCCTAGTCTTACTAGGATTCTATCTCATGACTTGTTTTAATTTGATTTCTCAAACCAAATCAAACCAAAATTAGATCAACCTAATTAAAATAGGTCTTAATCCAATTAAGAACCTAATTTACTCAGATTAAATTAGATTTAAATCTCATTTAATTTTTTAATCAAATTAGAAATTAGATTGACCCAAGTCCTAGTTGAACTAGGACTAGTTTTTCCTTGCACTTGACTTATCCAATAAACCAATTGGACTTGATCCAATCAAGCCCAAAATAAATCTAATTAAATCATATTTAATTAAACTTAATCTCAGCCCATTGGCTTAATCAAATTAAGCCAATTAGTAATCGAATTGCTAATCGATCCTCCTGCAATACTTGCACTGGGTTAAATGTCAATCGTATTGATCATTTAACCCTAGAACGATTCTTAATCATTGATCAACCATCCGATCAGATCATAAACTCTAATGTGTGTGACTTCATAGGTCTGAACCTAAGCCTGTAGCATAGAAATAAATTTCTGTACCAATCGAAGTGACCATCTAGCAATGGTACCCGACGACCGGATAGGTCGAATGTGTAGAACAACATCCTTAGAACCCATGTGGATATAGTTTTCATATAATTCATCTTCTTGACCAAAATGATCATAGGACACCCCAGAGTTCAACTGTCAACTCTGATCAGGTTGTCCACATTGTATTTCAAAATATCAAATCCATCTGATGGATTATCCTAGCCAAGGTTTTGCTAAATTGAAATACAGTGACTCATTCTTCTCCAACTCTTGGAGTGGTCAATCTCATCTCGATCACACTCTGACTTCGCAAGTACTTGACTGTGCCTAGAAGCCTTCCGTCCCTGAATTAGAAATTCAGTTAGTCCAGTACCAAAGCACAGTGAGTTGCTTGCAAGTCACTGAGGCGATCTCAAGTCTAAGGGACACTTATACCTATATCTCATCAGAGACATTCTCGACAGTAGAATACTCTGGAGTTGGTCACGTTCAATGATGATGTACCCTTACATCTTACCTGTATGCCATACCAGTATCTCCACACTCCTTGGTTAAGAGGACAACCAACCCATATGGCCTACAGCGACCTATGCTCGATAGAAACTGTCGTCCTTATTAATAGCCTATCATTTGATCGTGAACAGTTTTAAGGACTAATCGATAAATCCTCTCTTTATCGAACTTAAATAGTCCTAAGGACTTCATCATAACAACGGAGTTCATTAGAAGATGAAAGCTTATGATGAAGATGCCAAATATATTTTATTTATTAACAAATCAATTACAATACTTGGTTGCTCAATCATCAACAGCTTGACAATTGACTTTTTGAGACACATTTTTCAACATGGAAAAATAGGAGAATCGGATTTTTAAGAAAAATTTGGTGTTTGCCGACCAAAATCAAGAGCTGTAAGGGTTAAGGAGGATGGCAAACCAATTAAACTCAAAGATTAGAGGACCCTTGCCTCTTTTCTGATGGTGCTTGGGCTGTGATGGTGCTGAAACCATCAGCAAAAACTTGACGAACTTAGGTAATTTCCTTTGTCTAGGGTATTGATCCTTAATGGGGAGGTCAAGGAAAGTCTCTTCCCTTTAAATAGAGCCAAAGAGAAGGAGTTGGACTCTCTCCCATCATTAATCTCCAACTCCGATTAGGAGTCTATCAGGGAAGAAGACTCATCTTTCAATTTTTTTTTGGTGCTTTAAAATTCATGCGAAGACCTTTTTTGGACCATTTCTTTTTGTGGCTAGGACGGTCAAGTGGATGAGGCCCAGATTGATATCAAGTCTATTTGGATTGGATATTACATTATTCTCCTCTAAAAAAAAATTTATCTTCAAGATTTTCTCACTCAAGTCTTCAAAAATCTAAGACTATTTTGTTAAATCATAGTCAACCTCCAATTTCATGATCAAGTCTTTCATCATAATATCCTTCAAATCGAATTATTGTTCTAATCAATTTATAAATGATTAAAACAACTATACTTTCATTGGACACTTTGATTCAAATACACCAATACACTTGTATCAAATTTAGATTTATAAGTTATATCACAATGCAACATAAGTTGTTATCCCGATGTCCTATTGTCTACCCACCTACACTTATGTTTGATTTTATATGTCATAATTTTTTTACTTATGCCTTGATACTATATTAATTATCACACCCTCAATCCGAGATCGTAAGCCAGAGGTCATAGCAACCATAGTATACTTATGAAGAACTCTCTGTACAGGCATGTAAGGCATCTCCTCATGATATCATGTAGGGAATAAATGCAACAAATCAAGTCCAGAGTTTAACTAACTAAAATCAATTTTAATCTCTTATAAAAACCAATATTATTCAAAAGATCTTCTATTAAACCTCACAAAAATTATTAATCTAAATAAAGATATGAAATTCTACTTTAAATCACTCTCCTATAATAAATCTCCAAGCCTTGCTAATCTACTAAATATATAAAAATAATCAAGCCAAACAACTCAGCAAGCAATGAACATCCTGACTAGATAAATTCAACAATAATAATATTAAAAATAAGCATGCAAGATACATCAATTTAAAATCCAATTCAAAATATATGGTACTTTCCAATCAATAACTATGTAGATCCGATTAATCCAGTTAGAATTCAAATTTTGTTTATAAATTGATTTCTTTTAAAATATTACATTCATCATCTCGACAGTCATGAATTAAATCAAAGTACCACTGTCTAACCCCCAATGGTAGGATATCAAAGTACCAGCATACTATTCCCACTAATAGAGTATCAAATTAAAAAAATTTAACCATCCCACTAGTAGGGTGTTGAATTACTAGTGCATAATCTCAATTGATAGGATATCAAAGTACAGACATTTAATCATCTCACTAATAGGCCATTACAGTACTAATGTTAAATCGATCGACTAGTAGGATATGTATGTCTTTTAGTCAAGATCTATAACAAAATGTATTTGTAAAACCATGCAACATCGAAATCAATCAGATATAATCTATATCAACTTCAATAAATTCAATCGTAAATCACTTAATATTTCAATAAAGAGCATATTTGATAATTTAAAATACCATGCATCAGATTCATAAATCATGAATAATTCAATATAGAAAGTATTTTATAATTTATCAATAAATAAAAAAGAAGTAAAGCATTACTTACCTCACATATACTCCAACAAATTCAAATAATTTTTTAATTTTTTTTCAAAATCTTCAATTAATAGATCATATTACAGTATCTCACTATTGGATATCTTTTTGTCAAGATGACTATATCCCTATATAGAATTGTGTTCAATAATTAAAAAGGGTATGGATACTTAAAGAAGACATGATTGATGCATAGTTTGCAACCAGCCATCCAGATCAATTTGATAATAATAAATTTATTCAATCAAGATCAGACTAGGATATAATTGGCTTCATAGAGATCAAAAAAATCAAATCTAATGGTATCTGACAAAAGTCAATTGGTAGCGACCAATGTCCTGATCAATCCAATTAAGATAATTTCATCAAATTATGATTGAACTAGTGCATAGATTGATCAATAAATATTATGGATGATCAAATCTAATAGTATTCAATTTAATTAGGATGGTGCCAGCATGATGTCCAATGATCATGGGTCAAGATCCTTTCACCAAGGTCTATCAAGATTATTAAAAGATCTTTCTAAGATCCAAAAAATTTTAGAAGAGAGGCACGATATGGAGAAAGATATTTTTAGAGAGAAAAACTTATAAAGAGATAAAATAGAACTTTTTAGAGAAAAAGTGGAGAAGAAAAGTATGGGAAACAAATAAAGAGAGAGAGGGAAGAGAGTGAAATTCTCTCTCTTCTTTTTCTTTTATTTTTTTATTTTATTTATTTTCTTTTCTTTTCTTTTCTTTTCTTCCCTTTCTTCTTCCTTCTCGTTTCCTAGGGTAACGAGGGGACCTATGGTCGCCCTTCAATCCTAGAATGCAGCAGCCTCCATCGATGATGGTGGCTATTTGTTGATGACATTAGCCATAATGGAACAGTTGAAGATGGTCAAACCGATGATCAGTGGCAACAATTAGAGTCAGAAAATCCTTAGAACCTCATGGAAAAATAGGAGAATCAGATTTCTAAGAAAAATCTAGCATTTGCTGGCTAGAATCAAGAGCTCTAAGGGTTAAGAAGGATGGCAAACCAATTGAGCTCAAAGATTAGGGGATCCTTACCTCTTTTTCGATAGTGCTTGGACCATAGTGGTGGCAGAAAGCACCAGCAAAAATTTGGTAAATTCTGACAATTTTCTCCATTTGGGACATTGATCCTTGATGGAGAGGTCAGGAAAAATCTCTTCTCTTGAAATAAAGCTAGAGGGGAGGATCAGTTAGACTCCCTCCTAGCATCAATCTCTGACTTCGATTAGGAGTCTATCGGCGAAGTAGACTCCTCTTTCAATTTTATTTTGATGCTTTACAATTCATGCAAAGATCTTTTTTTGGGCTGGTTCTTTTTGTGGCTGGGCCAGTCAAGTGTCCCAGGCCTAGGTTGATATCAAGGCCATTTGAGCTGGTTATTGCAAACGTAGTTAATAATACTAGCAAAGAAGCTACAGGAGGAGAATCTTGGCCTATTACTGGTAGTAATTATTTCAAGTGCTGTTGTGCGAATAGATAGCAGACAATCACATGATTGTAGTCTTTTGTTGGTCAAGACATAGATCACAAGACATGAAGTCCTCACTCATAATTCTCCATCGATGCAGCAATTGCTTGCAAGTTAATTTTAACCATAAAAGCTTCCAACAAAATATTACACTTTAACCCACATAGGCACCCATAACTTCCACACATATATACGTAGAAGTTTCAGACATCTGTTTGTGATATAGTATTCGAGAATTGGCAGACCTCCCTTTAGAGTGATGTGAATGGATTGATTTGATGCCCAACATTGATCAGCCTAAGGTCCTATGATAGAGTATTGCAACAAATATTTGTTAATTTATCTCGCATGACTGAGAATGTCATGGCCTCGTGTCAAATAGATAATGGATAATATGATAATTGGACCATATCTTATTACACTTATCAAATTTGGAAAGCATGACAGTTGATGATGTTTGTTGCTTGTTTTAGTGAAAATACAAGTTGCACCATTTTATGCATAGGTTTTGAACATGTTGGGTGAATTTTTTAACATTATTCTAAGAGATAAAATCTATTTTTTAAAAATTTTAAGTAGATTTTTAATTTTATTTTTTAGATTATCTCATTCTATTGTACTCCTCCATCTCTCTCTCTTCCTCCTCCCTCTTTGTGTGCATGCATGCTCATATTCTTCCTATGTCTAATCTATCCAATCACAAATCATATCTATAGAAGATCATACGAGCGTGAAGAATTCCAACTCTTCAATTTTATTGGTTTATTATCGTATATGTAAAGCAATTCAATTCTTGCTCACAATTGAATAAAACTAAACATATTGTAAGTTGTAGCCTCATATGTGTCGCAGAAAGGTTAGTGACATGCTTCTCATAATTATAAATATATGTTATTCAATTAAAAACATAACAGGTTATCACTTTTAATCTTATAAGACAGAAAAAGAGGTCAACAAAACAGTAATTTTTCTCTTATCACTTTTCCTTCTTTACTTGAGCAAATTTTCATAACTGTATTGATTAATTTTTAGCAAAATCAAGGAACTAACTGTGGGATTGCAAATAAGTGTACCTAGTTCTAGGCAATTCAAACAACTTGTGCTAGCTTTGGGTCTAAAAATCAAACTTAGACCTAATAAACATTTTGATGTCTTTTGCCATTGATTATATCCATTCAAGTTGGGCTTCATATTTGCCGGTCGTTCAACACTAATCTACTTTTGCTTTATTTGTCTTAGGTCTATTTATCTGTTATTTTCATATATGATCTATTTTATCTTTTATAGATAACTAGGTCGTAGAACTTTTGATAGTAGTTTGGGTTCAAGTTCTTAATTTATTTTATATTTATCGGATTTTTCAGGACAAAATAAAAAATTAACAATATATATTTATATATTTTATTTTATTTTAATAGAATATATATTTATTATATTAATAATAATAAATTATTGAGTGGTTGATGAGACTCTACTCAAGAGGTTGAACTTCTATAATCCTTGCAATGCATAGAATACATTCGAGTGAAAAACAAATATAAAAGAAAAGAAGAGGAAGAGGCCTAAGTCCATACAAAATAGTTTCAACAAAATATCATATGAAATTTTAATTTGCTTAGGTTGATACGCTAGATACCACCATATCACTCTATAATAGGGGTGAAAGTAGCATGGATAATATCCGTCTGGATCCATTTTTGTATCTGAATCAATATGGATATTGATAGAAATTTAAGGATCCATCTAATATTCATATCCATCAAAAAAAAGATATGGATATGGATAGATAACTATCTAATCTATATCCGAATCTATCTGTAACTCTATATAGTTTTATATAGCAGTTATTAATTTTTTTAAAAAAAATATACAATGATATAAACATACTATTAACATGATTTATCATCTATTTAATAATATC
Source organism: Elaeis guineensis (assembly GCF_000442705.2). NCBI lineage: Eukaryota > Viridiplantae > Streptophyta > Magnoliopsida > Arecales > Arecaceae > Elaeis > Elaeis guineensis. The sequence goes on from NC_025999.2 coordinate 18,001,498, forward strand.
TTTGATTCTATAGTCGTAACATTTAATTATCTAACTTATATCCATAATTGTATCAATACTTTTAGTATCTAAATTGTATCCATATCTATTTAAAAATATGAACATAAATTTTTGTATTCGAATAATATTTGTATCCACATTTATATTCATCAAACAAAACAAATATGGATATGGATATACTAGTATCGATCTGTATTGATCCAGTTTCAGCCCTACTTTGCATCCACTTAAGATTTAGTGTCTTAATTAGGAATGTTCCAAATTCTTGAGCCATAATGGTCCATATTTAATAATCAGGTTTCAATCCATAATAGATTCCCCATTTCTCAAAACTATATCCGATCTAGTAAGTTTTCTCGCACCTTCATATAAAGGCCCATGGTGATGTAGAGGACACCATCTCCATGAGCATTCACAGCCATGAGTGCCTGCATTCCATACTATAAGAACTCTGTTGTTCGAAAGTTCGATGAGAATGAAGTGAGACACTAGAGAGAGAGCTGAAGGTTAAAGAGAAAGAGAGAGAGAGATCAAGGAGGAGAATGGGTGGGGAGAGAGACATGAAGGAATCAACGAGGAGTCAAATCATGCAGAGCTTTTTCGACATGCAATTCGAGGTTGAGGAGGAAGAAAACATCGATTCCAAGTACAAGTTCGTCAACAACTACTCTGATGTGTATCTATCTCAATCCATGAAAAAAATCCTAACAGTTCTACTAATTTCGGTCTTTTTTTGGTTTTCTTCTATTTCTTGATGTTTTGGGCTTGATTTCGGGTATCCAGTGTGAAATAACAATCTAATCTTTTAAAAGTTTCATCAAAAAAGCTAATTTTTTTCATGCCCGAGTAAGAGTTTTAGGTAGTGCTGTTGCTAAACCCTAGTAGATAGGGATGGGATTTGGATACGTAATGGAAAATAGATTTTAAAATTTTTAACCATGCATCAACAATTGATTACTTAAGATCCAAACCCCAATCTCAAAATCATCTTGATGATTGCAATCATACATACAAGGGATACTTAATAAAATATAAAAAAAGAATAGGGATACCTTCAAGAAGATCTTGATTGCTCGCTGATCAATAGGTTTCTTGATTAATATTCATGAGGCATCCAAATGTGTGCCCTCCAAAGGTGATCCACATAGAAACAAATCAAGGACTTTTCTCAAAACTTCTCTTGAATTCCTCAAAGAATCTTGCCCTTTTCTTGATTCCCTTCTCAAGGAATTCAAGCCCCTCATTTCTTTTTCTTGATTTTCTTCACAAGAAAATCAACACACCTATTCCAAGAATCTTTCTTTATTTCTTTCCTCCCTTTGTCAAGAATCTTTCTTGGCTTCTTTATTTTCTTAGCTAAGAATCTTTTTTGGTTTCTATTTTTTTTTTGCTAAGAATCTTTCTTGACTTGAGGAGTTATGGCATCATCTCCCTAGGTGTCCAACTCTTGGATGCATGAAGCCCCTCGAGCATAAGAGATGTGCACTATCAACCCTTTTGATGTGACCCTTCTTAACATCCAACCCATGGACGTTCTCTCATAAGAGGAGGGACATGAGGCTTTTTATACATCCACAAGAGGGGTGTTGGATATCTCTTCACGTGTGAAAGAGGGGAGTGGACTCCTTTCTCACGTTAAAACTCCTGGGGTGTGGAATAACTTGGAGGCGTGCAAGACATCTTCACGTGGAGGATATATGGGTGTGCTTTCTCTTCAAACATGAACACTTTCACGTAAGAAATCAATTGGTGCACCAACCCTTGGCATGCTTTCTTAAGGGGCGTGGAGATCAAATCCTTATCCAATTAGGAGTCCAAGTTGATGGGGATTCAAAGATTTAAATATGTACTAGCATGTATATTCTAAATCCTTTGGGATTTCAATCAAATCTAAATTAAGTCCTCTAAAGCCTAATTATAAGTCTTTGATCAATTTTTTTTTGTATGTGATCCATTGGATTTCACATCCAACTAGTAGTAAGCCCAGGCTCATGTCAACCTAATTCAATTAGAACTCTTCTAATTAATTTGGTCCAAGATATATTAAACCCATGTGCTATAATTAATTAGAACTCTTCTAGATTAATTATTAAATTAAATTATTTAATTCATAAAAATCTAAAAGTTAAGATTGATGTCTAGCAACGTATCATGATTTCGGTGAAATACCAAAATATCCTTCTACGGTGAGTTACCATGCAATTCAATCTTTCGATAACACAACATCCCAAATAAGCCATGAGCATAGAATCATGTCAAGACCAAATACCTATCCATATGTTTCTCGATTTAATGACAATGACTCAGTTGATGAAATATTAGAAATTTTTTCTAATTTTTATCCTACTTTGGCTAAAGACTTCCTAAGTTATCATCCTATGAGACTACATAGAATATTCTCTCTTTTTATAAAGAGTGATTAATTTTTTGTTGACCACTCACAACCTCCATGCATACTTCACCACATCCAAAACATCCCACACAGAGAGTTATGTTGGGGTATAAACCAAAGCATAAATCCACATATATAAGGTATTATTGGGGTGGATGTCTGACCAGGACACCACCTCCCAGGACCTTTTTAGTACCACGCGATGCAGCGGGAAGAAAGAAGAAATAAAACAAAAAATAATCAAAATACGTGGATCAACCACAAAAGGGCTCGCCTCCATGGGGCATGCAAACTTTACTATGAAAGAAAAATTTTACAAGAGGAGATCTCACTCTCAACCCTCGTACACCCAATTTCTCTCTCACTAGAAGTTTTCCTCACAAAAGCTCTCTCTCTTGAAAGACCCCCTGAACCCCTGAAACGATCGGCATCCGCTGTCCAGGAGCCTTCTGCTCCTTCTCTCTCAGCAATGCGCGCTCTTGTTTCTCTCCTCACAGATTCTGTATGGTGTCCACGGCAAAAAACTAGACCACACAGCCACTATTCCTATGTACAGACCCTTTTAAAAGGCTTAAATCCAATTAGATTAGATTTAAAACTCCTTAATCAATCCAAATCAAGCCACTGGACCGTCGAATCAAGATCGAAAACTCTCTGGGCCATCCGATCGCGATCGATCCATGAAATAGTGCCATGGATCGCGAGAAACGCATGAAAAATGCCCATGAGGTCCACCATGGACTGCTCGATCCACGGTAGATCGAGGTACAGGGCCCAGGCAAGGCGCCTGGGCCTGGGCCGGCCCGCACGCGGGCCCGTGCAGGGGCTGGGCGGCACGCCTGGGTCGCGCATCCCACGTGTTGGCCCCACCTGGGCCACTCTCCGCCGCCTGCGGCCATGCCGCCACTGCTCCGCTTGCCCGCCGCCGGCCACCGGCAGTCCTCCACCGCCTCGACTTACATGCAATCTTCAAAAGCCCGTATCTTCTCTGTTCGGACTCCGTTTTAGGTGATTTTGATTTCGTTGGACTCTATTTTTCATCACGGACCTCGCTGTGAACTCAATATGGATTGAATCTCGAGGCATCAAATTCTAACAGATACCATGGTGATCTCAAATTTAAAGATCACTTGCACCACTCCCATGAGAGAATTATCTTTTGACATGCTGGTAAGACTCCATCAAATGTTCTATCTATGGATCAGTTCAATGAACTTATTCTTCAATGAGCACTTACATCTCCATATTAATGTCTCCACATAAGTGATTTTGAGATCAATCATCCTCTCCATTAAGCATACATAGGATGTGTCAGTCTTACTGGTATCATTGATCTCTGACTCAATGATCCTATGATTGAGAATATTTTAGATTGAGACTATCAAGATTTCAAATCTCACTAGCATGATCTCATCATAACCTTAAAATTATTGTCCTAATCTATTAGGTTTGTCATAATCTTAATTAAGCCATAAATGAGATAACAAGATATAGCATATGATGAAACACAATACCTTATATGATTAATAAATGATCAATGCCATTTACATGAGTATAAAGATAATATAGAATAATTCCATCGCATCATCTATGCGATTGACTTGTAGAGCACTATTCTTTCAAATGGTGTATCTGGAGATCAAACAAGCACCTCGAAAGGCATAGGCTCGTTATTATCGATGAACCTACAAAAAAGCATCCACTCATCAAAGTATGTCCGACGAGGATCCTTCGATGATTAAGTCAGCCAGAATTTAGAGAACAGTCGAAGATGAAAAGAAGAAGAACAAGAGCATAGTTTTTTACTTTCTAGAGTCAAGCTTATCTGAGAGTTCCCTCATTACCTCTTTATATAGAGATAGAGTCATAGGTTGTTATGTCAGAATCTGGTAGACAGTCAAGGCCTATTAGGCTACGATCTGACAGGCCGTCAAGATAGAAAATTTATCCACTAATTTGTGAATCAAAGTTATTAATTATGAATGTCGGTTACAGGTCATGCCCACATTTTAAAGGTTGTTGGCATATTTCAAAAATTGCTCATGTGGCTAAAGAGGCTGGTGGCTTGAGGTCGAAACAGAGCTAAGACATTGCCCTAGATGTATTGGCACTTGTGCAGATCATTGGGCTTCGTTTCCTATCATCGGCTGGATCCTGACCTTGGGGTCGATAAACACCGATCCAAAGGTTGGACAGAATCAAATAACATCGCTTTATCTTAACCTCTTGAATTTCTCTTTAGTGTTCAGTAGGTGCTCGATTGTAATCCGATGAGAAAGGTTGGGTCGGACGATAGGTAACCTCCATATTAGGTAGTAATATGAATTTTTGCAAGTAATATTTTTGTAATATACCTTACTGCCTATATTTGTGATTTGCTATATCAAGTCCAAGTCCTATTCCTTTGAATCCAAGTTAAATCGATAGAGAGACTTCGAATCATCTTATTAGTCGAATGGCTCCACATCATCTGAGTTTTTGGTAAACATCATAGAATCTAGTTTTTCTTGACCTCTATCGAGTCTTTGTATTTTAAATAATCTTGATAAAATAAAGTTTTTTGATCAAACTGATCTCTAATCATTAGGCAATATACCGACCTCCACCTTAACTCTTATTGGACACTATTAATTTTATCATCCCCAATCTCTGTTGAACCACCTATATCCTAGTCTGATCTTAATCAGATGAAGTTAGATGACTAAATCGATCCAGACTTTTAGATATGACTATCCATCAATCATGTCGTTCTTAATTATCTATATTCTTTCTAATTATTGAACTCAGTTCAATACAGGGGCATAGTTATCTTGACAAGATGTTCAATGGTGGGATACAATAATATGATCAATAATTAAGGATTTTAAAGAGAAGAAACTTCTGGAATTATTTGGATTTGCTTGAATACATATAAGGTAAGTAATATAACTCTTTTTCTAGATATATCGGTGAATTGTATAATATTTATATCATTGAACTTTGAGTTATATTGTTTGTGATTTATGAATATGAAGCATGATATATTTTGTTAAATTTATTTTATTATAGAATATTGTTTGACGTATTATTGAATATATTGATTCTATTATGGAGTTCTGATTGATTAATTTTAATTATTGATGGTTTTATGTATTATTTGATTGAAATAAAATTAGTTTTATCAAAAAAGAGATTCAATTCAAGATAAATTTTAACTCATAGCCTAACTATGCATCAAAACCCTATCAATGGGGGTTGTCCACTAGTACATCAATATCCTAGCATTGGAGGTTTTGCGCTCGTATACTGATACCCTATCAGTAGAGATTATATGCTGGTACATCAATATCTGCCAGTGGTGGTTATGTGCTGCTACATCGATACCCTATTTACTATAGTTATATATTGGTACATTGATGCCCTGTCAATGGAGATTGTGCATAGTACATCAATATCCTGTCTGTAGGGATTGCATGCTAGTACATCGATATCATGAGTAGAGATTGTGTGCTAGTATATCAATACGCTATCGGTGGAGATCATACGTTAGCTTATCGATATGCTGTCAGTCGGGTTATACATTGGCACTTCGACTTGGACTATTCTGAGCTCGTTCAGACCTAGCCATAAGGTATAAGTATGGTCATAGTTCATGGCTATCGAGGTAAATGAAATATTTTGAAACTAATTGATTTATAAGCAAAAATGAGTTTAAAAATAAATTTTGAAAAGATTGAATTCGCATGCATCTTATTTTAATAGTTTTGTATATTTTGAATTGAGTTTTGAAGTGATGTGCTATACATGCCTATTTGTAGTATATTATTTTGCTTGATTTATCTAGCTAAAGTGTTCATTGCTTACTAGACTGTGAAGCTCATTATTCTTTCTCTTTTTCATATTCAGATGCTTAATTTCAGATATGGATACTATTTTGAGAGTGAGATTAGAAGTAAGATTCAATAATATCAATATTGTTTAGATTTAGATTTATTATTATTAGTTAAGATTTATCAATCAAAAATTATTTGATGTAAAGACTTTAAAAGTATATTTATTAGTTGGATTGGTTAATTGAATTTAGATTTTTAGTTATTTAAATTAAATCTGCTATGATGCTTTGATATCATATGTGGAATGCCTTGCATGCTACTGGAGAGAGTCCTCCATAAGCATACGGCAGTTGTCCTGGCCCTGGCTCATGATTTTAGATTGGGGGCATGACAGAGAAAAAAGGACAGAGAGAGGAATAGAGAGATGGCAGAGATCCCGATGCTGGCAGTTGAAAGGCCATGCAGGCCCCCAAGTGACTAGAGGAGCAACTACACCCTCCTCCAAATCGAAAGAGGGGGAGGGGGAGAATTGAAGAGAGGAAGAGAGAGAAAAGAGGGAGATAGAGATGGAGGATACCCCAGCGGTGGCCATCAGAGGGGTGCAGAGGCCCCTGGATGACTAGAGCTACTCTACCCTCCTTCGGATTGAAACAAAGAGAGAGGAGAATTAGAGAGGAAAAGAAAGAGGCAGGAGGAAAGGAGAGGGAGGGAAGGAGATGGAGATGGCAAAGACCCAACGTTGGCCACCGAAGGGCCGTGCAGACCTCTAGATGACTAGAGGAGCAGATTCGCCCTCCTTTGGGCCAAAATTGAGGGAGGGGGAGAATCAGAGAGAAGAAAGGAGAGAGAAAGGGGAGGGAGAGAGAGAGAGATGACGAAGACCCTGATAGTGGCCACTAGAGGGCCGCAGAGGCCCTCGGATCACTAAAGGAGTGGCTCCACCTCCTCCATATCAAAATAAGACCGATCATCCCTATTCTAATTTTTTTTATTTTGTCAACTCACAGTAAAGTCCGCAATCCTATTGTAGGTGAAGCCTATAAAATATAATTCGATTGAAAAAGGATAAATCGTTACTATTTCAATCTGAAAGATGGGGAGGACTTCTAAGGGCCTTGGAGGCCACTGCCATCCTCTCCCTCTACTTCTCTCCCTCCACTCTCTCTCTCTCTTCCTCACTCTATCTCTCCCTCTCCTCCACTCCTCCGATCATTCTGGAGCCTTTGCAACCCTTCGACGACCTCCAACAGCCTCCCTGACCTTTTCCACTCCTACCCTCCCCCATTCTATCTCTTTTTTCCTTTCTTTCCTTCTCCCTCCCCTCCTCTTTGCCGTTGAATGGTAGAACCATCTCGATTTATTGCCTATACAGTTCGACATACCCTGAACCATGCAATTTTGTTCGATTCGGCAAATCATGTTACAAGGTTTGCTCATTGAATTGCGTAGGTCACTTATTCTTTTATCGTTTCAGATAAGTAAAATCGGTAGAAGCGGAGAGTAATCCAAATTTGAGAGTTCGTACTTACAAGCTTGGAGGTTTTTGCAGTGGATATGTATCTTACTAGCTGATTAATGGCATTATGGACTTGTAATCAATGATTTACAAATTTTTGAATGATAAAATTTTGAATATTTAAATTTTGGATTTAGAAGCTCTATATCAACATTTTTTTTCATTATTTAATTTATTGAGAGTTTTGGATTCATTTATATATTATATGAATTGAATTTTTATATAGATTGGTATAGTTGGCTTCAGGTTATCATGGGTGATATCCTAAGGTAACATAGCCATATCGTATCCCGAACTTGGGGCATGACAGTGACCCTCCACGTCAATATAGAATATGGTTAAACTAGAATTTACCATCACCAAATTTGTAGGATTCTGTTCGGTACCTTCCAAGCTATCTAACACAAACCTTCAAGGGCATCCATTGAAGACATGTAAAATGGGGTCATGTTTCATGCACAGGGAGAACTTTTATCAGGATCTTCAGGAACTATAGAAATAGAGTGCCTATTTGGCATTGTTGTTTTTTGGATTTTTGTTTATCTCCGAATTAGTAAAATATCATATGAAGATTGACGTTGGACACAACATTTCCATCGAACTTTTATCAAGCAATAAATATCTACTTTCCAAAGTTCTCATGATTTTATTTTTACCAACAATATGGGGAAAAAATAAAAGAGTTTCATTGTACATGTTTCCTTCTTGGGTTTTTGGACAAAAAAGAAAAACAAAAGCAATACCAATGGTTGTCCTAGATTGCTACTCTTTGTTCTGACTATCATATGATCTTTTTCCCTCTCTTTTCTTGAGACTAGGAGGGGCTAGTCCCCACCTTCTACCCTTATTTCCACCCCACACTTCAGGGTGACTCCAACTAAAATCAAAGTCGACCTTATCCAAGTGGCAAGAGGTGATACCATATGAATTCAAGTTCGATGGTTACTATGTAACCATGCCATTAGAAGAATGAAAAAATGGTTACCATGTAACCATCTGAATTAAAGTTCGATGGTTACTATGTAAACATGTCATTAGAAGAATGAAAAAAAAAAGCACTGAAAAATCCATTGCACCTTTTTATTTCAACTGCACTATCAGTGACACAGCCACTTTCTGACAGTCGCTTGAATATGGAATACCAAAGACTACAATAGAACAAATCACCAGCATTTCAAGTTGCATTTCTCTAAACCAAACACACGTTACAAATTATTTATCATTCTTGCAAGTTTTATATCAGAGTTCAGTGAAAACTTAGCAGCAACAACTGGACTTGGCAAACTGGATATTTGTACATATTTATGGAGTTGGGTTTAGGTGACCCTTCTACCTTTGTGTAGTGAGCATCTCTTCCTTCCTGGAACTGGTGAATTCATACAAATAGAACCATTACTTAAAGTAACACCACATGCAGATGATGATCTGCTCACCGCTCTAGAGCTCTCCATGCTTATCATTAACCCAGGTGATGTGACCCTCCTTCCTTTGTGTTCTTCACATCTTTTCCTTCCTAATACTGGTTTCCTCCTACAAACATAGCCATCACCAATGACCACTCCACAGATATCATAGGGCTCATCAAGGTTACATTCTTTTTTTGTCATCCAATCTTCACTTGTTAATAATCTAGTTCCAGCAATTCTCTGTCCTTTATGGTGCTCACACCTTTTTCGCCCTGAAACAGGCTTTTTCCTGCAAATAGACCCATCCCAATAGACGACTCCACAGATGTTATATTCCTGGTCAACATCATACGCAGATGTTATATTCTTGGTCAACATCATATGAGATTGGAGTTTACTATCAGATGATATGTGTAGATGAGATTCAAGAACCCTTCTGCCTTTGTGTAATTCACACCTCTTTCTTCCATGAATTGCTAGTTCGGAACAAACAGAACCGCCTTCCGAAAAAAAACCACACACAGATGATTTCTCTGAGGTTGCTGTGACTTCTCCGCTAGTTACTTTACCAATGCCAGCAATCCTCCTTCCTTTATGCTCTTCACACCTTTCTCTTCCTTTAACTGGTTTGTTTCTACAAACTAATCCACCACCAATAGCCACTCCACAGATATCATGATCCCCAGGAATGCCATCACCCCCTTGAACTAATCGAGGGCGGGAAGTAACAAACTTGAGCACATCTGGGAGAAAACCTTTCCTACCTTCAGATGATCCCACTTCATCAAGTGGCATGCTTCCATTGATTTTGATCCCTGCTTTCTTATCAAATACAGTCTGCTTCCACTGCTGTACCTTTCTATAGGCAGATGAGATTGGGCTGGTGGCTGCATTATCTAACTTTGAGAGAGGTCTGGCTGCATTATCTAACTTTGAGAGGACCTCTTCTCGGCGACAGACACCATTTCCACGTCTATTCCAGGCATAGTCAAAGACTTCAAGCAGGCTGGCCTCTTTCTTCTCAGCTTCTTTTTTGCTAGTCATCTGTCGATTTCAACAAGATTCATTTAAGAGCTTAGAAGGTAATAAAGCAGCAGCTAAAATAAAGCAGAGACTTAAAATTTCCAAAGATGTTTTAGAAAAGCAAGCACAAGTTCTATGGAGTATGGAAAACACATGTTTGATACCATTGAGCATTAGAATTTGTTTGACATCTGGAATGGATCAAGCTTTTCAGATGTTCACAATCAATAATGATTTCGCATTTATTTGTGCATGTGGTTCTTTTTCTCAGATGCATTTATTTATTTATTTACCAGTAAACCTCGCAAGAGTTCTACCTTAGATAAGATATTGATAGAAGATTTAGTTACATATGCATGGAATGATGATAGTTCTATTATTAATCAAGGTGTCATCATCATTATCCCATGTTATATCCTAGGTCCAAGATTATCTAATAGAATCTTTTAATACAGAAAAAAAAGTTCCAAAACAATTTACATCCTTGTTACCATATTATTTCTTGCATGTCCTTTGAAGTGCTGCAAAATGGTTTTCATGCTTCCTCACCTAAAATTTGGAACACTGTAGTTCCATGGATTGCCTTGTAATACCTTCCATTGTGATGTCCAAAATTCATTGGTCATCTAAAGCATTAAGAAAAGAGAGGGAAGCATAAAAAAAACCCTCCTTACCGGAACCCATCTGAACATGATGGAGTGTCCCCTTGAGAAAATCTCTTTGAACAGTCCTGGTCCATTCTGAGTAAACGGGAATTCAATTTTATCTGCAGAAGTACTTGAATTTCTCTGGTCCAAATGAGCTCCTGCACGGCCATATTGTTGGAGCCTTGTTCTAACATTATCAGCTTGCCCAAGGTACACAACAATAACATTCTCTGCAGCATGCCTGCGAGTCCTCTTATCTTCACCTCCAGGATTTGAAGCTATGCCTAACTCATAAAGACCAGGGCATGCACTATGTATAGGAATATTATGGATCCTGTACCTTTCTACTCCATCTTTTCCTAAGGAGTAGTCCTCCCAATCAGATGGTCCAATAAGAACCTAAGCAGATACAGAGGAAAAAAAACATTAGCAACTTACTTATAAAGAGTGAAAAGTGAGCTTGAGAGAAGGCATCCTCTTATATACACACAAATGTATGTCTGTGAGAATATATGTCTCTAAAATGTATATTGAAAGAGAGTGCGCTCTTAATGTTATTTTAGAATGGCAATGCTGTCACTTGTAATTCAAGTTCAATAATATCATCTATCGAGCAATTGTTAGACAATTCAAAGAGTCATATTTCTCCATGCCTCTTACACAAAGCATTACAAAATGCTGACACAAAAGGATATTGTAGCTCTGGAATATGTTGTAAAGGAAGATGCAGTTCAGAAGTATTCATTTGCCTTTTTGTCCCATCCAGATTGTTTGAGAGAATTGTTCAAAAACCTGACTTGGAAATTAGAAACATGACCAAATATACACATGCACTTGCACAGATACACACACACCAGCCCCAAGATTTTGGTTTCACAAATCAAAGTGGAAGTAAATTTTATGATAAGTGAGAAGGACTTAATCTGAATGTAATTTTTAATTTTATGGATATAAAATCATGGCTACTTTGATATTGCCATGAAAAATTAAAAAAATAATTTATTTTATATGTGTATTTCTTTTCTTTTTTTTTTTTTTTTTTTTTGAGAGAGAGAGAGAGTATTGTATGTGCATTCCTAACTAAGCCATACTAGATAATACACAAACAATGCCAATTCATCCCCATTAGAATAAGAGGTTTGTACAGACAAGTGAGATCAAACTCAGATGTACATGTATATAAATTATACTTCCATGTATCAGTCTTCATTTCCTAGATTTACTTCCAATTGCTATCAAAGAATTAGACATTGGATTCATGCTTGAAACATCCACTAGAAAGTGTTGGGCTTTCAATGGTGGAAATTTGTAGATATCTTGATGATCCAAATTTTGGATTCAGTTTTCCTGAATTTGTATTATGAAATATTATAGGTATTACTGATGGATTATCACTGAAAATTGGCAACTGTGCCACCATTCATTACCAGAAGTTCCTAAATTGGGAAAATTCAGGGATTTTTTCTGCTTGTTGAGAACTTTACAAATTCATGCCCAGATAACCATTTTTTGAAGTTGATGCGTGGTTTTAAAAAGTTCACTGATGGTAGCTCATTTCATATTATGGGTTTTAGCATGTTAAAAACTCCATTGGAAAATCATATTCGCAAACTCATATAGTTATTCTATTAACAAACATCTTGTTTCTTCATGAATAAGAAAAATAGGCTAGTGGTTACCTAAGCTCAAGAATTTATGGCCAGTATTTTCTTTAAGTCAGCTTGGACCTAGTCCTCCTACAAATAATGTGATGGTGGTCTCCACCCATGATACAACGAACTTCAGGCCTTAAGTTTTTTTTTTTTTTTGCACTCCAAGAAATTTATAATTGTGAATTTGAACCAGCTTTAAACCAATGCAAAAGGAAAACAAACATAAAAAAACTCTGAAAGTTCGGTAATAAAATCCAGAGAAGCTTCTCCATGTTTCAATAATTTTAATTGTAAAAAGTATTGGATACATGCTAAAGATAGAAGACCAACACTCTGCATAATATGTAGTACATATAACCAAGGTCTTACATCCCAATGGGATGGGGGACATCCTAGCCATTATGTCCCATTTCTATGAAAAAGCAGGACCAGGATGGGTTTAGGACTCCAAAACCTATCCACGCAGAGAGAGAAGAAAGATAAAGGAAGTAAAAGAAGAAAAGATGAAGAAAAGGAAAAATACTGAAAGGAAAGAAGATGGAAGAAAGAAAAAAGGTAGAATATAAAAAAAGAAGATAAAAAGAAAGTAAAGAAAGGAAGGTAGAAGAAAAGAAAGAAAGAAAGAAATAGGGAGTAGAAGAAGGGGAGAAAGATAGAAGACAGCTGTCAAAATGTATGATTGAGAATCTAGGACTGCTTCCTGGATGGGATAGGACAGCGGAGCATCGCATTCCATGATGAAACTGGGACACCTACATCCCACAAGATCTAAATGCTTGCATATAACAAATAGAATTTCCAAGCCGCAAATTGGTTTTGAGGCTATCACCAGAAAGTAGATCTCCAAGTTCATGTGAATCTAGGAAGATTCATATTTGTCCTATAAGTAAATCTCAGGTTTCAAAAGCTGATTTCTGCACAAACTTCACTATAAACTGCAAATTTAATAAGTTTCTATCAGCAAAAAATCTATTGAAAATTGTATGAGGAAAGGGAAAGAAATTAATTGCCTGATTCGATTACGTATGACCTCTTGAAGCAAGTTCAGAGTTAGAGGAAACAGTAATCAAGGTAAATAAATTGTGACAATATAGAAGTATAAAGCAATGAAATTAAGGACACCAAGAAGAAGTGATGAGGGTAGAGACGGAAGGGATGGGTGATAAAAAGAGAGAAAGATAGGGAAGAAAGGAAGCTAAACATGGCTAATCTTTGTTTTGGTTGACACCAAGACTTAAAACTGTCTGGTTGAGATAGGAGCCTTGTGCACTATTTCTGCTTAAAGCAGAACCTAACTAACTAAAAGAACCTGAATGACTAAAATTATAGCAAACTACTTATCCTTCTTATTATAGTAAACTACTTATCTTTCTTATCGTTCACCTCCATTAGATCTTCAGTTTGATAGTGGAGAGTAAACAGTGCAACTATCAAATGATGGTTATGGTTTATCTTAATCATATCAATATATCACCATCTATCATCAGGTTGACAATATACTTTGCAAAACCCTTAGGATCCTTAAGGATAGGGTCATCATATCATAGGACCCTGACCTTGTCAGAAAAAGTGTGAATCTTTTGTCCAAAAATTGTATCATATGGATTCATCCTCGATAGATCAACAATGATTGATTTTACTGTTACTTGTTCTAACTCAAGATTAAACTACCTAAAATGCCCTTATGCTGTCTATACCAAGGATTTCAGTCTCAATACAAGATCCCTTATGGTAGCTTACTAGTATAGGTCAGGGCGGCATAGGAGACACCTTAACCAACAGATGATATAATGACAGCAGCTGTACCATGTGCCAGTGTAGTACCGTATGAAGCCCCTATTATTGTACCAGTAACCTATTAGGTTGGTGTGGTCTACGTGGTAACCAGGGGGTATGGGTCAGTACAGAAAACTACAGTTGATACATCAAATAATCTTAAAAGTAAAACATGAACTTCTTATTAAATAATTTAACCTCCAGTCATAGCCAATTGAATCCCAAGACCCATATATAGTTCTATATTCCAGCCGTAAGTATTTGGCACCATAGATGAGATTTTCATCATTAAAAGAATCAAAAGAAAGAGATCTTCACCTACGAAGGCTGTGTTAATAGACTTTTGGATCTGGCTAAAAATCAACCTTAAATATGTATTAGTCAATTGGATACATCTTATAATCAAACAAAAAAAAAATTCTTCGATTGCACCTTCTAAAGTTTGGTAAAAAGATGGACTCATCTAGTAACTCATTGGACCTTCCATAAAGAATTATTTAAATTATTTGGGAAGATTGGATGATAAAAAATGGGACAGAGTCATGTTGGTTGCTACTTATTTTCACCTAATACACCCCCTCCCCCTCCTTAAAAGAAAATTTGGAAGTACATCAATGGACCCTGCTTCACAGGCTTCTCCCTCTGGGAAGACCCAAGTCTCACAATCAGGATCTTGAAATAAGCTACAATTTGGTGTTCCTAGAGGTGGGGGCCTTTGATGTTCTTTCAGAGGGGCATATTAAGTGAAGATAAGGTCAACCAATACAGAAAGAGTAGTATTACTAAGAGAACTCTGGAATTGGTGGGTGCCAATGTGGCTCATCCCTTGAGTATAACCTCCGAGTGTTGGAACAGAGTAAAAATCTTCTTCAATTTTGCCATCATGGACACTTTTATGCTGATCAATTATTGGCACTAGTTCTTTCAATTCAACTCAGTGGAAGTTATAGATCAAACCATAACTATAAGTTTGTGGTTTACGTAAGCCTGAAAAGAAGTCAAATAATTCTAAGAGCTAGACATAAATACTATAATAAGAATGAGCAACGCAAGCACAAAAACCTTTCCATGGGAGTATACCTCTCCGAAAGACAAACACCTACAGACATACAACACAAGCAGATGTGTCCCCTATCCACTTTGATTGACTATGACACTTCCAACTTGTAAGTAAAGGCAAGGCACTAAATAAAGACTAATGTAAAACATGAGACCCCACACAAGGAAGAGGAGAGGAAAAAACAATAAGATAAAGAGATTCAAGTCAAACCAGTATGAACTCTTAAAAAAGATAATACAACATGGAGAAATATCGAGTAAGATCAAGTATAAAGATGTAGTTTCACAAAATCCCTAAGTAGGCATATGACTCATGCTAGGTTTTGTGTGCCTTAAAATATGAGATGTTTGTGTTATTGACTCTGAGAGCATAATGAATTAATACTCCTTCCAGTTTCAAATGATCCAATTCATGCCCATCATGTTTAAAAGCAAAACCATGTGGAAAGCAGCTTATGATAAGTTTTAGATTCACCAATATTGGATCAAATTAAACTCTACACCTCAACATTAACTCATTTGTCTGCAACCTATCATTGTTCCAGCCCAAATGTTAAAGTCTTTCCTCTTAATTCTTATAGTATATCATTCAGTCTCCTATCTGTGTGCAGATTAGACAATGCTTCCCAGATACGCTTTCAATGTTTAGCCTAACTAAGAAACAAATTTGGTGTCATGATCCTCCAAAGGTAACCAGCTAGGTTAAGACCTCACCCTCAAATTGTGCCTCAAAATTTTCTTCCTGCTGTGGAAAAGATTTTAATAAAACATTTTTACAACAATTCCCTGTAATCTCCTCCCTTCACTGAAAATATGAGGCCTTGCAATCTATAAAACAGAGGCTAATTAATGCTGGAATTTTCTGATACAGTAACATCAACAGAAAGAACATGTTTTGCACGAATCTGACCTAACCAAGGTTCATCCTTTTTTCTCTTTTCTGGCAAAATCTAAAGTTTTTTTTCTTTTCTAATTTCTCATTAACAAGCTTGATGCACCACTGAGTCAAATTTTAACACAAGAAAAGCACATAAAGCCACAAGTCAACTCAAATTCAAAACTACTCAATCATAGAAAATAAAACAAAGCAAGAAGAAAATCAAATTAGATGCAGTTAAAAAAGGAAGAAAGATAAGAGGAAAGAAAGAACAAACACTGCAACTACATGACAAGGAGAGAATAAAAGATCAACACAAGAAGTAAAGACTGAAAATATATTTCAAACTAACATTCCATTTGAAGAAGAGGGAGTCGTGCTTGGTTCGCAGGCATTCCTCTCTCTTCAATCTGGGAGACATCTTCTCCTATCACACCCAGATTCACGGAGACGACAATGACAGTAGCAGCCAAGCTGTTTCTTCTATCGTCGCAGCGCTCAACTTTACCGATGAGTGATCCCGGTACCTTCCCGTTTGCCGGGATTGGAAATGTCCATTCTATCCCGCTCTCATTTGAACTGATTCGACCGTTACAGTGGCTCGGCCAGATCACGACCCTTCATCTGCTTTCGGAGAACAAAGTAATGCTTGATGTCTTACCGCTGGAATCTAAGATTTGCGCACACGGATGATTCTTGTCATTTAAAACTATTTCAGATGATTGGTATTGGAAAGTATAAATTGGGAAAAAATCTAATCATTACTGGTAGTATGATAACCATATATTACAATATATCTTATGAAATTAGAATATATTATTATATTAAAACTTATGTAACTTATTCTATTAGTATTTCATGTAAGTAATATACCATAATGACAATGACAATTATATGAATGTAATATGCAAGTAAAACATTTTATCTTGTATAAAACTGCTACATATATCAAACAATATATTGCAATGATATTAGTTACTACTTTGTATTTTAAAAAAATATTAAACAATAAATATTATAATATATGTTATATATCAGAATATATTATATATTATACATTAGCCCTCATCTATTTATCTAGAAATACAATACCAAGCACTGTGGTGCCACTTTATTCCTTTATATGAGAGACTAATACCTGCTAGAATTAACATTTCCATTTCTATGTTAATTATTGAACATGGGAATAGGTTAGAACAGGAAACTATTAAAATTTTTAAAACTCATTCTAGTGAAATGAAACTGGCCTAAATGTACAGATCATTGATGGAGCAACAATATTTCTATGAATAGAAATGTGCAAGGGATTGAGTATTAAGCCACAGCTTGATGACTAGACAAATCAATATAAATCAAGATATAGAAAGCACCTATTCCAATCTATAAACAATTTTCAAATTTACCACCAATGTCGTTTGAACTTATTATGGAGATTTGTTCTTGCCATTTATTGATTTATCAGTAAGTTTAAATATTAATAATTTCATATAATAAAGGAAATAAAATAATATACTGTTTTTGCTATAAATTTGCCCTATGATTATGAATATCTGGTCAAAAAATAGTTGTGTAGCTCAAAAGGCTTACAACCCACTGATTGGGTCCCTAATAGATCTTCAAAATTGTACCCAAGTTGATCAATCTATACATGCCAAATTAGACCTGCCAAAATATCATTTAGAATTTAAAATATAAATGGCCTAATCAAGAAAAGGACAAAACCAACAAGACCCTTGATTTGAAAGATAGAGGTGCAAAACTTAAATATAAAGTCAACTTAGATAGGATATAAGTGAATTTAAACTTATAGTACATCAACACTATGTTACCTAGTTCATTGGTTTGGTAGGTTTGGATTCGGAACCATACTTCGGTATTTATTGTCTGCTAATATATCTAATACAATATTAGAGATGAAACATGTATTTATGTGTAATTAGTATAGGTACTTGTTGGAATATAGCTTAGTTATAAAATTTGATTAAGAAAATAAAAAACTCTTAATAATAATAATAAATGATATAATAAATAAGAATTATTTGGATTGAAGTCTATATAATTGTTATGTTTTACAAGACTTCTATATTTTGATCACTAGAAGTGCTCTTCCCTACTTTCTTTTGTCAATCACCCTTGTTTTTCAAGGGCACAAGTCTCCCACTAGCTTAAATCCATCTTTGGAGTGCTTCCACACCTTTGAATCCCCTCCCATATTAAATAGTTCTAAAATCCTTTTATTAAAAAAGATATTGTTTTATCTTTTTATTCCCCACTTCTTAAATCACATTGAAATGTATTATGAAAGAGGAAAAATCGAATCACTAGTGATTTATATATAGAATCTAATTATTCAAAATAAAATTAATATGGAAAGCTCATGTGAGCTTGGTCATCTCTTCCATTGCAATCTTGCATGCAATGTCATATATAAAGTATGATGAGCCCGCCTTGTATGTTGCATCACATATAAAATATGACACGCTCTGTGGTTGAACTAGACCATCCAATTGACAATTGGACTAAAGTCTTCTATAGATTCAAAATTACTAATTTACAAGATGTTTTGCTAAAGAATGGTTTCCTAATTCACTCTATTTTCAGGTCTTCTCTTTAAATAATGTCTAAATTTTTCAATTTATACATATGACCATTATTTTAGACCACAAAAATACAACTTGCATCATGAGATAAATATCCAAACTATCTCTAAACAAAGTAGAAGTTTCATGATGACAACATCTTGTCACATAATTCTAGAGATGAAAAAATCATGATATACACCTAAGAAGGTAGAGCAAGATTCAAAACATTTTACATCTACCCATATGTATATTTTTTCTTTTTTCATTCAACATAAACTTTTACAACCATTGCTCTATTTATACATACAAGATACAATATGCTCATCTACATAGATTATAACTGTAATGTCCCATCCCAAATGGACCTGAGACCAATTGGGCCTGGTCCACTTGATTGGCCCAGTCACACTGCGTGATTTTTAAAGTATCAAAAAAAAAAAAATTAATATGGTGAAGAAGACTTCTGATGAGAGGGAAGCCAATTCCAAGAAGGATTTGGCCTCCCTTCCACTTTATTTAAGGACCCTAAACTCCTTTGAATCCCACATCGAGTTCAAAGAATTTCGTCAATGATTTCTAAGTCTCATCGGACGCCACCCACCACCATCATTGCCCAAGCACTGCTGGAAAAAATAAAATAAAGTCAAAAATTTTTGACTGACCCTTCTCTCCCTTTTCTTCAACCCTTGCAGCCTTGATTCTGATTGGTTTGTCGTTGGATTTTTCTTGAAAGAAACAAGCCCCATTTTCTCCTATTTTTCTCTGCTCTTTTTCTTGATTCCTTGACACCATTCGTCCCATTAATCGCTAGACTAGAGATGCTGTTGCCCCATCATTGGCTGCATCCTCAGCCACTGTCCCTTGATAAGGTGAGACTTTATTGATTTCGGGGAAGAAGAGGATTCAACAGAATCCCCTCTTCACCCAAATGAAGAAGAAAAAGAAGAAGAAGAAGAGAGAGAGAGAAAATAGAGAAAAGAAAAAAAAAACTTTTTCTCTCTTCCCTCCTCTCTCCATAATCTCTCTATATTTTTTCTCTATAATCTCTATATCTAGTTTCTCTCTTTATAATTTTCTCTTTCTTTATTTTGTCTTTAGGATTTTTTGGATCTTCAAAAAGATCTTCTTTCAATGATTTTGACGAAACTTAGTGAAGTGATTCTAATCGATGGTTGCCGAATGGCATGCTAGTCCCTACCCCAATCAAATCGAGCACCATTAGAGTTCACCATCAATTGCATCTTAGTATAACTGTTGATTTATAGTGGATCACTTGGATGACCTTGATTGATCTTGATGAAGATATCTTGATCAATGATCACCAAACAATACACTGACACCCATCATGATCAAACCAGGTACTACTAGCTTTGATAATCTATGATTTCTATTGAACAATTTGTATACTAGTTCTATTATGATTTGATTAAATCACTTTGATCAAATCGATCGGAATGCCAGATAGTTTCACTTGATTAGCCTTGCCCCACCCTATTAATTTCTCTCTCCTCTGACATTGTCTCTCTATTTGATTTATGAATCCAATGACAGGTCCGAGCCTGATTCCTTTGAATCCAAGTTGATCCAATAGATAGACTTCGAATTATCTTATCAGTCAGAAACTACGCACCATTCGAGCTTTTGTCAAGCATCACAGAATCTAATTTTTATTGACCTCTATCAAATCCTTGCATCTTTAATGATCCTAATTAAATAAAGTTATTTGATCGAATTGACTTCTGATCATTGGGCAATGTACCAGCCTCCACCTTGACTTTTGTCAAATGCTGCTGATTTGATCACCCTTGATCTCTGTTGAATCATCCATATCTTAATTTTATCTTAATCGGATAAAGTTGGATGACCAAATCGACGTAGATTAATTGTTAGATACAATTACTTGTCAATCATATCTTTCTCAATTATCTATGTCCTTTCTAATTATTATACTTGATCATATACAAAGTTGTAGTTGTCTTGACAAAAAGATATCTAGCACTGAGATATTACAATATGATCTATAAACTGAAGATTTCAAAAAAAAAATTTAAAAATTATTTAAATTTATTGGAGTACATATGAGGTAAGTAATACTTCATTTTCTAGATTTATCAACGGATTATATAGTATTTATATCATTGAGTTTTGAATCATATTATTTGTAACTATGAATATGAAGCATGATATTTATTTATTGAAATTAT
The DNA here is from genome assembly GCF_000442705.2 of Elaeis guineensis. Lineage (NCBI taxonomy): Eukaryota > Viridiplantae > Streptophyta > Magnoliopsida > Arecales > Arecaceae > Elaeis > Elaeis guineensis. The sequence continues at coordinate 18,022,444 of NC_025999.2, forward strand.
TATAGAGTACTATTTGATGTATTATCAAAATAGTTTTGCATATTGCTCGATTGAAATATGAAATTAATTTTATCAAAAAAAATTGATTTGAGATGGATTTTAACTTGCAAGTTTTGCATATTACCCGATTGCAATATGAAATTGATTTTATTGAAAAAAAAGATTTAATTTAAGATGGATTTTAACTCGTAATCTGACTATGCATCGAAACCTTACCATTAGATATTATGCATTGGTACAATAATATCCTATTAGTGAGGGTTATACATCGATATACTGATATCTTACCTATGGAAGTTATGCACTAATATATCGACACTCTACCAATAGAGATTGTGCACTGGCACTAGCATATCGACTTCCTACCAATAGAGACTATGCACTGATAGATCAATACCCTGCTAGTGGAGATTATATACTTGTACATCGATATTCTATCAGTAAAGATTATGTGCCGGTACATTGATACCCTGTCAATGAAAATTATACATTGGCACTTTGACTTTGACTATTCTAAGCTCATTCTAGCCTAGCCATAGGATATAAGTATAGTCATAGTTAATGATTGTCAAGATAAATAGGATATTTAAAAAAAAATTAGTTTATGAATAAAAATAAATTTGAAAATAAATTTTGAAAAGATTAGATTTGCATGCATCCTATTTTGATAGTGCTGTATATTTTGAAATGGGTTTTGAATTGATATACTCTACAAGCTTATTTTTAGTATATTATTTTTACTAGATTTATCTAACCAAAATATTCATTGCTTACTAGGCCATCTAATTCATTACTCTATATTTTATTGATTTTATAGATTCAAAGGACTTGCTTGACTTGGAGATTCATTATGGGAAAATAGTTTGAAACATAGTTTGATATCTTTATTTTAGATTAGAATTTAATGAAGTTTGATAAAAATTTTGCAAGATATTTGATTTAGCTATTTAAATTTAACTTGAACATTAATTTAATGATTATTTGTTCCGTTGTTGCTTTATGATATCATTATGAGAAGCCTTGCTTATCATGGGAAGAGTTCTCTACGAGTATACGATGATTGTCGTGACCTCTGTTTTATAGTCTCAGGTCAGGAGCATGAAATAACAAAGGCACCAAATGATAGGTGAGTTAATGCCATAAAGATATTTTTCAAATTCTCTTTTTTTTTGAGTCATTGCCTTTGACAAAGCCTATTGAGACACTCATGATTGAGAAATATTGTGCAATGATCATTTGTGACTGCTTCAGGCACCATAATCTTGACTAGATATTATGAAAAAAATTATTAAACAAATCAAATAATAAGATTTTCTAAAAGAAATAAATAAACAGGTATTAGGTTAAACTTTTAGGGATTATTTTTATTGTAGATAGTGTTATTAATCTCTTATGTTGATTTGTAAACAAATGCCTAATTTTAAGAATATATGTTAGAATTTTTTTTCACTTAATTAATGAAAGATGCTTTAGCACTCACCATCCTATCTACATTTAGCAAATCATATCATAAATAAGCTTATTGAGCATTAAGAATAATAAAATAATTTATAAGCTTTTGTAAACTCCTGTTGAGCTTGAGCCTCATTAAAGACCAAATATATGGGTAACCATTTTTCAAATGAACTTGCTTAAATTTATCATGATAATTTTAAAGCATTTTTTTTCTACCAAATAATAATAAGAGCATAGGATATATAGACTGGTTCAAAAGTTTCTCGCTCACAAGAAATACATTCTAATTATGTTAAGTTAATTCTAGGAAACATGAATGCAAATCAAATAAAAATGTCAAAATTATCTTTTCCTTTTTGGTATAGAACATTGTTAATGGAGAATTGGGTAGTTAAAATATCTTGGATAGACGAATCAATGATCTAATAATTTGGTGTTACTTTCTTCATTAAAAAGATAGTCTTCACATAATAGGTTGTAACATGGAGTTCTTCCTAATTAAAATAAAAATCTATGATCTCCCATAAGGTATACCATCTATTGCATGTACGATAGGATGTTTTGAGCTTTACTACAACAAATTAATGACACCATTCATGAGATCCAAAACTATCCATCAATGGATATAAGGTGGAATAAGTATATTTTAGTACTAGAAATATTAAATTCAAAAATCAAGATAATTTTTAACTAACATCAATTATTTGATAAAGAGAAAAGGATGATAGCCGAATACTTGAGATGATTATAAGGAATATGAGAACACAAGAGGAGGTAGAATGGTTTAGCCATCTTCTTTAACAAAATTATTTTCTCGTTTTCCCTTTTCTAGATGGATGATATAATTTTCAAGGTCAAATATTTATAGTTATAAGATGCATGCTTATGTAACTTAATGGAGATAATTCAATCAAAGATGATCTCTAGGTTGAGTCTTTCATGGAACTGAATAAACTTATATTTTGATGTTGAAGAGCTCGTTGCTCCCTCCTTAGTAGAGAAGAGCAACCGACTCTCCAAATAAAGCATGATTGCATAAAAGGATGATACGGCACTTAAAAGATCATATCCGATAGATATTCATGGCAACCATACAATCATGCTCCACCTATAGTTGTGCTATCTATTCTCATAACTATTGGTTCTCCATATCTTTTGGATCAATATCTAGTATTAGGGCGCCATTGCAAGTATTCTAGAAATGAAGGAATTACTTTGACCCCAATATAGTATATAACAACCTTTCATTTGAAAAGGAAGAGACCTCCCCAATAATATAGCACCAAAAAAGGAAAAAAATAGAAAAATAAATCCCAAACATATAAAAGAGTGGAGCAAAGAATGGAAATATATTCAACTTAAAAATTCTCCCACACAATTTTCTAGGATCTAATTGAAACAAAGGAAGTATATATAGAATGAAGCTCCTTGTATTCAAATAGGATTTGATAGTATCTATGTTTGATCTAAATTTGCCTAGATTCAATGATATTAACCATTTTTCCTCATATATCTGAGACTTATCTTCCTTGTCTGCATTAATCTTCTAAAACCATCTTGCATCCAAATCTAATAACAAACTTGTTTGCCTCTTTCGTTAGTTTTGACTGGGGCAAATATGTCTTGGCTATGTCCACATCACATACATCTTTCATTTTCAGAAGGAAGTAAATCATCATAGATAATCAATTATCTTCCAAATATATAGCCTATTCATAAGCATAGAGGTAATAGGCTAGAGTTGTATTGATTTCTTAATCATCCATTGACATAAAGCTCTTTTTGTAATATTGGATGGGCTCAACTCTAGGGGAGAAAAGGTACTAGACAAGTATGATAAAGAGTATATTAGGCAGTAGTTGATTAAAGTTAGTTGGCAACTATAAAAGTAGAAATTCTATTGCATAAGACATTGGATTTTTCTAATTTTTTGGTTCCTTTTATAAAGTTGATGATTTTGCTTTTGTTTAATTTGAAAAGTTTCTATTTCGATTTGTTCTTATTTTGTGTATTCTAGACTATGTTTATATTTTGGATAGATAAAAACTTTGATATATTTTGTAGTTGTTAAGACTAGAAAATCAAATATCTAACTAACAGCTATCATTTTCAGCAATTAGATGGTGTTGACATGCTTTTGGCATCTCTGTTTTGATTATCTAACATGAGCTTGATATAATTCTTGCCTACCTCTAGTATATAAGGAGGATAAAGGATTAAGTTCAATCCTCGAAGAGGTGATTAGCTAGAATGGTTAAAAAGGTCAACATGCTGCTAAGAGAGAACAAGGAGGATGGCCAAATGAGAAATTAAATAGATCATAAAACATCGAGCAAATAAGACTGACACTATAAATTACAAACTACCAACTGTAAAATGAGTTTGTCAGAAGATTAGGCATTTAAATCTTATCAGATTAAATTGCTTCAACTAAAAGACCTCTAGTACTCAATGAAATAGCTTCTTGATGATCAAAAAATGCACCAATGGACCAAGTTGAGCCCACAAAGACATTGCTACTCCTACCCAGATCACAATAATTTCTAAATATACAAACAACATTATAAAATATCCAAGTCACAAGTAAGAATCCTAGAGATATTCTATCAAGCAAATAATAAAACTGTGAATTATTAACCATAGCAATCAGATGAACCAAATTACTATTTAGTGCATCTTGCTCATTTTCCCAAAAGTAAGCTTTTCCATTTTGTACATTCAGTGTTAACAAACTCTATCCTTCCATACTCAAAATTAATGTGCCCTCGCCCTTCAAACTGAAGAAAAGCTACAGCTTCAGCAGAGCCATTGTAATATCTTCCCATGTTCAAGAAGGATGTTCTGTACCTGATAACATATGATAACCACCATTTGAGCTTTTTTTTTTTTTTTACTTCATAACATAATCTCCTACTTCCCATGTATGTACGCATACAGACATATGTACGTACAAACATATCTACTAGATGTATGTATGTGTGTGTGTATGAATGTATTCTTAAACAACTAAGAAACATTGTTTGATTCTGTAGAAGTAGTCTCTGTAGCTAACTTGACAACAACTTTTATTGTTTCTCTGTTATCCACATCAGGAAGGAACCTAACTGAGAATAAAAGCTGAGAGTGAAAGAGGATACACATAATATGGAAGTATTAGAAAGGATCAAAAAGAAAGCAAAATAACTTAGGCGAAAAATCCACCAAATTATCATAATCTTATCTCACATCTGGAAGATGATGAGTGGATTATGTTTTATGTTGCAGCCAAATAAATCAATGCATAAATATAAAACAAACAGCACATTAACATCAATAGGTAATGCAGGAAAGAATTTTTTTTTTAAAAAAAAAAAATGAAAAACATACACCAGCTTGAAGGAATTCAGAGTCACTTCCTAGGCCTACCATTTCTGCAATTTGACGTGCATAATCTTTGAAACCATCAAAAGTCACACCATCCTCAGAGTGGAAGGCAATCTGATTATCCTCCAGGAGCACCATCCTGAAAAATCGTAACAAAATTAATATACCGTCAGATAAAAGTGGACCAATCAACCATTCCCATATACTCCTTTTATATGTAACAAAGAGTTTCACGATCAATGCTGGTGCATGTAAGTGCATGTAAGTTTCAGATTCAGCCAGAAAAACAGATACTTTTAGCTGATACCGACACCTAATACGAGATGTAAACTATAAAGTGGAGTGCAAATACAGCACACAAAAGGCACAAATGGCAATCAGGTCATACAACCAATTGTTGAAATTCTAAGCTCAAATCAGGTCCCATTCAACTCTCATAGCATATAATCCTCAAAATTGTACAGCACTTAACTAAAATCGGGCCAGAAGGGGGCATTCAAATTCCACATTGTGAATAGAATATTAAGAAACAAGATTGGAGCACAATAAGGCCAGATCTCCAGATAAAGAACAGAAGATCAGGAAATCCATCCAAACGATAACCAAACAACAATATCACCAGCAGGATCGAAGCAAACCCGCAGCCAGATCACCGCCTCTCTCAGAGTAAACCAACCCTACCACCCTGATCAACCTCCCACGCCATCAAGAACCGAATCTCCCAGCAATCCCCGACAACCATCTTCCTTATCGGCGAAGAAACACGATCAGTCAAAACAAAAACAGCAAATCCCACTCACCAGAGCACCAAATCTCGACATTCCGTCGATCTCCGACATCAAACGCGACGATCTCTTCCGTCCGAAGCATCAAATCGATCTCAGATCCGATCAAACTACGAATGCGGTAGCTTTTTTCTTCAGGAAAAGCTCAATCAGAAGTCCAAATCTAGGGTTTTCCACGCTCCCTTCTCGCCTTCGGAGAGAAAGAGGACAATGAGAAACGGTTATACTCCAACGGACCGCAGATCGACCCCTTGCGTCCCCCGCATCGAAGGAATAAGATAGAGAGTAGGAGGTCGAGTGCTTTTCCTAATTAATATAAAAAAAAAAAAATTATTTACTTAAATAAACTGATTTTTAACTTATTTACCAGAATAATATAAAATCGATAAAATATTATTTTGAATGATGTTTTATCATGACCACATCACCCCCTATTTTCTACCTAAACCATATAAAAAAAAATTTTAAAAAAATACCAAATAATATGGTATTTTTAAAAACACCATATTATTTAACATTTTTTCCTTAAAAAAATATATAAAAAATAAAAAAATAAATTTATAAAAAAATAAAAATTTTAATTTTGATAAAAATAAAAATTATTATTTAAAATAAATATCTTCATTTTAAATTATCTTTTTAAAAAAATATCTGAAAAAAATTGGTGTAAAAAAATTTAAAAATACCATTAAAAAAAGAATCAAAAATAAATAAAAATTAAAATTCTAAAATTATTTAAAAATTAATTTTTTAAAAAAATATCTTAAAAAAGATCTTAAAAAATAGCATAAAATAAAAAATACCATAAAATTATTTTTTTCAAATTAATTTTTTTTAAAAAATATCATTAAAGAAGAAAAAATTGAGAAAAAAATAAAAATTATAATTTTAAATAAATTTTAAAAAATAAAAATTTGAATTCTAGTTCAAATAAAAAAGATAATTTTAAATTATTTTATTCATTTAAAATTAATTTTTAAAAAAATATCTAAAAAAACTTAAAAATTTTAAAAAATAAAGAATACCATAAAAAAAGAAAAAATGAGAAAAAAAATTAAAATTAAAATTTTAAATTTTAAATTTTAAAAAATTAAAATTTTAATTTTAATTCAAATAAAAACCATCATTTCAAATTAGTTTCTCCGTTTCAAATTAATTTTTAAAAAAATATTCAAAAAAATAAAAAAATAAAAGTGCCATAAATAAGTCAAAAATTTAAAAAAATAGAAAAAAACAAAAATTATAATTTTAAATTTAAAAAAATAAAATTTTTAATTTTAATTAAAATAAAAGACATCATTTCAAATTACTTTCTCCATTTCAAATTAATTTTTTAAAAAAATATTCCAAACAAATAAAAAATACCTCAAAAAAATTTCATAAAAATAGGAAAAAAATGGTAAAAATGAGAAAAAAATAAAAATTATAATTTTAAGTTATAAAAAAATTAAAGTTTTAATTTGAATTCAAGAAAAATAAAAGAAAAAAATGCCATACGAAAAGTGAAAAAAAAGAAAAAATGTGAAAAAAATAAAAATTATAAATTAAAATTAAAAAAATAAAAATTTTAATTTTAATGAAAATAAAAAATATTATTTAAAATAATTTTCTCCATTTCAAATTATTTTTTTAAAAAAATATCTGAAGAAAAGAAAAAAATTGGTGTAAAAAAATAAAAAACATCATAAAAAAGGAAAAAGGGAAAAAAATTGAATTGAAAAAAATAGAAATTATAGTTATAATTTAAAAATAAAAATTTTATTTTAAATTTAAAAAATTAAAAATTCTAATTATAATTCAAATAAAAATGGTAAAAAAATAAAATTTGCAATTATTACTTAAAAAAATTAATTTTAATTCAAATAAAAAATTATCATCTCAAATTACTACACCCATTTTAAATTAATTTTATTTATTAAAAAATCACATAAAAATAAGTAAAGAAAAATTAAAAAAATCATTAAAAAAAATGTAGGAAAACGTCAAAGGGAACGATGTTTTTGAAAACGCCATTCCCTTTGGTGTTTTTGAAGCTTAAAATCCAAAAAAAAACCCCTCTCTCCTTCTTCTCCCTCTTCTCCGGCGTTCTCCAGCATTTTCTCTTCTCCGATGGCACGACGGCGACCTCCCGATGGTGGTGAGCTCCCTCCTCTCTCTCTTTCCTCTTACTCTCTCTCTCCCTCTTCCTCTCTCTCTCTTTTTCCTTAGCCACCGACAACAGAGGGCCGGCGGCGGGCCCCAGCCCTCCCCTTCCCTTGGCCGGCCCCCTCTTCTCCCTCTTCCTCTCTCTCTCCCTCTTTTTCCTTAGCCGTCGGCGATAGAGGGCCGGCGGCGGGCCGACGCACCCCGACGACGGCCCCGATGGCAGGCCCCGGCCCTCCCCTTCCCTTGGCCGGCCCCCTTCTCTCCCTCTTCCTCTCTCTCTCTCCCTCTTTTTCCTTGGCCGCCGGCGACAAAGGGCCGGCGCGCCCCGACGGCGGCCCCCTACAGCGGGCCTCGGCCCTCCCCTTCCCTTGGCTAGCCCCCTCCTCTCCCTCTTCCTCTCTCTCTCCCTCTTCCTCTCTCTCTTCCTCTCTCTCTCCCTCTTTTTCCTTGGCCGCCGGCGACAGACGGCCGACGGCAGGTGGCGGGCCCCGGCGGCTGCTCCCCACGGTGGCCCGACGGCGGGCCCCGACGGCGGCCCCCCCGGCGATGGGCCGTGGCGGGCCCCCGACGACGGGCCCCGACGACCCTCCGGCGGCAGGCCCGTGCTGCCCTGCGGCGCCCTTCTCTTTCGATCCGCAGCGGCAGGCCCCGACGGCCCTCCGACGGTGGGTCCGTGCGGCCCTGCGACGCCCTTCTCTTTCGATCCGCGATGGCGGCCCTTCGATGGCGGGCCCATGCGGCCCTGCGGCACCCTTCTATTTCAGTCTTTTTAATTTTTATTTTTATCTCATTATTTTTTATTTTTATCTCATTAGATTCAGATTTATTTTAAAATTAGATTCGATCATAATTTAAAAATTTTAAAATATATTATATTTCATGAAAATGTAGACCTATCAGTTGACCAATGTAAGATATTCTATGATATCCATATAAAATATATATTTGATTATATATTTTTGTACGGATACCGTAAAATATATACATTGGTCAATTGATTGTCCAGTTTGGACAGTTTGGGAATTGCATTTAATTCTATAGATAATTACATTATTCGAATGATATGCGGAGGGTTCGAGAGAAATTTCGGATAGTATTTTTCTTTAGTTCTCCTCACACATTTTCAGTCGTGTAGGAAGAACCAAGGAAAAATACTGTCGAAATTTTTTTCGGTCCCTTTTGCGTATCATTTGATTAATATAATTAATCTATAGAATTAATGCAATTTTCGAATGGGATAGGATCTATCTATACCTATTTGTTGATGATACGATGTATTTATCATATAAATCTTTTGAAACGATAAAATAATTAGTAATACTAAATATTTTGATTTTGATTTTGTCATAGGTTTCTCCGAGAAAATGGCCAGTACTCGAGTTCATGTACTATTGTATTATGATGGCATGATACAGAATGATGAAACTGGTGTGCAGTACAGTCACTCTTTAAATCAGATGATTAGAGTATCTTCATCATTATCACGTCAAAAATTATTGGACCATTTATGCAGCAGTATTCCTGTAGATAAAGAAAAATATGAAATAAAATTGAAATGAAAATCTCCTAATCTATCGGGACAGTTAATGCAGAGCAATTATATCTTAGTTCCAATTGATGACAATGAAGATGTCGAAGAAATACTGACATTTCCTTTAAAATATGCAGAATGTCAATTTTTAGAATTATATATTGAAAAGGAAGATGTACTGAGCTTTGGATACTATAGTCGGCTTTTAACTCAAGCGGACAATAATGTTGGGCTTTTCTCACCTTTCGTAACTCCTATGGTGCAAACCGATAGTGTTGAGGCCATATTTGTAGAACAATATTCCATTACTGCCGACCCTAGTTGTCCAATTATTCAGAGTCCTATGGTGACTTCTCCTATGTCTTCTGCTATGGTGACTTCTCCTTTACAAGAAGTAGTGGTAAGTGCGAGAGACAACACTCATATAAGAAACGATGACTGGGTAGTCAGTGGAATAAATTCTGATAATCTAGGCTTTGAGTCAGATGAAAGTGGAGATGAAGACTATTGGATGGATGAGGACAGTAGCAGTAATGATGATGATGGTGAAGATGAGAATGATGATGAAGATGTTCAGGCTAATATTAATGTGGGAGAACCTTAACCTCGTTTGCACGAACCCCCATAATTTTTTAACGATCTAAATTTAGATGATGGTGGTTATGTTAGTGCTAGTCGAAAATTGAACTCAGACTATCAGTTTTGGGACTCCTCGATGACTGAATTTTCTAAAGATTTAATATTTGAGAGTAAAGATTATGTAAGAAGAGCTGTTGATCTTTATCATATTATGAAGCATCGGACATACAATGTAGTTCAGTCGCATTCAAAATTATGGTCCGTACGATGTGCATCATCAAATAATGCTTAAAATTATAAATAGAGGCTTCGTGCTGCATTGTTGAAAAAACATAAATATTTTCAAATCACAAAATATGAGAATCCTCACACTTGTTTGTTTACAGGATTGAGTCGAGACCACAAACATGTCAGTAGAAGGATGATTGGCAAACTAGTCCGACATATTATTGAGAAAGATCCCGTTGTCAAAGTTGAAGCTATTGTGACAGCCATTAATGATCAATTTCAATATACAGTGTCATACAGGAAAGCATGGTGTGGAAAGCAGAAGGCATTGGTTGATATTTATGGAGAATGGGAGCCGTCTTATGCTAAATTACCCTATTATATGGCTGCACTTCAACATGCAAATTCTGGTACAGTTGTTTCATAAATTTTTTTTCAAACTGTGAATTCTAATGTCCGAGTTTTAAATTATATTTTTTGTGCTTTCAAACCATCTATCCAGGGTTTTACGCACTGTCGTCATGTAATCAGCATTGATGGCACGTACTTGTATGAAAAGTTTAAAGGTAAGATGTTAATTGCAACAGAAATTGATGTAGAGAATGGGATATTTCCATTAGCATATGCAATTGTAGATGAGGAGACGACTGCAAGTTGGAGTTGGTTTCTTTTCCAGCTTAGAACACATATCATCAAAGATAGAAATGAAATATGCTTAATTTCTGACAAGTATCCAGGTATATTAAATGCTATAATGGATGAGTCTATTGGATGGAGTCCACCACGTGCCTATCATCGATACTGCTTAAGACATATCTGCAGTAATTTCAACACTCATTTTAAAAATATGCAGCTGAAAAGAGTAGTATGGCAAGCAGAAAGCGCTCATCAAGTTTGCAAGTTCAACTTTATCATGGGTAGGATTAAAACAGTGAATGAAGAGGCTTGGAGCTGGTTGTCTGAGATAGAAAAGGAGAAGTGGACGTTGGCATATGATGATGGCCTGCACTATGGTGTCTTAACTACAAATTTGTCGGAGGTTTTTAACAGTATTTTACGAGGAGCTAGAAATGTATCAATTACAGCTTGTATTCAAATGACATTTTATCGTCTTGTGAAATACTTTAATTCGAGGCATGCCCAAGCTTTGAGATATGTAGAAGAAAATCTAAATAATCTTTTTACTCCTCATGTTACAATTAAGATTGTTGAAGATCAAGTTAAAGCTAATCAGCACCGAGTAACAGCATTCAACCTTCAAAGAGGTATATATGAAGTGCTTACGAGGAGAGCAAGCGCAGGGTTACGAGGTGAAAAAAATTTTCATACTGTTACTTTAGCTGAAAGAAAATATTCTTATGAAAAGTGAAGCATGTACAAATATCCATGTTCACACGTTTTAGCTGTGTGTCAAAAAATTACTGTACATTTTAGTGGTTTTGTGGATGATACATATACAATTATAGCATATATGAATACTTGGAGCGGTGACTTTAATCCATTACCACATGAAGATTATTGGATGTATACACGTATGTTCAAATATATTCATGATCATCATCGTTTGAAACCCAAGCAGAAAGGTAAACCAAAGTCAACAAGACTACGAAATGAGATGGATGATAGGCAAATAAGAAATAAGAACCACTGTGGCATTTGTAAGGAACAGGGTCATGACCACCGTCGCTGTCCTAGGATATTTCAACACACTTCAACTTCAAGCAGTGGAAGAAATTAAAAGCTTCGAAGATGTATTTTCGTCATTATTTTATGTATTTCTGTGAGATTGTATTTGAATATACGTATTTAATATCCTGAGATAAATTGAATTTTGTGTTTAAGTTGTATTGTGTGACAATATTGTGTTTAAAATATATTTCTCATAAAATGAATAGCTATCATATCATATTTTTTATTTTTTAATACACTTGTGATAATATCATTATTTTAGATTCATTAGCGTATTATGGCTTACGATCCGTGGTATTCCGATCCTCGAGACAGCAGTATTCTTACATTGCAGGAGCACCATCGATCACAGACTATTTTAGATGGCGACGTAAGCATTCTAATTTTATTTACTATTTAAATTTTTTTAAAAAAAATTATATATATTATCTAATTATTATATTTTATTGCAGGAGCTCAGACACCTTCGATAAAATTTATTTAATATGAGTAGATTGTGAAATAGATGGAACGTTGCATTCAACGTTCATCACGTATCGACAAGAGTGGCACGGATTTATAGGTGCCAGTTGGATACATTAATTGATACATATAGATGGGTAAATTTTAAATTTTTTATAAATATCATTTTACAGTATTCATAATCTATTAAAATTTTAACTTACTAATTTTTTTTATTTTAACTCTATCAATTTTTGTAGGAGCCATATACAGATGAGATATTAGCTATATTGCCGCAGATGTGTACAGTTGGACATGACATATGGACTGCTAGGGTGCCACTTATTTGTTTTGATGTGGTAGAGTGGCATCTTTCCAATCGTGTCCTGTGGTAGTTTGGTCGGATTCAGGGTATCCCAGAGCAGTTTGATACCAGCTAGGGACTTCATCGTATTGATCGACGAGAGAGAGCTCATATTGACTGGCGTATCAGACATGCAGAGTACATCGATATTTGGGATGCACATCGAGATCACATTGTTCATGGTGATCCCATTTTGAGAGGTCGTTCATATACCGATGACTACATGGCTTGATTTTTTAGCATTATAGTGCGAGTCATTGGACAGCCTCGGTATGCAGTTTTCAGATACGAGGGCGAGAGTTCTGCTGTGCATTTTTTTGTAAAACTACAAAAATTAGTTTATGTTGTTTGTGTTATATTTTTGTTTTATATTTTACAGTATATTGATCATTTTATTTTTATTTTGTAGACTGATTCTATATCGGATCTTGTATTGGACGCTCGTCGTGCTTTATCTACGACTGATGAGGACGAACGGATTCGGATACTGCATGAGATAGAGAGAACAAGTTTCGAAACATTGGTGGCGTTTGGTGTCGATCCATATAGCTGTGCGCTTTGGTATGGAGCAACCGATGCGCCAGATATGAGATATACGCCATCATCATATATTCCACATATGTCATCACCGCATATTCCGCGGATGTCATCACTGGATGCTGCACAGATGCCACCATCTTTTGATCCATGGATGGTAGCGTCTTCTTCTTCCTACATTCCCCAGATGACATCACCGGATTTCAATTGGCCACATAAGTATGATACTTTCTTTTCAGGCCCATCCGTGTATCCAGATGAGAGGGTTGAGCGGATCGCTCAGTCCATAGATGATCCGACAGCATCCGTTATTCCTGAGCAGTATGACCAGCAGACCTCCGCCACTGATATAGGCGAGGAGCCATCACAGCAGGAGCAGGAGCAGATGTTGAGGACTTTCTTGAGAAGGTCCATGTGACCACGGGCATCACGACGTCCTTGTGGGACTTAGTCTTTTTTTAGATTTGTACTTAGTATTTTTGAAATTTTTATTTTACTATTTTTTGTACGCTTGATATTTTTATTCTATTTAATATTATTAATTATTAATTTTATTTTATATTATTTAATTTTAAGTGATCGGATATTATGCTTTGTAGATATGGTTACACATACTCTAATATATCTCAGAACATTAGGAGAGAAAAAGTTATGCTAAAAGGACTATAGAAATAATAATGTAAATAATAATAGTATATCAGATAATTTAATTATGAGATGAATCGGATCGCACTGGTACATCTCGATCTGGTACGGACACAAACAGCTATGTACGGTGCAGTATTGAAAAAATTTTGAATTAAAATTTTTATTTTTTTAAATTTAAAATTTTTATTTTTATTTTTTCTCATTTTTTGATATTTTTTATGATATTTTTTATTTTTTTGACCCTTATAAATTTTTTTGGGATATTTTTTTTAAAAAAATAATTTTAAATGAAAAAATAATTTGAATTTATGTTTTTTTATTTGAGTTAACATTTGAATTTTTATTTTTTTCTCATTTTTTACTTCTTTGTTTGGAATAATTTTTAAAAAAATAATTTGAAATGAGAAAAAAAATTTGAAATGATATTTTTTATTTTAATTAAAATTAAAAATTTTATTTTTTTAAATTAAAAATTATAATTTTTATTTTTTCTCAATTTTTAAATATTTTGCTCTTTTATGGCACTTTTTTTTGACATATTTTTTTAAAAAAAATTAATTTGAAATGGAGAAAGTAATTTGAAATGATGATTTTTATTTGAATTAAAATTAAAATTTTTATTTTTTAAATTTAAAATTATAATTTTTATTTGGCTCTCATTTTTCTCATTTTTTTATGGTATTTTTTATTTTTTTTAATTTTTTAAGATTTTTTTGAGATATTTTTTAAAAAATAAATATTAAATGGATAAAATAATTTAAAATTATTTTTTTTATTTGAATTAAAATTAAAATTTTTATTCTTTAAAATTCATTCAAAATTATAATTTTTATTTTTTTTATTTTTTTTTCTTTTATGATATTTTTTTAAAAAAATTAATTTGAAAAAGAGATTGTAATTTGAAATGATGATTTTTATTTGAATTAAAATTAAAATTTTTATTTTCTTAAATTTTAGAATTATAATTTCTATTTCTTAAATTTTTAATGATATTTTTTATTTTTTTTTAACACTAATTTTTTTCAGATATTTTTTAAAAAGATAATTTGAAATGGAGATACTAATTTTAAATGATAATTTTTATTTTTATCAAAATTAAAATTTTTATTTTTTATAAATTTAATTTTTTTTTATTTTTTTTCATTTTTTACCATTTTTTGGAGGAAAATAAAAAATGCCAAATAATATGGTATTTTTAAAAACACCATATTTTTTGATATTTTTTATTTTTAATTTTTTTTTACGTGGTCTACGTGAAAAATAGGGGGTGACGTGGTCATAATAAAATATTATTTAAAATAATTTTTTATTAATTTTATATCATTCTGATAAATAAGTTAAAAATTAAATTGTTTAGATAAATAAAATTTTTTTTTTTATTAATTAAGAAAAGAACTCGTAGGAGGTTGTTGTGGGTTTGGGGATTGGCAAGAGAGCCTTTTATAGGACGACATATGTGGGCCCCGCGCTCGAAGACGGAAATCATTTTTTCCAGATCCGGTGGGAATAATCATACTCTACTAACAATAATGATGACGGTATCGGTGGATCGCCGGCCCGCTTTAGGTTACGTTGGACCCCCAGCCCCGGGGCGCTGCCGGCCACTCGATCGAACCGTCCATCCCGACACCGTCCCCTTTGATCTGATTAAACTTTACTGAATCCATCCAGGCTTGTTTAGTTAACGGTGATGATGCGGTTGATGGTGTCGGTTCTTAAACCGGGGTTGGCGTTGCAGGTGTTGAGATGCTCCTTGGGAACGTTTTAGGGTAAGGCCACCTGGACAACGAGGGGCACGTTGTCGCGCGAGAGGAGACGGACTTTTCATGGCGAAGCGAACGGAATCCAACATCCATAATGAGGTCGCTTTCCATGAATGGGTGTGAGGCGTCCACAGCGTCTAAAAGTTGTGACGGATTGTCTTGATCAGACCTTTGACTTTGATGGTCCATTTGAGTTTTTTCTCTCTTTTTTTATTTTTATAAAACTTAATAATTCAAATGCCGGACCTAGCAATATTATATATTAAAAAAATAATGCATAATGCCACAAATATTTTTGCACTTTCTGATACATGGTTGAAGGCATTGCTTGTGTTACGGTCAAAAATTCATGATCCGAACGGACCGTTCTCCACTCCTATACATATATATATATATATATATATATACACACACACATAACATATCATTTGCTTCAATCGCTAGCATTATAGCACAGGATCTTATAATTTTATCTTTTAAAAAATATCTCGAAATATTTCATCCCATATAAGCCAGTGTTCCTTTTGACTTATAACTAATATGAGACTAATGATATACTCTCAACAGCTTGCATAAAAATCTATGATAACACATATCCATTAGATTGGCTTACAAAATCAACCTGTAAGATTGTGGTATACTTATTAGAGCATTCGTTACAAAGTCACCTTGAGCTTCCTGGCCTGCTGGTCAATCTATAGTTCAATTGCCTTCACAGGAGATGTATATTGCTTTGGACCGTTTCCATTGCAGGACACTCTTGATTATTGCATTTGGAGTGGCTCCAATTCGCAGAATCTGCATTTAACCATAAAATAATTATTGAAGAATCACCTTCAACCCATAATTGTGATGCCTCAAGCTTGAAGATTGGACACCATAACCCTACTCAAGTTGCAACCATCTCAAAATAGGGTACAAAACATGGGGAGGTCAGAGCCATGCCCTCAGCCCACAACACTCGAGCGATGGGGTCTCTGATTATGAAACATACTTTTGCTTGAGATCCCCTAGCAGTTCATTAAAGTTAATTTTTAAGACAGCAAGGGGAGGGGGAAGCCAGCTCACTACCCATCAAAAATTTGGGTCAGAAAATCTAGTAAAAAAGCCGCCCCAAGACCTTTGACTATGTTTTGATAAAATCATGTGCATAACTAGAAACCACATCCTCCACGTAACAGTATGAATTTCTTACCAGTTGAGTTCGAGTAACAGCCACATTCTGAAATAGATGCTCATTTCTTGTTGCCCATAATATGCAGTGTAAGCCAATAGAGATCTTAGCCTGCTCTCCTATTTGAATTTTGGTTAATATTATCACACCCCTGATCTTAGATCGCAAGCTAGAGGTCATGGCTACTGTCGTATACTCATAAAGAATTTTCTATACGAGTATGCAAGACATCTGCTTATGATATCACAAAGGAAATAGCAGAATAAATTCAACAAATTAAGTCCAAAATTTAACTAATTAAAATCAAATTTAATATTTCATAAAATCCAACATTATTCAAAAGAATTTGCATCAAACTTTATTAAAATTTTTTGGTCTAAATAAAGATATTGAATTCTACCTCAATCGCTCTCTCATAATGATCTCCCAAGTCAAGTGAGTCATTTGAATATTTAAAAATAATAAAATATAGAGTAATGAGCTAGATAGCCCAATAAGTAATGAACACTTTAGTTAGATATATTCAACAATAATAATATATTAAAAATAAATATGCATAGTATATTAATTCAAAATATATTATACTTTTCGATTAATAAATATGTGAATCCAATCTAGTTATAATTTAAATTTTATTTATAAATTAATTTCTTTTAAAACATTACATTCATCTTGATAGCCATGAATTAAATTAAAGTACTATTCTATAACTCCCAATGGTAGGATATCAAAATACCGATATACAACTCCAACCGGTAGAATATCAAATTATCAATATTTAACCATTCTACTAATAGAGAAATAAATTACTAACGCACAATCTTCATTAGTAGGGTATCAAATATCAGCTTTTAATTATCTACTAGCAGGATATCGAATTATCAATGCTTAACTCTCAATGGTGGGGTTCAATATGTAATCAAGCTGCGAGTCAAAATTCATCTTAAGTCAAAATACTTTTTCAAAATATTTTTTTTCACAATCCAATTAAATATTCATAAAATCATGTAACATCAAAATCTATCAAATATAATTTATATCAAATTCAATATGTTCAATCATAAATCACTTAATATTTCAGTAAAGAGCATATTCGATAATTTAAAATACAAAATGAATCGCATTCATAAATCATAGATAATTTAATATAGAAAATATTTTATAATTTATCAATAAATCTAAAAAATATAAAATATTACTTACCTCACACGTACTCCAATAAATTCAAATAATTTTTAAAATTTTTTTTCAAGATCTTCAATTAATAGATCATATGATAGTATCCTACTACTAGACATCTTTTTGTCAAAATGACATACATCTATACAGAATCGAATCCAATAATAAGAAAAGATATGGATACTTAAGGAAGACATGATTGATAGATAGTCACAATCAATGGTCTAAATCAATCATAATAAATTTATTCGATCAAAAATAGATTAGGATATAATTGGTTTCATAAAGATCGAAAATAATCAAATCTAGTGATATCTGACAATGACCAAGAGGTGGCGACCGATATCCTTATCAGTTCAATCAAGATAATTTTAGTAAATCATGATTGAACTAATGCATAAATAGTTCAATAAAAATCATAAAAGATCAAATCTAATAGCAGTTGATTTGGCCAGAGTGGTTGCCGATACACTGCCCAATGATCATAAGTTAGGATCCTTTCATCAGGTTCTAACAAGATTAATAAAAGGTCTTTCTATGATCCATAAAATCTTAGAAGAGACATAATCTAGAGAGACACTTTTAGAGAGAGAAAGTAGAACTTTCTAGAAAGAAAAAAAAGAGAAAAAAGTATGGAAAAAGATGAAGAGAGAGAAATTCTCTCTCTTTCTCTTTTTTTTTCTTTTCTTTCTTTTCTTATTTCTTTTCTTTTCTTCTCTTTCTTCTTTCTTCTCATTTCCTAGGGAAAACAAAGGGGACCTTTGGTCACCATTTAATCCCAAAATGCAACAGCCTCCATTGGTGGTGGTGATTGTTGTCAATGATGTTGGCCATGGTGGCATAACTGGAGATAGTCAACCGGTGATCGGCAACAGCAAGTGGAACCGAAAAATTCTTAAAACTCGATGGAAAAATAGGAGAATCAAATTTTTAAGAAAAATCTGATGTTTGCCGATCAAAATCAAGAGCTGTGAGGGTTAAGGAGGATGGCAAACCAATTAAGCTCAAAGATAAAAAGACCCTTGCCTCTTTTCTGATGGTGCTCAGGCTGTGATGGTGCTGAAACCATCAGCAAAAACTCAACGAACTTAGGTGATTTCCTTTGTTTAGGGTATTGATCCTTAATGGGAAGGTCAAGGAAAGTCTCTTCCATTTAAATAAAGCCAAAGAGAAAGAGTTAGGCTCTCTCCCATCATTAATCTCCGACTCCGATTAGGAGTCTATCAAGGAAGAAGACTCCTCTTTCAATTTTTTTCTTGGTGCTTTAAAATTCATGCAAAGACATTTTTTGGACCATTTTTTTTTTGTGGCTGGGATGGTCAAGTGGATTAGGCCCAGGTTGATGTCAAGTCTATTTGGACTGAATATTACATTTTTCTCTTCTAAAAAGAAATTTTATCCTCAAGATTTTTTTGCCCAAGTCTTCAAAAATCTAAGACTATTTTATTAAGTCATAGTCAACCTCCAATTTTACGATCAAGTCTTTCATCATAATATCCTTCAAATCGAATTATTGTTCTAATCAATTTATAAATGACTAAAACCACTATACTTCAATTGCACACTTTGATTCAAATACACCAATACACTTGTATCAAATTTAGATTTATAAGTTATATCACAATGCAACATAAGTTGTTATCCCGACGCCCTATTGTCTAACCACTTACACTCATGTTTGATTTTATATGTCATAATTTTTTTACTTATGCCCTGATACTATATTAATTGTCACATCCTCAATCCGAAATCATGAGCCAGGGATCATAGCAACCATCGTATACTTATGAAGAACTCTCTGTACAGGCATGTAAGGCATCTCCTCATGATATCATGTAGGAAATAAATGCAACAAATTAAGTCCAGAGTTTAACTAACTGAAATCAATTTTAATTTCTTATAAAAACCCACATTATTCAAAAGATCTTATATTAAACTTCACAAAAATTATTAATCTAAATAAAGATATGGAATTCTACTTTTAATCACTCTCCTATAATAAATCTCCAAGTCAAGTTAGTCTACTGAATATATAAAAATAATCGAGCCAAACAACTCAGCAAGCAATGAACATCCAGACTAGATAAATTCAGTAATAATAATATTAAAAATAAACATGCAAGATACATCAATTTAAAATCTAATTCAAAATATATGATACTTTCCAATCAATAACTATGTGGATCCGATTAATCCAGTTAGAATTCAAATTTTATTTATAAATTGATTTCTTTTAAAATATTACGTTCATCTCGACAGTCATAAATTAAATCAAAGTACCACTGTCTAACTCCCAATGGTAGGATATCAAAGTATCAGCGCACTATCCCCACTAATAGAGTATCAAATTAAAAAAATTTAACCATCCTACTAACAGGGTGTTGAATTACTAGTGCATAATCTCAACTGATAAGATATCAAAATATAGGCATTTAACCATCTCACTAATAGGCTATTATAGTACTAATATTAAATCGATCGACTGACAGGATATGCATGTCTTTTAGTCTAGATCTACAACAAAGTATATTTGTAAAACCATACAATGTCAAAATCAATCGGATATAATCTATATCAACTTCAATAAATTCAATCATAAATCACTTAATATTTCAATAAAGAGCATATTTGATAATTTAAAATACCATGCATCAGATTCATAAATCATAAATAATTTAATATAAAAAATATTTTATAATTTATCAATAAATAAAAAAGAGATGAAGCATTACTTACCTCACATATACTCCAACAAATCCAAATAATTTTTTAATTTTTTTTTTCAAAATCTTCAATTAATAGGTCATATTATAGTATCTCACTATTGGATATCTTCTTGTCAAGACGACTATATCCCCATATAGAGTTGAGTTCAATAATTAGAAAGGGTATGGATACTTAAAGAAGACATGATTGATGCATTGTTTGCAACCAACCATCCAGATCAATTTGATCACAATAAATTTATTCAATCAAGATCAGATTAGGATATAATTAGCTTCATAGAGATCAAAAGAATCAAATCTAGTGGTATCTGACAAGAGTCAACTGGTAGCGACTGATGTCCTGATCAGTCCAATTAAGATAATTTTATCAAATTATGATTGAACTAGAGCATAGATTGATCAATAAATATTATGGATGATCAAATCTAATAGTATTCAATTTGATTAGGATGGTGCCAGCATGATGTCCAATGATCATGGGTCAAGATCCTTTCATCAGGGTCTATCAAGATTATTAAAAGATTTTTCTAAGATCCAAAAAATTTTAGAAGAGAGACACAATATGGAGAAAGATATTTTTAGAGAGAGAAACTTATAAAGAGAGAAAATAGAACTTTCTAGAGATAAAGTGCAGAAGAAAAGTATGGGAAACAAAAAAAAAGAGAGAGGGAAGAGAGTGGAATTCTCTCTCTCTCTTCTTTTTCTTTTATTTTTTTATTTTTTTTATTTTTTTCCTTTTTTTTTCTTTTTTTCCCTTTCTTCTTCCTTCTCATTTCCTAGGGTAACAAGGGGACCTATGGTCGCCCTTCAATCCCAAAATGCAGCAGCCTCCGTGTTGCCCAGCTATGCAACCCAAG
The DNA here is from genome assembly GCF_000442705.2 of Elaeis guineensis. Taxonomy (NCBI): domain Eukaryota; kingdom Viridiplantae; phylum Streptophyta; class Magnoliopsida; order Arecales; family Arecaceae; genus Elaeis; species Elaeis guineensis. The sequence goes on from NC_025999.2 coordinate 18,043,908, forward strand.
AGGGGGGGTGAATTGAATTTTTAAAATTTTAACGTTAATTTAAAACTATGAGGATTAAATAACAATGAGCAAGATATATGTAGAGAGTGATTTAAGCATGGTCTAAAAAATAGATGCAAGAATGCAAGAAGATAAAGAAATTTAGAAAGAAAGAGCAAGTAAGCACAACACAAACAAACAAGATTTATAGTTGTTCGGTGCCAACCTTACACCTACATCCACTCTCCAAGCTCCTACTTGAGAATTCAAATTTACTAAACCGTATTCAACAAGAACACAACGTCGGTACCTCTGACTCTAGCTATCCCAAGCTAGAACACTTATTTTTTGGATACAAGCCAATCCAATACAATCCAATTCAAGGTTCGGACCAATCTTTCCAAGTTTTGAAACTCTTTCAAAATTAAAGATCAAGACAAAACAGAGTATGCGAGTTAATCACTTAAAAATATAAATTTAGCTCCTTTAATGAACAAATAAAATTTTAAATACACTTTATACAATAAGAAGGAAGCTTTTCTGATTTTTCTCAAGATGATTGAAGACTTGAATGAGCTCTTGAGGAGTTGGTGAACTTGAAATGAAAGCTTCTTTAACTTCAAAAGGGCTCGCTGCTTAGGGATGAAATGAATGCTTAAAAAGTCTCTTCAAAACCTTCTTTATTCTCTCCTTTAAGTGCCTTTTATAGCTTCAAATGATGGTAAAAAGTGATCTGGATAGTTTTAAAACCATTGGAGATCATTAAATGAGCATTAAATATGTCAAAATGAGCTAAAAAACTAGCCGTTATAGAGTTTTTCCATCGCAGGGGTCGACTCATAGGGTCGACTCATACACATGAGTCGACTTCTATGGCACAGAACAAAAAATGATTGTTCTATAATATTGGCGTGTACAGCAACAGACGTCGACTCATAGGATCGACTCATGCATAGGGGTCGACTCATGGGGTCGACTCAATTGGGTGTGCCAGCCAAAAAATCAGTGTGTCGTTCAGCCCTTTTTGACATTAGTCGACTCATAGGGTCGACTCAATTTTATAAACATAATTTTCTTTCAAAATACACATCCAAAAATTTTGAAATTGCCTCCAATATATTACAAATCTTCTATTCTTGCTCTTGAGGCTTTCGAGTTAGGACTTGGTGAAATTATGATTTTGCTCTTGATAAACAATAAATCTTTTTTTCAAGCCAAAATCATTAGTAATCCCCTCAAATACTTTGTAATCATCAAAATCAATTCAAGGAGCAACAATCTCTCCTTTTTGATGATGACAAAATACTTGAGCAAAAGCAGAGTATAACATATATAAAATATTGAACGTGAATTTTAAATTTATGAAGATGCATCACTTAAACATCATAACCAGTTATTTGAATGAAATACATCATGAGTAGTTTGAAGATCAATTTGAAATTTGCTTATTAGATCATTTGCTTTGAAAATTACTGACAATTTTGATTCTTTGACACATTTGCTTTGACAATTTTGCTCATTTGCTTTGACAATTTTGCTTATTGATCTCGATTCTATTTCTCTATTGCTCATTGCTCGATCTCGATTTTTGATTCTCTACTCTTCTTTTTTTACAGCATCAATTAAGATCTTAAGAAATTTTGAAGAGAGAGAAAAAAAAGGATAGCATAAAGGATATATTTTCTCTACTCTTCCTTTTTGATACCATATTTTATTTCTTTACTCTCCCTCTTTCATTATTTATTTCTCTGCTCCCCCTCACTATAGCAATTATAAAAGACATATCAATTTGCTCATTTAGAAGATATTGCTATTCATGATATTTCATAGCACAAATATGAGTTATTTCTCATATCTCATAAGTAAGACAGTTTAATTGATCCCAATCATAAACATTCATTAAAATTCAAAGCATATAAATATATATATCTAAAATGTGATAGAATACATTAAGTCAAAATATATAGATCATACAAAAATCATGGATAACAACTAACCAAGAGTCAATCAGCCAACAAAATACGAAGGCCATAAGATAGATCCTAGACAAAAATAAAAAAAGATTAACTATTCTAGATCTAATAGATATCATGGCTAAAGGGATCAGAATCTGAAGAGTCAGAGATATGATGAGGAGATGTAGGATCAAATCCACGGGCATGACCTCGACCACGCCTACCTCGGCCATGGATAGAAGTACCGGCACGAGTAGAGAGGCAAGAGGATACTGGAGCCTGGGAAGCTATGAACTGTGCAAGGAGAGAAAGTCTGATGGTGTCCAATTGTTCTAAAACTCTCGTCATGGACTGCATCAAGGTACTAAATTGAGTAGAGGCAGTCTCACTGGAGTCCCTGATCTCTCTCCTCAAAAAGTCAAATCCACTCTCCAAAACTCCTCGAAGTCTAGCCACCTCTGCAGATAGATTGGAGACCTCTGTGATGTCCTCATGCGGCTGGGGATGGGCTAAGGCTAATACCTACCTCTGTAAATCTAGAACTCTATCCATCAATCTCAAAACACATCCCTCAAGCACCTCAAGTCGTATGGACTGAGCTATGAGCATCTGAAAAATAGTATAGATACGAGGGATCAAAGTCTGATCTGAGTCATCCTGAGATGTCGACCTCTGAGCAAAGACTGAGGTGACAAACTGCTGAGATAAAATGAAGGCAATACGCTGGGACATCAGCTCAATCTGATCATCTACAAGTCTGAACTCCGAAGGATGTACCCTACTTTCTGACTGTGGAACTGAAGCATGCCTCCTCACTGACTCTGAGGGACCAGCCTCATGATCAGACACGAACTGAATATCAGAAGATGCTCTGTGATCACGAGGAGGTGAAGACGGTCCCTCTTCCTCTGCTCTCTCCTCTACTCTCTCCTCAACATCCTTTGACCAACCGCCATCAGTCTTTGAAAAATCCATGCGGTGCAGTGTGTGGCAATTGATGGTGTCAGAATGAGATAATGTGGCAACTGTCTCCTCCTCAAAACTAACTCCGAACCTCTTAAAAATCAGAGTGAGTGCCATACCATAAGGCAAGTGAGTCTTAGACCAGTTCAGGGTCTTCCTCATGGCCTCAAACATCAAAGCAGGAAGGTTCAAAGAGATCTGGGTGATCACATGGTACATGATGCAAATATTCCTACTAGATAAGAGGTCATGCCTACCACTCCTAGGGACAAAGAGCTTGATCACCATGTGATGCAAAAGCCTCATTTCCACGAAAAGAATTTTTCCTTCTAATTTATTCAAGTTTTTAGTAAAAGCTCTCTTTAAGATAACATTAATTCTTTCTTCTTTGATTGGGAGCTCCATATTAGTATAGCCTTCACAAGGCAAGTGCAGGATTAGTCTCAAATATACTGGATCAAAAATAATATCAACACCTTTCACTGTAGACTTTATTGTTTCATTGCAATAACTCAAATTTAAGTAAAATTTTCTGACCAAATCAACATAAGTATTTTCTTTCAATAGACAGTCAAACTCCCATCCTTGATTTTTAATATTTGTTCCAATGGAGAACCCTTCTTTTTCAAAAAACTTAAAATCTATATTTTTTTCAGATTCCACTTTTCGATCAGAGAGGGGTACCTTGCTTCGACTGATTGGGGATTGTGTAGAAGCTGAAGCAAGACCTGGAGCTGGGATTGGAGCAGGAGAGGGCACGGCTGCCATTCTTTTTCTGCGTACACTCTCTTCCAACCCGCAAACAGATTTTCTTCTTTGCGGTAGCTTCATTTTGGGAGTCATTTAGACAAAAGAGACTTGCAAGGAGCTTAGGAGACTAAATGAGAGGCAGAGAGGAAAGGATTTTAGAAGAAAAAGCAAGAATTTTGGAGAGGTAAATCACCGATTTGTAAAAGAGGGGTAGAATCTAGGGCAAGCTTGAATCGTCCAAATGAGAAAGAAAGAGGAAAGGAAGTTGGTTCCTAAACGAGCGATTTGAAGGGTGAAAATCGATGGAAAGAGAGATTTGAGAGAAATCTTTGGTTTGAAGGAGAAGAGAGGGAGAGCATTTGGTTTGGTGGGAGGAAGAAGAAGAAAGGCTGAGTCGGCCTTTTCTCAATAAAAAGAGAGCGCCCGAAGGATTTTGATAGAATTACAAGTTTACCCTAGGGTCGACCCTGGGGGTTGACTCATGGCACAGAAAAGTTTATAAGAATGATGAAAAAATTTGAAAAAATCTGAAACTTTGAGGAAAAAGTGTCTACCTAGAGATTGATCATGTGAAGTACAGTTTTGAGCTTTTAAGAGAAAAGAAGAGATGAGAATTGAGCTCAACAAATTTGGTTCAATAAATTTTTGACATTAAGAACTTGAAATTAGAGAGATACTTAAGCTGATGGATCAAGGATTCCTAGTTCTCTCCTAATTTTACAAAATCTATCTTCTCTTAAGGCCTTGGTAAAGATGTCAGCCAATTATTTTTCAGTACAAATATAATCAAGAATTATATCTTTATTTTGAATCTGTTCTCTTATGAAATGATGTCTAATTTCAATATGTTTTAATCTAGAGTGCTGAATTAGATTTTTAGTTAGATTGATAGCACTAGTGTTGTCACATCTTATGGGAGTTTTATTGAGTTTGATGCCAAAGTCCTCAAGTTGTTGCTGAATCCACAAGATTTGAGCTCAACAACTTTCGGCTGCAATGTATCCAGCCTCGGTCGTAGACAGTGCTACCGAGTTTTACTTTTTGCTAAACCAAGAGATTAAGTTAACTCCAAGAAATTGGCAAGTTCCACTAGAACTTTTTCTATCTAATTTACATCCAGCAAAATCGGTATCTGAATCTCCTATTAAGTCAATTGATGAGTCTTTAGAATACCATAATCCTAGAATTTATGTACTTTTTAAATATTTAAGAATTCTTTTAACAATATTTAAGTGTGATTCTTTTGGATTTGATTGAAAGCGAGCACATAAACAAATACTAAACATAATATCTGATCTACTAGCAGTTAAATACAATAAAGAACCAATTATCCCTCTATAAAATTTTGAGTCTACATTTTTATCTCCTTCATCCTTGTCAAGCTTACATGATGGACTCATGGGTGTACCCAAAAATCTTGATAAAGAGTTTCATTAGTAGACCCAAAAATAATGTGATCAATGTATATTTGTATAACAAAGATATCATTATGATTTCTTTTAATAAAAAAGGTTGTATCTATATTTTCTCTTAAAAAATCATTGTTAAGCAAGAATTTACTTAACCTTTCATACCAAGTCCTAGGTGCTTGTTTCAAACCATATAATGCTTTGTTTAATTTAAAAACATGATTAGGAAAAGCATGATTTTCAAAACTGAAAGGTTGTTCTACATAAACTTCTTCAGCAATATATTCATTTAGAAAAGTACTTTTGACATCCATTTAGAATAACTTAAAATTTATAAAGCAAGTATATGCAAGTAAAAGTTTAATTACTTCTAATCTAGCAACAGGTGTAAAGGTCTCATCAAAATCAATTTCCTCTTCTTGATTATAATACTTTGCAACCAATCTTGCTTTATTCCTAATTACATTTCATGTTCATCCAGTTTATTTCTATGTACCCATTTTGTGCCAATTACTGGATAATTTTTAGATCTTGATACTAAAGTCCATACATTATTTCTTTCGAATTGATTAAGTTCTTCTTGCATTGCATTTATCCAATTATAATCTTTTTCAACTTCATCTACGGTTTTAGGTTCAAAATGAGAAACAAATACAAAATAATTGTATGCATCTCTAAGAGAAGAATGAGTTCTTACTCCATGTGTAGGATCACCAATGATCAATTCTTTGGGGTGATTGTGATCATACCTTCATTCTTTAAGTAGATCATTTGAGCCTTGAGGTTGTTCTTGTTGTTCTTTACCTTCATCCTCTTGTTTATTTTTATGTTCTTCTTTATTTTGAATTGTTGAGTCTTTTAGGGTGATCTCCTTCATCCCTTCTATAAGAGGATCTGCATCATCAATACCTTCATTCTTCCTCGAAGGAAGATCATTAGTTTCATCAAAAATAACATGTATTGACTCCTCTACTACTAAAGTTCTTTTGTTGAAAACTCTAAAAGCTCTGCAAGAAGAGGAGTAATCAAGAAAAATAGCTTCATCGAATTTTGCATCAAATTTTCTTAATCTTTTTTTACCATTGTTCAAAACAAAACATCGGCAACCAAAAATATGAAAATATGCAATGTTTGATTTTCTTCCTTTCCAAAGCTCATAGAAAGTTTTTTTTAAAATTGATCTAATTAAAGCACGGTTTAATATGTAACATACCGTGTTAATTGCTTCCACCCAAAAATATCTTGGGAGGTTGCTTTCACATAGCATGGTACGGATCATTTCTTCGAGGATTTTATTTTTTCTTTCTACTACTCTATTTTGTTGGAGTGTCCTAGATACTGAAAAGTTGTGATCAATACCTTTTTCATCACAAAACTTTTCAAAATCTTGATTTTCAAATTTGGTTTTATGATCACTTCGAATATTTTGAATTGAAAAATCTTTCTCATTAGTGATTTTTCGATAAAATTTTGAGAACACATGAAAAATTTCATCATTATATACCAAAAAGAAGACTCATATAAAATGAAAGAAATCATCAATAATCACAAAGTCATATCGTTTTCCACCTAGACTAGTAGTTCTAGTGAGTCCAAATAAATCCATGTGCAATAGTTCTAATGGCCTAGAAGTTGAAACAATATTTTTAGATTTAAATAAGACTCTTGTTTGTTTACCCAGTTGGTATGCATCACAAATTCTATCCTTTTCAAAATTTAATTTGGGTAAGCCGGTAATCAATTCCTTTTTAATAAGTTTTGAAAGTGAATGCATGCTAATATGTGCAAGTCTACGATGCCAAAGTCAACTAGTCTCATTAATCTTGGCATTCAAGGCTACTAGGCATTGCATGTTTATTTTGGAAAGACCATTCAAATCTATCATATAGACATCACCATGTCTATGCCCAACAAATTTAATGCCTTCATCAATAGGACTAGTTACTATGCATAATGAAGATTCAAAAAAGACTTTGTATCATTTATCACAAAATTGACTGATGCTTAATAGATTATGTTTCAAACCATCTACTAATAAAATATTTTTAATATACTTGAAGGGAGTGATACCAATGTTACCTATATCGATGATCTTTTCTTTGCCATTGTCTCCAAATGTGACCATCCCTCCATCTTTAGCATCAAGTGTGATGAATTGAAATTTATCACCAGTCACGTGTCTTGAGCACCCGCTATCAAGATACCATTTTTGATTTGTTCCTTGGGATACAAGATACACCTACATACAAAAATCAAGTTTTGACTTTAGATACCTAAGTTTTTTTGGGTCCTCTTTGGTTAGTCACAATGGTTCTTTTTGGAACCAATATTTTATTCACATTAGAATTTTCAGATTTGTTAGAAAAATATTTATAGGATTTGTGTCCTACTTTACCATATTTAAAGCAAGTAATATTCAAAAACTTATTGCATGATGAGTTTACAAAGATATTTTTCAGAAGTTTTTATTTTTTTAAAGGATTATATCCAAGATCAGCTTTATCATAAATGGTCTTTTGATTGTCAAGTATCATTTGAAGTTTATTTGAATTTAAAGTGAATTTTTCAACCATTGATTTTAACTTGGCAATCTCATTTTTTAAGTTTAGATTTTTTTGAGACAAAATTAATTTTTCATTTGAAATAATCTCAATTTTTTAGTAAAGATTGATTCTTTGATTTTAATTCTTTGTTATTTACCCCTAGCTTCTTTAGTTCATCAATTAGATCATAAAATACTTCATGAAGTTCTTCAAAGATAAAGTCATTAGGAGTTTCAATGTTTACCTCATTTTCATGTACCATAAGGCACAAGTTGGCTTGTTAATTTGAATCTTCTTCTTCGAAGCTTGACTCATCATTTCCGCTCCATGTAGCCATCATAACCTTTTTCTTGTACTTCTTGAGACCTTTCTTAAATATGGACATTCAGACTTAAAGTGTTCCGGCTTCTTACATTCATAATAAATAAGGGGTTGCTTTTTATCCTTCTCTTTGCTATGTTCCCCTTTTGTAGGTGGCCTCTCCCTCATTCCTTGTCTTTTTTTCTTCAAAAATTTCTTAAACTTTCTAGTAATGAGGGCTATTTTTTTCATCCTGCTCTTCATTTTCTGTATCATCGGATTTCTCATCAAGTTGAGCAGTGAATTTGAGGGCGATTGTCCTCTTCTTTTTGACATCTTCTTCTTGATGTTGTTTCATGCTTAGCTCGTGTGTCATTAGCGATCCCAGAAGCTCTCCAAGAGTAAGATATTCAGATCTTTGACTTCTTGAATTGCGATCACTTTGGCCTCCCAAGTACTTGATAAAAACTTAAGAATCTTTCTCACGAGATCCCTGTTTGAATAAGACTTATCAAGACTTTTTAGATCATTAATAATATTAGTAAAATAAGTAAATATTTCAGTTATTGATTTATCATGCTCTATTCTAAAGAGTTCATATTTATGCACAAGCATGTTAATTTTTTATTCTTTCACTTGATTAGTTCTTTCATGAGTTACATCTAATCTATCCCATATTTTCTTGGCTGACATGCATGTTGAAATACGATTGAATTCATTAGCATCTAGAGCACAATATAAAACCTTCATGGCTTTTGCATTAAGTTGAGTCATTTTCTTATCAACCTCAAATCATTCTTTTTCGAGTTTGATTGATTCCACACCATCAATTATTTTAGTGGATGTGTGTGGTCCATTTACTATGATACTCCACATATCATAGTCAAGTGCTTGAATAAAGATTTTCATTCGAGCTTTCCAATAGATATAATTTGACCCATTGAAAAGTGGAGGTCGGTTTGTGGACTGCCCCTCGGCTAGTGAAGTACCAACTTGAGTTGCCAAAGATCTTTAGCTCTTTGATGGTTAAATCAAAGTAGGGCTAGAGCACCGGGCTCTGATACCGCCTGTTGCCCAGCTATGCAACCCAAGAAGAGGGGTAAATTAGATTTCTGAAAATTTTAAATTAATCTAGAACCACAAGGATTAAGTAATAAAAGGCAAGTTTGTTGAAGTGAGTGATTTAAGTAAAATGAAGATATTAGATGCAAGAGTGCAAGAAGGAAAAGAAAATAAGATAGAGAATAAGTAAGCACACCATAAACTATCAAGATTTATATTGGTTCGATGCCAACCTTGCACCTACATCCACTCTCCAAGCTCCTACTTGAGAATTCAAATCCACTAAACCGTATTCAACAAGAATACAATGTTAGTACCTCCGACTCTAGCTATCCCAAGCTAGAACACTTATTTTTCGGATACAAGCCAACCCAATACAATTCGATTCAAAGTTCGGATCAACCTTTTCACATTTTGGAACCCTTCCAAAACTAAAGATCAACTCAAAAATAGAGTATAACAGTTAATCACACAGAAATACAAATGTAGCTCCTTTAATGAGCAAATAAAGCTTTAAATATATTTTACACAACAATGAAGAAGCTTTTCTGATTCTTCTCAAGGTTGTTGAAGACTTGAATGAGCTCTTGAGGGGTTGGTGAACTTGAAATAAAAACTTTTTTAACTTCAAGAAGGCTCTTTGCTTAAGACTGAAATGAATGCTTGAAAAACCTCTTCAAAACATTCTTTATTCCCTTCTTTAAGTACTTTTTATAGCTTCAAATGATGGTGGAGAGTGATCTGGATAGTTTTAGAGCCATTGGAGATCATTAAATGTGCATTAAATGTACCAAAATGAGCTAAAAAACTAGTCGTTATGGAGTTTTTCCGTCGCAGGGGTCGACTCATAGGATCGACTCATATACATGAGTCGACTCATGGGGTCGACTTTTGTGACACAGAATAGAAAATAACTGTTCTGTAATTTTGACGTACACAATAACAGTGGTCAACTCATAGGGTCGACTCATGCACAGGGGTCGACTCATGGGGTCGACTCAATTGGGTGTGTCAGCCAAAGAATCAGCATGCCGTTTAGCCTCTTTTGACATCAGTCGACTCATAGGGTCGACTCAATTTTACAAACATAATTTTCTTTCAAAATACACATCCAAAAATATTGATATTGCCTCCAATAGATCACAAATCTTCTGTTCTTTCTCTTGAGGCTTTCGAATCAGAACTTGATAAAATTATGATTTTGCCTCTGAAAAATAATAAATCTTTTTCTAAGTCAAAATCATTAGTAACTCCCATAAATGCTTTGTAATCATCAAAATCAATTCAAAGACCAATAATCTCCTCCTTTTGGATGATGACAAAATACTTGAGCAAAAGTAGAGTATAACATATATAATGAATTGAACATGAATTTCAAATTTATGAAGATGCATCACTTAAACATCATAGCCAGTTATTTGAATGAAATGCATCATGAGTAGTTTGAAGATCAATTTAAAATTTGCTTATAAGATTATTTGCTTTGAAGATTAAATTGAAAATTGCTGATAATTTTGGTTCTTTGACACATTTGCTTTGACAATTTTGTTTATTGCTCTCGATTCTATTTCTCTATTGCTTATTGCTTAATCTCAATTTTTGATTCTCTACTCTCCCTTTTAGACGGCATCAATTAAGATCTTAAGAGATTTTGAAGATAGAAAAAAAAAGATAACATAAAGGATATATTTTCTCTACTCTCCCTTTTTGATACCATATTTTTTTCTTTACTCCCCCTCTTTCATTGTTTATTTCTCTACTCTCCCTCACTATAGCAATTATAAAAAACATATCAATTTGCTCATTTAGAAGATATTGCTATTCAACATATTTCATAGCACAAATATGAGTTATTTTTCATATCACATAATTAAGACGGTTTACTTGATCCCAGTCATAAACATTCATTGAAATTCAAAGCATATAAATATATATATCTAAAATGTGACAGAATACATTAAGTCAACACCTTTTGACCAACCACCTTTGCTCTCTCCTCAACACCTTTTGACCAACCGCCATCAGTCTTTGAAAAACCCATGCGGTGCAGTGTGTGACGGTTGATGGTGTTGAAAAGAGATAATCTGACAACTGCCTCCCCCTCAAAACCGACTCCGAACCTCCTAAAGACCAGGGTGAGTGCCATACCATAAGGCAAGTGAGCCATATACCTGTTCAGGGTCTCCCTCATGGCCTCAAACATTAAAGCAGGAAGGTTCAAAGGGGTTTTAGTGATCACATGGTACATGATGCAAATATCCCTACCGGATAAGAGGTCATGCCTGCCACTCCTAGGGACAAAAAGTTTGGTCACCATGTGATGTAAAAGCCTCATTTCCACTGAAAGTATCTTGGCTTCTAATTTATTTAAACTACCAGTAAAAGTTCTGCCTAAGATAGCATTAATTCTTTCTTCTTTAATTGGGAGCTCCATATTAGTATAGCCTTCATAAGGCAAGTGCAGAATTTATCTCAAATACAAAGGATCAAGAATAATATCAACACCTTTCACTGTAGACTTTACTGATCCATTGAAGTAACTTAAATTTAAATAAAATTGTCTGACTAGATCAACATAAGTATTTATCTTTAATAAACAGTAAAACTTCCATCCTTGATTTTTAATCTTTGATCCAATAGAGAATCCATCTTTTTCAAAAAATTTGAAATCTATATTCTTCTCGGATTCTACTTTTCGATCAGAGAGAGGTACCTTGCTTGGACTGATTGGGGACTCTGTAGAAACTGAAGCAGGACCTGGAGTTGGGATTGGAGCAGGAGAGGGCTCGACTGTCATTCTTTTTCTGCGCACACTCTCTTCCAACCCGCGAACAGATTTTCTTCATTATGGTAGCTTCATTTTGGGAGTCATTTGGACAAAAGAGACTTGAAAGGAGCTTAGGAGACTAAATGAGAGGTAGAGAGGAAAGGATTTTAGAAGAAAAGGCAAGAATTTTGGAAAGGTAAATCATCGATTTGGAGAAGAGGGGTAGAATCTAGGGCAAGCTCGAACCGTCCAAACGAGAAAGAAAGAAGAGAGGAAGTTAGTTCCTAAATGGGCAATTTGAAGGGTGAAAATCGATGGGAAGAGAGATTTGAGAGAAATCTTCAGTTTAAGGGAGAAGAGAGGGAGAGCTTTTGGTTCAATGGGAGGAAGAAGAAGAAGAAGGGCTGAGTCGGCTCAAAAAAAATTTTTTAATAAAAAGAGAGCGCCCGAAGGGTTTTGACAGAATTACAAGTTTATCCTAGGGTCCACCCTAGGGGTCGACTCATGGCACAGAAAAATTCATAAGAATGATGAAAAAAATTGAAAAAATCTAAAAACTTTGAGAGAAAAGTGCCTACATAGAGATTGATCATGTGAAGTATAGCTTTGAGCTTTTAAGAGAAAAGAAGAGATGAGAATTGAGCTCAACAAATCTGGTTCAATAAATTTTTTGGCATTAAGAACTTGGAATTAAGGAGATACTTAAGCTGATAGATCAAGGATTCCTAGTTCTCTTCTAATTTCACAAAATCTATCTTCACTTAAGGTCTTGATAAAAATGTCAGCCAATTATTTCTCACTACATACATAGTCAAGAATTATATTATTATTTTGAACATGTTCTCTTATGAAATGATGTCTAATTTCAATATGTTTTGATCTTGAGTGATGAATTGAATTTTTAGTTAGATTGATAGCACTAGTGTTATCACATCTTATGGGAGTTTTATTGAGTTTGATGCCAAAGTCCTCACGTTGTTGCTTAATCCATAAGATTTAAGCACAACAACTTTCGGCTGCAATGTATTCGACCACGATCGTAGATAGTGCCACCAAATTTTGCTTCTTGCTAAACCAAGAGATTAAGTTAACTCCAAGAAATTGGTAAGTTTCACTAGTACTTTTTCTATCTAATCTATATCCAGCAAAATCAGCATCTGAATATCCTATTAAGTCAATTGATGAGTCCTTAGAATATCATAGTCTTTGAGTTTATGTACCATTTAAATATCTAAGGATTCTTTTAACTGCATTCAAGTGTGATTCTTTCGGATTTGATTGAAAGCGAGTACAAAGACATATACTAAACATAATATCTGGTCTACTAGCAGTTAAATATAATAGAAAACCAATCATCCCTCTATAAAATTTTGAGTCTATATTTTTACCTCCTTCATCCTTGTCAAGCTTACATGATGGGCTCATAAGTGTACCAATTGCTTTGGAACCCTCCATTCTAAATCTTTTGAGTAGTTCTCTTATATATTTGCTTTGAGTGATGGAGATTCCTTCCTTTGTTTGTTTGATTTGGAGTACAAAGAAGAATATAAGTTCTCCCATCATGCTCATCTCGAACTCCCTCTGTATGAGCTTGGCAAAATCTTGACAAAGAGTTTCGTTAGTAGATCCAAAAATAATATCATCAACGTATATTTGTATAACTAAGATATCATCATGATTTCTTTTATTGAAAAGGGTTGTATCTATATTTTCTCTTGAAAAATTATTGTTAAGCAAAAATTTACTTAACCTTTCATACCAAGTCCTAGGTGCTTGTTTCAAACCATATAATGCTTTATTTAATTTAAAAATATGATTAAAAAAAGTATGATTTTCAAAATCGGGAGGTTGTTCTACATAAACTTCTTCAGTAATATATCCATTTAGAAAAGTACTTTTGACATCCATTTAGAATAACTTAAAATTCATAAAGCAAGCATATGCAAGTAAAAGTCTAATTACTTCTAATCTAGTAACAGGAGCAAAGGTCTCATCAAAATTATTTTTCTCTTCTTGATTATAATCCTTTGCAATCAATCTTACTTTATTCCTAATTATATTTTATGTTCATCCAGTTTATTTCTATATATCCATTTTGTGCCAATTACCGGATAATTTTTAGGTCTTGATACTAAAGTCCATACATTATTTCTTTCGAATTGATTAAGTTCTTCTTGCATTGCATTTATCTAATTATAATCTGTTGGGTATAAAATAACCCCAGCCGAAGTTCGTAAGAGGCCAACCCTCCCAGGACTCTTCCAGCTTCCGACCTTGTGCGGCATCTTTCTGAACTCCCCTGACCGTCCGAGCTTCCACAGTACCATCCGGACTCCTCGAGCAGTCGACCTTCCACAATGTCCTCCAGATTCCTCCAATGGACAAACTCCTATCGTATCCTTCAGAATTCTCCAATAATGAGCTCCTTCAGTCGTCTATCGGACTGCTCCAAATGCTCTCTGGGCTTCACTATCAGCCAATTTTCTACAGCGATCGACTACTCTCCGAATCTCTTTCAGACTTCCTCCTGTCACGATCGACTTTACTCCGAGCTTCTTTCAGACTTCGTCAATGTCCGGGCTTCTCCAGCAGCAGGACTTCTACAGTAACCAGACTCCATCCAAGTTCCTACAGTGGTCGACCGCCTTTCGAATTTCATCCGAGCTTTTACAATAAGCGGTCTCCATCCGGGCCTCCACGGCAACCAACCTCCATCCGAGCTTCTACAGTAAGCGACCTCCTTTCGGACTCCTACAAGAATCGGACTCAGTCCGAACTTCTACAACAGAATTGGATTCCAGACGAACATCTACAACGGACGGGCTCCAGCAGTCAGATTTTTACAGTGACCGACTGTCTCCGATGTCTTCCGTACCTCTCCAGCCATCAACCTTCAACAGCACCAACTGGACTTCAGCAGTGCCAACCAGACTCCTCCAGCGGATGAACTTCCACAGCGCCTTCCGGACTCTTCTATTGGTCAACCTTCTATAGCGCCTTCCGAATTTTGCTATCGATCGACCTTCTGCCAGATTCCTCATGCAACTGGACCTCTCCAGCGGACAGTCTTCAGACAAGCTTCTACATTAGATAAATTTCAGTCGGACTTCTCTAGCAATCGGACTCCAGCCGGATTACTCCAACAGAAAGTTTCCGTCCGGACTTCTACAGCAGATGACTTCCGTCTGCAGCATCAACGTCTAAGGCACCCAACAACAGTTAACCCGTCAGCAACCTCAGAAACATCCGAGCTTCTCTTAGATTGCTGAGACAGAAAGCTATTCCGCTCCACCAGACGTCCCAACCGAGCTTCAGCCGTCCGATCCGAACTCCCTGGCAAGTCGCGACAACAGACACCAATCCACTTTCGGTAACAAACTCCATGTGGCCCCACCACTCTCCAGCAAGTCGCGACAATGGACACCACTACTCTCCGTAACAAACTCCATGTGACCTCGAACGGCCCACTACCAGGCAGTTACGAACGTCGCTGTCAATCGGTTACGCTCTCCCGTCTATAAAAGAGACCTCCTAGATACGTTCTCCTCTAAGCTATAAGCATTATCTCAAAACTCTGCTAAAATCTCATTCGAGTGCTCCATTTCTATTGAAGCAGAATACTGACTTGAGCATCGGAGGGTCTTGCCGGAGCACCCCCAACTCCGATTTAGACTTTCCTTGCAGGTTTCGATGGTGGCTGTGATCCCCTCGACTCCAGCTTCTCCGACATCGACAAAATTCTGCACCAACATAATTGGCACTAAAGGAAGGGTGCTTGTGTCTTCGCAGGACCCTTGTTCTTAAAAGAGTGCTCAACGGGACTGTCTCCAGTCATCTTCTTTGACATCTTCTTCTTCTTCTCCGGTCAGATCCCAACCTGATGCCTCCCCGAATGGCATCCACCAGGCGATCTATGGCCTCCAAGGTCAGATCTCAGCAAGATCCGTCAGCTCCGGCCTCATCTCCAGTTTTTCAAGCTCCTCCTCCGGCAATGGCAGTTGGCATAGAGCAGTTTGACCTGCTGGTTCAGCAGGTCAGAGGCCTCACCGAAGTAGTGCAGGCCATGCAGCAGCAGCAGCAGCAACAGCCGCAGGCATCTGTGCGGCTGGAAAGAGCATCGTCGGAGTTTCAGAAGCCGATGATCGAGCGGCCCACTTAGGCCAGTCGCCCTGTGTCCCCCGAAAAGGAGAAGCAGAGGGCGGAGAGCCCTCTATCTGATCACGATTCCACCCCCGGAGGGTCCCTACCTCCATTCTGTCAGAAGACCCTCGAGATTCATGATCGAGAGGATCTCCCGGATCAAAGGTTCCAAGAGATGAACCGACGGATCGAAGAGCTCCGTCATACTCCCCCTACTTACGGTGAGGATATCTATACCGACCCTCCTTTTTCTCAAAAGATTACGCAGGAACCAATCCCGTCGAACTTCAAGCTCCTTCAATTTGAGAGCTACGACGGGACCTCAGATCCGGTTGACCACCTGGAGGCCTTCCGGACAATGATGCTGCTCCATGCGCACCAGACGCCATCCTGTGTCGAGCTTTTTCATCTACCTTGAAGGGAGCAGCAAAAAATTGGTACTCGACATTGAAGCCGAGTACTATCTTCTCTTTTGATCAAATGAGCCACCAGTTTGTGGCTCATTTCGTCAGCAGCCGACATCCCCAGAGAGGTTCAGAGTCCCTCATCAACATCAAGCAAAAGGAGGGAGAGTTCATCCAAACTTATGTCAACCATTTTAACACCGTCGTATTGGAGGTCCGGAGCTTGGACCAATCAGTTGCAATGGCTGCCCTGAAGAGTGGTCTTCAAAAGAATGACCTTCTATTTTTTCTAAAAAAGAAGTATCCCAGAGACTTCGCTGATTTGCTGCCTAGGGCCGAAGGATATGCCTGTGCAGAGGAAGTCTTCAAGCTGAAGGACGAGGAGGCTGTGAAGGAGCGGCAGGCGGGTGACTCCGGCAAGCCCGCAGCTGAAAAAGGGTCGAGTGAAGCTCGACCACATTCTCAAACTTCCTCCAGATGCAAGCGTGTCCAAACTCCCCACCGAGCTCATAAGCAGAGAAGCCCAGACCGCAGAGTTCGGTGAAGCTCTCCCCCAGGAAGATTCCACAGCTACGCCCCTCTCAATGCTCCAAAAACTCAAGTGCTGATGGAGATCAGGGAGCAGCTGCCAAGGCCGAAAAAGATGCGCACACACTCCGAAAAGTGCAACCCTAACAAGTTCTGCCTCTATCATCATGACCACAGCCACGACATGGAGGAGTGTATTCAGCTCGAAGATGAGATCGAGGAGCTCATCAGACGAGGTCGGCTCAACAGATTTATCCGACGTCGGCCTGAAGGTAGGAAAGATCGATCGAGGGCCCTACCACAACCAGAGCCGCCAAGGAGAAAAGAACAGCCTGAAGATTGACCTCCAATCAGGATCGTCAACACCATCTCTGGAGGACCCCAGCGGGGAGCAGCCAGTGGATCGGCCAGACCGCCCAAGCGGCAGAGGACTGAAGAATCAGTAACCTTTACTGAAGAAGATACCCTGGGGATTCAATTTTCCCATAATGATGCGGTCGTAATTTCTTTAAATATTACTGATTATGATATACGCCGCATTCTTGTTGATAATGGAAGCTCGGTCGATATTTTATTTACGATGCATTCTCAAAAATATCCATTCCGGATGATCGATTAGGATCGATAAGCTCCCCAGTGGTAGGGTTCACCGGCGATGCTGTGCCAATGGAAGGGATAATAACTTTGACCGTAGTTGTAGGTCGGTACCCAAAATAATCTAGAGCGCAAGTGGATTTTCTGGTAGTAAGGGCGCTATCTGCCTACAATGCAATACTCGACTGACCAGACCTCAACGCCCTCCGAGCTGTGGTATCGACCTACCATTTGAAATTAAAATTTCCTACAAGCCAAGGGGTCAGAGAGGTCAGAGGAGATCAAGTCCTGGCAAGATACTGCTATAACATAGCCTTACAAAGAAATGGTCAGTTTGACACCTGTCTGGTTGATGGATTAGACACCCGCGATGACCTTGCTGAAGAATGGGGTGAGCCAATTGAAGATCTTGTCTCAATTCCTTTGAACGATGGGAATGAAGAGCACATGGTGAAGATCGGCTCCAACCTGGGAGAAGAGGTACGGACACAGCTCATCAATTTTCTACAAAAAAATATAGATGTTTTCGCTTGGGTTCCAATGGACATATCAGAGATTGATGCGGAAGTCATGAAACATCGTCTGGCCGTTGATCCCAAACAACGATCGATGAAGAAAAAAATTCGAGGTCATGCACCGAAAAGGCAGAAGGCAAAAGCTGAGGAAGTTGATAAACTCCTGAAAGCTGAGTTCATCAGAGAAGTCAACTATCCGAACTGGATCTCCAATGTGGTTCTCATCAAGAAGACGAACGACAAGTGAAGGATGTGTATAGACTTCAAAAAGCTGAACAAAGCCTGTCCAAAGGATAGTTACCCTCTGCCCAGAATTGACCAACTAGTGGATGCAACCTCGAGCCACGAGCTTCTCACTTTCGTGGATACATTCTCCGGCTACAATCAAATCAGGATGGCACCAGAGAATGAAGAAAAGACTGCTTTTATTACTGACCGTGGTCTTTACTGTTACAGGATCATACCTTTTGGCTTCAAAAATGCAGGGGCGACCTATCAACAGCTGGTGAACAAGATCTTCAAAGAGCAGATCGGCTGCAACATGAAGGTCTACGTGGATGACATGCTTGTAAAAAGTAAATCCTCAATGAACCACGTCACCGACCTTGAGGAGACCTTCAGCGCCCTCCGAAAATACAAGATGAAGCTAAACCCAACCAAGTGTACTTTTGGAGTAACCTCATGAAAATTCTTGGGCTTTATGGTATCGGGGCGTGGGATCGAAACAAATTCGAAAAAAATTCGTGCCATCCAGAAAATGACTGCCCCGAAATCAATAAAGAAAGTTCAGCACCTTACTGGGAGAGTAGCAGCTCTGAATCGCTTCGTCTCAAAGTCGGCCGAACGGTACCTACCTTTCTTTCAGACTCTCAAGCAGCCGAAGAACTTTTGTTGGACAACTGAATGTCAGCAAGCATTCGAAAAATTGAAGAACTACCTCGGCTCACCTCCGCTATTGGCAAAGTTCGAACCTGGAATGGAGTTGTTTCTGTACCTGACGGTCTCCCCTGTGGCTCTCGCAGCAGTTCTGGTTAAGGAAGAAGTAAAAATTCAACGGCCGATCTACTACATAAGTCGAGTATTGAGAGATGCCGAAACCAGATATACTAAGTTAGAGAAACTAACTTACGCCCTGTTGATTGCAGCCTGAAGGCTCCGATCTTACTTTCAAGGGCACACCATAACACTGCTCACCGACCAGCCGATCAAGATAGTTCTGCATCGAGCGGATGCTTTCGGAAGGATAGCGAAATGGACGATCGAGCTCACGGAATTAGACATCAACTATCAACCTCGACCGACGATAAAAGTCCAAATATTAGCAGACTTCATAATGGAATGCACTTTCCCGAAAGAAGCTGAACTTGAACGAGGTGAAGCTGACAACCCAGGGCTTCAGCCGAACTCCCCTGAGGAAAGAACAGATCTCTCTGATGGTTTTTAGGCCCTCTACGTGGATGGTTCCTCCAACATGTCTGGCGTGGGTGCGGGCCTGACTTTGGTCAATCCGGAAGGAATTATCGCGGAGTATGCACTGCGCTTCGAATTTTCTGCAACAAATAATGGAGCAAAATATGAAGCTCTGATTGCAGGATTGAAGATCGCCAAAGAATTAGAAGTAGATCGGCTTCAAGTCTACAGTGACTCCCAATTGGTGGAGGGAGAAGTTAGCGGAAACTATGAAGCTCAGGAGGACAGTATGGCCAAGTATCTCGAAAAAGTAAAAGAGATCATCCCTACCTTTGGCAGCTTTGACATCAAGCAGATTCCAAGAGCAGAAAATTTCAGGGCCGATCTTCTCTCCAAGTTGGCTACACTGGCTCCGACTGAACTACCCAAAGAAGTCCTCTTCGAAGTTATGAAACGTCCAAGTACAGAGGAATCGCAGCTTGTAATGGAGATTAGCCATGAACCCAGCTGGATTGACCCACTGGTTGCATACCTCAAAGACGAGGTTCTTCCTCATGATGCAAAAGAAGCTCGAAAGCTTAGAAATCTGGCCTCCCGATATATCCTTTATAAGGGCAAGCTGTACAAGAGGTCATACTCCTTGCCCCTCCTGAAATGTCTTCGACCTTTTGAAGCCGACTTTGCCTCGTGGGAGGTACATGAAAGAGTCTGCGAGAGTCACCTGGGGGCCAGATCTTTATCCCACAAACTACTTTGATAAGGTTATTACTGACCTACAATGTACCATGACTCTATTGAATATGTCAGAAAATGTGATCGGTGTCAGAGATATGCGAATATCCAAAGACAGCCCGCCTCCGAACTTACACCCTTGAGTGCCCCATGGCCGTTTGCACAATGGGAGATGGATATCCTTGGATCTTTTCCCATGACATCCGAGCAGCGAAAGTTCCTCCTGATGGTAATTGACTACTTCACCAAGTGGGTCGAAGCCGAACCTTTGGCGAAAATCACAGAAGCTAAAGTACAGGACTTCATCTGGAAGTCAATCATTTGTAGGTTCGGCTTATCCAGAACTCTCATTACTGATAATGGGCGATAATTTGCTGGAGCAAGGTTTGCTGAATTTTGTGAGGACTTAAACATGTCCCATAACTTCATGTCGGTAGCCCATCCGCAGGCAAATGATGAAGCCGAGGTGGCTAACAGGACTCTATTGCAAGGAATCAAGGCGAGATTTGAAAAAGCAAAGAGAACTTAGACAGATGAGCTTTATCATATGTTATGGGCATACCGAACTACCCAAAGATTGCCCACAGGGGAGATCCCCTTTGCCTTAGCCTTCGGAACAGAAGTCGTTATCCCGATTGAACTCAAGCTTCCGTCGGCACGAGTCATGGCATTCGACGAGCAGCGCAACTCTCAGGATCTCAAGGCCAACCTCGACTTGTTAGAAGAAAAGCGGGAGACAGCTCAAGAGCAAAACCTTCAAAGCGGGGGATTTAGTACTTCGACGAGCCGCTGTTTCACAACCTCAGAACCAAGAAAAATTTGCCCCAAACTGAGAAGGCCCATATGAAGTCAGGGAGGTAGTCCGACCCAGAACATACTATCTAAAAGAGCTCGGAGGAGCGAACCTTCCGCAACCATGGAATTCGAAAAATTTATGAATGTATTACCGATAACTTTGCCTTAAATAAAAGTTTCATATTCGCATATCTTTTCTTTTGGCATGAGCTTATAACGACAGGGAGTAGCTCCTTCAGACAATCGAAACTAAGCGTGTCAGGAATAAGAGGAGAATCTCGTCCCGACACAAACGAAGGTCCGGTTATTTAGAGACCAGATGGGGGGAGAGGCCCTCACAATGGTCCTTATGCGCCCCCACAGCCATATTAGGAATAGAAGGAGAACCTCATCCTAACATAAGCAAAGTCGAAGACCCGATTATTAAGAGACCAGATGGGAGGAGAGGCCCTCGCAATGGCCCTTATGCGCCCCCACAGCCATGTTAGGAACAGGAGGAGAACCTCATCCTAACATAAGCAAAGTCGAAGATCCGATTATTAAGAGACCGGATATGGGGAGAGGCCCTCGCAACGGTTCTTATGTGCCCCTACAGCCATGTTAGAAACAGGAGGAGAACCTCATCCTAACATAAGTAAAATCGAAGATCCGGTTATTAAGAGATCGGATGGGGGAGAGGCCCTCGCAACGGCCCTCATGCGCCCCCACAGTCATATTAGGAACAGGAGGAGAACCTCGTCCTAATATGAGCAAAGTCGAAGACCCGATTATTAAGAGACCGGATGGAGAGAGAGGCCCTCGCAACGGCCCTTATGTGCCCCCACAGCCATGTTAGGAACAGGAGGAGAACCTCATCCTAACAAGAGCAAAGTCGAAGACCCGATTATTAAAAAATCGGATGGGAAGAGAGGCCCTCGCAACGGCCCTTATGTGCCCCCACAGCCATGTTAGGAACAGGAGAAAAATTTCATCCTAACATGAGCTAAAATTGACTGTGTCGAGAATAGGAGGAGAACCTCATCCTGACACAAACGAAGACCTGATCGTTTAAGACCGGATGAGAAAAAAAGCCTCCTCAATGGCTCCTCTACACCCCTACAACCCCGTTAGGAGCAGAAGGAAAATTCTCGCCCAAACATTAAAAAAAAAAAGGGAAGAGAGAAAGGAAAAGCGACGAGCTACGCCAGAGATAAGAAAAAAACGAACTACATCTAAGACACAAGGGATCTCATCTCAACGAGGAGGAAAACTCTTGTCAAAAATCCACAGTCTCTAAGGGGGAACCCAACACTAGCAGAAGAAAATAGACTTCCTTGAAGTAACGAAAAATTCGGACCCCAAGCTCGAACATCGAGAGAAAGCATCAAATTCGAATGGCCTCAAAAAAATCTTCGATCATGAACAAAAAGAGTGAATCAACGCGACGATGATCAGGAACCTTCAAACAACGTCGACATCAAATAAGACAAAAGATAAGAGAAGCTCGGTAAACGATAACTCAGAGCAAGAATAGACAAGGTAATGAAAAAAAAAAATTTCATTTCATTAGTAAAGAGAGCATTACAAAAATCTTTGAAAGCCAAAAAAAATAACAAGAAAAGAAAAGAATACATGGAACAAAAGGTAAAAGAAGCTCTAAGGAAGCTCGGCTTTTTCTAACTTCGAACTCTCGGTTCCAACCATTATCAGGGATTACTTTAAGTTCTCAACTTCTTCTTCCAGTTCCTTCTTTCTTAACAGCATCTCCCGATACATTTGGTGGAACCGCCGGCTTTCGCCCTCCGATTTTCGAAGCCTCTTCCTCAAAACTTCGGACCCCGCTTCTGCATCCTTGACCGCCTGCTGCTCATAGGCCAGCTGAATTTTCAGCCGCTGCAGTTCGGCCTTCTCCTTCCCAAAGGCTATGAACAGTTCTTTCATGGTCCCCCACAAGGATCGGAGCTCGTCGGAGCCTTGAACCAAAATGGCCTGGGCTCTTTCGAACAACTGCTTCTGAAGGTGAGTAACCTCGTCGGTCACCATCTTGAGCCTTTTTCTGTAGTTGTCTATTTGCTCGCACCAGCCGACTCGATGCGTGTTGTAATTCATCTCGACATCCTGTAGCTACTTCTGAAGGTCGGAGAATTTCTTCGACCAGTCCCAGTCATGGTCGGCCTGAGTCGTAAGCCAGGATGAGCTCGAGCTCCCTTTCAATTGATCGATCTTCTCCCGTGCGGCCGCCAACTCGACCTCGAGGGAGCTGATCTTGGAGGCCTGAGTTCAAGATCGATCACTGGCACGTTTCTGAAGTTCCTCAAGCTCTTTTTCAAAGTTGGCCTTCTTCCGGTTATAGTCCAAGAAGTCCTTTTTGTGGAGGTTTCGAAGGCGAGTAACCTCCACGGTGGCTTCCGAATGGTTCTTCCTCAGCCTGTGAAGTTCGACGTCCATCTTCTTTGATTTCTTCGTTAGGTGACGAACTTTCCTTCTCAGATCTCGGATCATGGACTTCAAAGAAATCCCTTGCGGTAGGGGAAGAGCTTTGGCAGGATACTATTGTCGGGAAACAAGAGCGTCACAATGTAAATCATTGCAAGAAAAAAAAAATAGAGAAGTTGAAGAAGAAAAAGGAGCTCTCTGTAAAGAGGAATCTGATTTCATTGATTGAATAATTCTTAAGCACAAGAGAAAGAAAAAAAAGTTGTAACAAAGAAAAAGTATAAAATTAGAAGTCTCGGACCTCTGGAGCAGAAGTGGAGGAGCTCGACGCCTCCGGAAGGTCGGTCACGGTAGCTACGGCAGTTGAAGAGGTCCCAACTGGAGGGAGACCGGCAACAGCTTTGGAAGGTCTGGCTTCATCATCGGATGCTTCATCCAGGAAGCTGAGGTCGAGTTCGAAAAATTTTCCGACCACCTACTCCTGGCAAAGCTTGAAGCCTATGATAAAGACGGCCTGGCCGAACTTGATATTCAGATCCCTCATCTCGGAGGAGGTCTTGAACTCCTCCACTGCTTGGACCCTTGCCTCCGAGACTAGGGTCGAAATCTGCTCCTTCAGCTTGGAGACCTCAGCCTCTGCCTTCCTTCTTTCCTCCTCCAAAGCAGCCTTCAGATCCGCTGAAGTTTGTTCCTCCTTCTGAAGTGCCTCTTGGAGACTCGCGACTTCGACGACCTTCTCCTTAAGACGGGCAGCCTTAGCCTGGTGACCATTTTCTACCTGGACTGCTTCCTTCTTTGCATCTTTCATCGCCTCAATATTGATGATGAGCTGGTGTCCAATCTGCAAGAGCGGCCAGAAAGTCAATATGAAAGCTTAGGAATGAACAAAGTGAAGAAGCGAAAGGAAAAAAAAAGTAAATCGACCTACCTCAAGAAAGGACCCCAGAGAGTCCCAAACCCACTATTCAGGATCGACATGGATGATCCTGTGGACGATCTCGGGCAGAACGCACCCGTCGACCAACCTTTTTATTAAATCCCTATTGTTGAAGGGATTCTCCCCCAGATCCTCTTCGGAGCCATTGGACCTTTCGATGGCAGCCCTGCTGCTGCTGATCTTGCGGACCACCGTCTTCTTCCTTCTCTTCCTTTCGACCCCCGGCACCTCCTCGGGATGAGACTCTGGAGTGGGAACCTCGGCCGGAGGGTTTCTTGAAGAAGCTCGGGGGACTGCGGGCTCGACGTCGGAGGGGGCATCAACGGCAATGGCCGCCTGGGCAAGTACGGTCGAGCTTGTCTCCTCTACCCTCACCATCTTCGCCAACCCAGAAGTTGTGGCGCCTTTCCTCTTGTGGGCCTTGAGACCCTTGGCTAGTATCCGAGCTGCGTCTGCATCCATATCTGTAATGAAAAAAGATCAGCACAGCTTAGAAACAAAATAAGAGAGAGGAAGCAGCGAATGACTTGAGAAAGAAAAAATACCGATAGGGTTGAGAGGGCTCAGGCCGACATTGAATAAAAGTTGCACCTTCAGAAGGTCGGAGAGGAGAGGAGCTGGATAAGTCTTAAGTTTATTGGAGGCTTCAAGATCGTCCTTTCCTAGGCTAGAAGCCCAGCAGACGGAGTCCCTCAGGGAGCCCCAGGGGGCAACCCTAGCATCAGGGTCGGACATCAGACGTAGAAGTATCTTCTCTAGCAATCGAACTCCAGCCGGATTACTCCAACAGAAAGTTTCCATCCGGGCTTCTACAGCAGATGACTTCCATCTGCAGCATCAACGCCTAAGGCACCCAACAACAGTTAACCCATCAGCAACCTCAGAAACATCTGAGCTTCTCTTAGATTGCTGAGACAAAGAGCTATTCCGCTCTACCAGACGTCCCAACCGAGCTTCAGTCGTCCGGTCCGAACTCTCCGACAAGTCACGACAACGGACACCACTCCACTTTCTGTAACAAACTCCACGTGGCCCCACCACTCTCCAGCGAGTCGTGACAATGAACACCACTACTCTCCGTAACAAACTCCATGTGGCCCCGAATGGCCCACTATCAGGCAGTTACGAACGTCGCTGTCAATTGGTTACACTCTCCCATCTATAAAAGAGACCCCCCAAATACGTTCTCCTCTAAGCTGTAAGCATTATCTCAAAACTATGCTAAACTCTCATTTGAGTGCTCCATTTCTGTTGAAGCAGAATACTGACTTGAGCGTCAGAGGGTCTTGTCGGAGCACCCCCAACTCCGGTTTAGACTTTTCTTGCAGGCTCCGACGGCGGCCGTGATCTCCTCGACTCCAGCTTCTCCGACATCGGTGGAATTCTGCACCAACATAATCTTTTTCAACTTCATCTATGGTTTTATGTTCAAAATGAGAAACAAATGCAAAATGATTGTATGCATCTCTAAGAGAGGAACGAGTTCTTACCCCATGTGTAGGATCACCAATGATCAATTCTTTGGGATGATTATGATCATACCTCCATTCTTTAAGTAAATCATTTGAGCCTTGAGGTTGTTCTTGTTGTTCTTCACCTTCATCCTCTTGTTTGTTTTCATGTTCTTCTTCATTTTGAATTGTCGAGACTTTTAGGGTGATCTCCTTCAACCCTTCTATAAGAGAATCTACATCATCAATACCTTCATTCTTCCTTGAAGGAAGATCGTTAGTTTCATCAAAAATAACATGTATTGACTCCTCTACTACTAAAGTTCTTTTGTTGAAAACTCTAAAAGCTTTGCTAGAAGAGGAGTAACCAAGAAAAATAGCTTCATCGAATTTTGCATCAAATTTTCTTAGTCTTTCTTTACCATTGTTCAAAATAAAACATCGACAACCAAAAACATGAAAATATGCAATGTTTGATTTTCTTCCTTTCCAAAGCTCATAGGGAGTTTTCTTTAAAATTGGTCTAATTAAAGCACGGTATAATATGTAACATGCCGTGTTAATTACTTTCGTCCAAAAATATCTTGAGATGTTGCTTTCACATAGCATGGTACGTGCCATTTCTTCGAGGATTATATTTTTTCTTTCTACTATCCAATTTTGTTGGGGTGTCCTAGGTGCTGAAAAGTTATGGTCAATATCTTTTTTATCACAAAACTTTTCAAAATCTTGATTTTCAAATTTAGTTTCATGATCACTTCGAATATTTTGAATTGAAAAACTTTTCTAATAAAATATTTTCAATATACTTGGAGGGAGTGATACTAATGTTACCTATACCGATGATCTTTTCTTTGTCATTGTCTCCAAAGGTGACCATCCCTCCATCTTTAGCATCAAGTGTGATGAATTGAGATTCATCATCAGTCATGTTTCTTGAGCACCTGCTATCAAAATACTATTTTTGATTTATTCCTTGAGATACAAGACACACCTCCATACAAAAATTAAGTTTTGACTTTAGGTACTCAAGTTTTCTTGGGTCCTCCTTGGTTAGTCACAATAGTTCTTTTTGGAACCCATATTTTTTTTACATTAAAATTTTTAAATTTGTTAGAAAAATATGTATAAAAATTGTGTCCTACTTTATAACATTTAAAGAAAGTAATATTTGAAAACTTATTGCATGATGAGTTTACAAAGATATTTTTGAGAAGTTCTTGTTTCTTTAAAGGGTTATATCCAAGACCGACTTTATCATAAATGGCCTTTTGATTATCAAGCATCATTTGAAGTTTATTTGAACTTAAAGTAAACTTTTCAACCATTGACTTTAACTTGACAATCTCATTTTTTAAGTTCAGATTTTTTTGAGACAAGATTGATTTTTCATTTGAAATAATCTCATTTTCTTTTAGTAAAGATTGATTCTTTGATTTCAATTCATTGTTCTTTACCCCTAGCTTCTTTAGTTCATCAATTGGATCATAAAATACTTCATGAAGTTTTTCAAAGGTAAAGTCATTAGGAGTTTCAGTGTTTACCTCATTTTCATATGCCATAAGGCACAAGTTGGCTTGTTCATTTGAATCTTCTTCTTCGGAGCTTGACTCATCACTTCCGCTCCATGTAGCCATCATAGTCTTTTTCTTGTTCTTCTTGGGACCTTTCTTAAGTTGTGCACATTCAGACTTAAAGTGTCTCAACTTCTTACATTCATAACAAATAAGGGGTTGCTCCTTATCCTTCTCTTTACTATGTTTCTCTTTTGTAAGTGGCCTCTTCCTCATTCCTTATCTTCTTTTCTTCAAAAACTTCTTAAACTTTCTAGTAATGAGGACCATTTCTTCATCCTGCTCTTCATTTTCTGTATCATCAAATTTCTCATCAAGTTGAGCAGTGGATTTGAAGGCGATTGTCCTCTTCTTTTTGACATCATATTCTTGATGTTGTTTCATGCTTAGCTCGTGTGTCATTAGCGATCCTAGAAGCTCCTCTAAGAGTAAGATATTCAGATCTTTGGCTTCTTGGATTGCGGTCACTTTGGCCTCCCAAGTCCTTAGTAAAAACTTAAGAATCTTTCTCACGAGATCACTATTAGAATAAGACTTATCAAGACTTTTTAGACCATTAATAATATCAGTAAAATGAGTAAATATTTCAGTTATTGATTCATCATGCTCTATTTTAAAGAGTTTATATTTATGCACAAGCATGTTAATTTTTGATTCCTTCACTTGATTAGTTCCTTCATGAGTTACTTCTAATCTATCCCATATTTTCTTAGCTGATATGCATGTTGAAATACGATTGAAATCATTAGCATCTGGAGCACAATATAAAATATTCATGACTTTTGCATTAAGTTGAGCCATTTTCTTGTCAATCTCATCCCATTCTTTTTCGGATTTGGTTGATTCCACACTATCAATTATTTTAGTCGGTGTGTGTGATCTATTTACTATGATATTCCACATATCATAGTCAAGTACTTGAATAAAGATTTTCATCCTATCTTTCCAATAAGTATAATTTGACCCATTGAAAAGTGGAGGTCGGTTTGTGGACTGCCCCTCAGCTAGTGAAGCACCAACTTGAGTTGCCATAGATCTTTAGCTCTTTGATGGTTAAATCAAAGTAGGGCTAGAGCATCGGGCTGTGATACCACTTGTTGTCCAGCTATGCAACCCAAGAGGGGGAGGTGAATTGGGTTTCTGAAAATTTTAAATTAATCTAGAACCACAAGGATTAAATAATAAAAGGCAAGTTAATTGAAGTGAGTGATTCAAGCAAAGTAAAGATATTAGATGCAAGAGTACAAGAAGAAAAAAAAATAAGATAGATAACAAGTAAGCACACCACAAACAATCAAGATTTACAGTGGTTCAATGCCAACCGTGCACCTACATCCACTCCCCAAGCTCCTACTTGAAAATTCAAATCTACTAAACCGTATTCAACAAGAATACAACATCGATACCTCCGACTCTAGCTATCCCAAGCTAGAATACTTATTTTTCAAAAACAAACCAATCCAATACAATCCGATTCAAGGTTCGGATCAACCTTTTCACGTTTTGGAACCCTTCCAAAACTAAAGATCAACTCAAAAACAGAGTATAACAGTTAATCACACGAAAATACAAATATAGCTTCTTTAATGAGCAAATAAAGCTTTAAATACACTTTACACAACAATGAAGAAGCTTTTCTGATTCTCCTCAAGGTTGTTGAAGACTTGAATGAGCTCTTGAGGGGTTGGTGAACTTGAAATGAAAGTTTCTTTAACTTCAAGAAGGCTCTTTACCTAGGGCTGAAATGAATGCTTGAAAAATCTCTTCAAAACCTTCTTTATTCTCTCCTTTAAGTGCCTTTTATAGCTTCAAATGATGGTGGAGAGTGATCTGGATAGTTTTAGAGCTGTTGGAGATCATTAAATGAGCATTAAATGCACCAAAACGAGCTGAAAAGCTAACCGTTACGAAGTTTTTTCGTCACAGGGATCGACTCATAGGGTCAACTCATACACATGAGTCGACTCATGGGGTCGACTTCTGTGGCACATAACAGAAAATGACTGTACTGTAATTTTGGTGTACACAACAACAGAGGTCGACTCATTGGATCGACTCATGCACAGGGATCGACTCATGAGGTCGACTCAATTGGATGTGCCAGCCAAAGAATCAGCATGCCGTTCAGCCCCTTTTGACATGAGTCGACTCATGGGGTCGACTCAATTTTATAAACATAATTTTTTTTCAAAATATATATCCAAAAATATTGATATTGCCTCTAACAGATCACAAATAATCTGTTCTTGCTCTTGAGACTTTCGAATCAGAACTTGATAAAATTATGATTTTGCTCCTGAAAAATAATTAATCTTTTTTCAAGTCAAAATTATTAGTAACCCCCAGAAATACTTTATAATCATCAAAATCAATTCAAGGAGCAACAATCTTTTCCTTTTTGATGATGACAAAATACTTGAGTAAAAGTAGAATATAACATATATAAAACATTGAATATGAATTTTAAATTTATGAAGATGCATCACTTAAACATCATAGCTAGTTATTTTAATGAAATACATTATGAGTAGTTTGAAGATCAATTTAAAATTTACTTATAAGATCATTTACTTTGAAGATTAAATTAAAAATTGCTGACAATTTTGATTCTTTGACACATTTGCTTTGACAATTTTGCTTATTGCTCTCGATTCTATTTCTCTATTGCTTATTGCTCGATCTCGATTTTTGATTCTCTACTTTTCTTTTTTGACAGCATCAATTAAGATCTTAAAGAATTTTGAAGAGAGAAAAAAAAGGATAACATAAAGGATATATTTTCTCTACTCTTCCTTTTTGATACCATATTTTATTTCTTTACTCCCCCTCTTTCATTGTTTATTTCTCTGCTCCCCCTCACTATAGCAATTATAAAAGATATATCAATTTGCTCATTTAGAAGATATTGCTATTCATGATATTTTATAGCACAAATATGAGTTATTTTTCATATCTCATAATTAAGACAGTTTAATTGATCCCAATCATAAACATTCATTAAAATTCAAAGCATATAAATATATATATATCCAAAATATGACAGAATATATTAAGTCAAAATATATAAATCATACAAAAATCATGGATAACAACTGTCCAAGAGTCAATCAGCCAACAAAATACAAAGGCCATAAGATAGATCCTAGACAAAAATAAAAAAAAATTAATTATTCTAGATCTAATAGATATCATAGCTAGAGGAATCAGAATCTGAAGAGTCAGAGATATGATGAGGAAATGTAGGATCAAATCCACAGGCACGACCTTGACCACGTCTGCCTCGACCACGGGTAGAAGTACCGACACGAGTAGAGGGGCGAGAGGATCCTGGAGCCTGGAAAGCTACGGACTATACTAGAAGAGAAAGTCTGATGGTGTCCAAAAGATCTAAGGCTCTCAACAAAGACTGCATCAGGGTACTAAACTGAGTAGAGACAGTCTCACTGGAGCCCCTAATCTCTCTCCTCAAAAAGTCAAATCCACTCTCTAAAACTCTTCGAAGTCTAGCCGCCTTGCAGATAGATTGGAGACCTCTGTGATGTCCTCATGTGGTTGGAGATGGGCTAAAGCTAATACTTGCCTCTGCAAATCTAGAACTCTACCTATCAGTCTCAAAACACATCCCTCAAGCTCCTCAAGTCGTACGGACTGAGCTGTGAGCATCTGAAAAATAGTAGAGATTTAAGAGATCAAAGTCTGATCTGACTCATCCTGAGATATCGACCTCTGAGCAAAGACTGAGGTGGCAAACTACTGAGATAAAATAGAGACAACACGCTGGGACATCAGCTCAATTTGATCATCTGCAAGTCTGAACTCCGAAAGATGTACCCTGCTCCCTGACTGTGGAACTGAAGCATGCCTCCTCATTGACTCTGAGGAACCAACCTCATGATCAGACACAAACTGAATATCAAGAGATGCTCTGTGATCATTAGGAGGTGAAGACGGTTCCTCCTCCTCTGCTCTCTCCTCAACACCTTTTGACCAACCACCATCAGTCTTTGAAAAACCCATGCGGTGCAGTGTGTGGTAGTTGATAGTGCCGAAAAGAGATAATCTGACAACTGCCTCCCCCTCAAAACTGACTCCAAACCTCCTAAAGACCAGGGTGAGTGACATACCATAAGGCAAGTGAGCCTTAGACCTATTCAGGATCTCCCTCATGGCCTCAAACATTAAAGCAGGAAGGTTCAAGGGGGTCTTAGTGATCACATGGTACATGATGCAAATATCTCTACCGGATAAGAGATCATGCCTGCCACTCCAAGGGATAAAAAGCTTGGTCACCATGTGATGTAAAAGCCTCATTTTCACTAAAAGTATCTTGACTTCTAATTTATTTAAAGTATCAGTAAAAGTTCTACCTAAAATAACATTAATTCTTTCTTCTTTAATTGGGAGCTCCATATTAGTATAGCCTTCACAAGGCAAGTGCAGAATTTATCCCAAATGCAAAGGATCAAGAATAATATCAACACCTTTCACTGTAGACTTTATTGTTCCGTTGAAGTAACTAAAATTTAAATAAAATTGTCTGACCAGATCAACATAAGTATTTTCTTTTAATAAACAGTAAAACTTTCATCCTTGATTTTTAATCTTTGATCCAATAGAGAATCCTTCTTCTTCAAAAAATTTGAAATCTATATTCTTTCCAGATTTCACTTTTCGATCAGAGAGAGATACCTTGCTTGGACTGACTGGAGACTGTGTAGAAGCTGAAGTAGGATTTGGAGCTGGGATTGGAGCAGGAGAGGGCTCGACTGCCATTCTTTTTCTGCGCACACTCTCTTCCAACCCGCGAATAGATTTTCTTCTTTGCGGTAGCTTCATTTTGGGAGCCATTTGGACAAAAGAAACTTGCAAGGAGCTTAAGAGACTAAATGAGAGATAGAGAAGAAAAGATTTTAGAAGAAAAAACAAAGATTTTGGGGAAATAAATCATCGGTTTGGAGAAGAGGGGTAGAATCTAGGACAAGCTTGAACCGCCCAAATGAAAAAGAAAGAGGACGAAAAGTTGGTTCCTAAACGGACGATTTGAAGGGTGAAAATCGGTGGGAAGAGAGATTTGAGAGAAATCTTCGGTTTGAGAGAGAAGAGAGGGAGAGCTTTTGGTTCGGTGGGAAAAAGAAGAAGAAGGGCTGAGTCGGCTCAAAGAAAATTTTCCAATAAAAAGAGAGCACCCGAAGGATTTTGACAGAATTACAAGTTTACCCTAGGGTCGACCCTGGGTGTTGACTCATGGCACAGAAAAATTCATAAGAATGATGGAAAAATTTGAAAAAAATCTGAAACTTTGAGAGAAAAATATCTACCTAGAGATTGATCATGTGAAGTACAGTTTTGAGCTTTTAAGAGAAAAGAAGATATGAGAATTGAGCTCAACAAATTTGGTTCAATAAATTTTTTGGCATTCAAAACTTGAAATTAAAGAGATACTTAAGCTGATGGATCAAGGATTCTTAGTTCTCTTCTAATTTCATATAGTATGGTACGGGCCATTTCTTCGAGAATTTTATTTTTTTTTCTACTATCTAATTTTGTTGAGGTGTCCTAGGTGCTGAAAAGTTGTGGTCAATATCTTTTTCATCACAAAATTTTTTAAAATCTTGATTTTCAAATTCGGTTTCATGATCACTTTGAATATTTTGAATTGAAAAATCTTTCTTATTAATGACTTTTTGATAAAATTTTGAGAACACATGAAAAGTTTCATCCTTATGTGCCAAAAAGAAGACTCATATAAAACGAGAGAAATCATCAATAATCACAAAGTTATATCGTTTTTCACCTAGACTAGTAGTTCTAGTGGGTCCAAATAAATCCATGTGCAATAGTTCTAATGGCCTAGAAGTTGAAACAATATTTTTAGATTTGAATGATACTCTTGTTTGTTTATCCTGTTGACATGCATCACAAATTCTATCCTTTTCAAAATTTAATTTGGATAAGCCGATAACCAATTTTTTTTTAATAAGTTTTGAAAGTAAATGCATGCTAATATGTGCAAGACTATGATGCCAAAGCCAACTAGTCTCATTAATCTTGGCATTCAAGGCTACTAAGCATTGCATGTTTATTTTGAAAAGATCATTCAAATCTATCATATAGACATTACCATATCTATGTCCAACAAATTTAATACCTTCATCAATAGGACAGTTACTATGCATAACGAAGATTCAAAAATGACTTTGTATCCTTTATCACAAAATTGATTGATGCTTAATAGATTATATTTCAAACCATCTACTAATAAAATATTTTCAATATACTTGAAGGGAGTGATACCAATGTTACCTATACCGATGATCTTTTCTTTGCTATTGTCTCCGAAGGTGACCATCCCTCCATCTTTAGCATCAAGTGTGATGAATTGAGATTCATCACCAGTTATGTGTCTTGAGCATCTGCTATCAAGTTACCATTTTTGATTTATTCCTTGGGATACAAGACACACCTACATACAAAAATTAAGTTTTGACTTTAGGTACTCAAGTTTTCTTAGATTCTCTTTGGTTAGTCACAATGATTCCTTTTGGAACCCATATTTTCTTCACATTAGAATTTTTAGATTTGTTAGAAAAATATGTATAGGATTTGTGTCCTACTTTACCATATTTAAAGTAAATAATATTTGAAAACTTATTGCATGATGAGTTTACAAAGATATTTTTTAGAAATTTTTATTTCTTTAAAGGGTTATATCCAAGACCGACTTTATCATAAATGACCTTTTGATTGTCAAGTATCATTTGAAGTTTATTTGAACTTAAAGTAAACTTTTCAACTATTGATTTTACCTTGGCAATATCATTTTTTAAGTTCAGATTTTTTTGAGACAAGATTGATTTTTTATTTGAAATAATCTCATTTTTTTTAGTAAAGATTGATTCTTTGATTTCAATTCTTTATTCTTTATCCCTAGCTTCTTTAGTTAATCAATTGGATCATAAAACGCTTCATGAAGTTCTTCAAAAGTAAAGTCATTAGGAGTTTTAGTGTTTACCTTATTTTCATCTGTCATAAGGCACAAGTTGGCTTATTCATTTGAATCTTCTTCTTCGGAGCTTGACTCATCACTTCCGCTCCATGTAGCCATCATAGCCTTTTTCTTGTATTTTTTGAAATCTTTCTTAAGTTATGGATATTCAGACTTAATGTGTCCTGGCTTCTTACATTCATAACAAATAAGGGGTTGCTCCTTATCCTTCTCTTTGCTATGTTTCTCTTTTGTAGGTGGCCTCTTCCTCATTCTTTGTCCTCTTTTCTTCAAAATCTTCTTAAACCTTCTAGTAATGAGGGTATTTCTTCATCCTGCTCTTCATTTTCTGTATCATCAGATTTCTCATCAAGTTGAGTAGTGGATTTGAGGATGATTGTCCTCTTTTTTTTGACATCTTCTTCTTGATGTTGTTTCATACTTAGCTCGTGTGTCATTAGCGATCCTAGAAGCTCCTCCAAGAGTAAGATATTCAGATCTTTGGCTTCTTGGATTGCGGTCACTTTGGCCTCCCAAGTCCTTGGTAAAGACCTAAGAATCTTTCTCACGAGATTACTGTTAGAATAAGACTTACCAAGATTTTTTAGATCATTAATAATATCAGTAAAACGAGTAAACATTTCAGTTCTTGATTCATCATGCTCTATTTTAAAGAGTTCATATTTATGCACAAGCATGTTAATTTTTGATTCCTTTACTTGATTAGTTCCTTCATGAGTTACTTCTAATCTATCCCATATTTTCTTAGCTGACATGCATGTTGAAATACGATTGAATTCATTAGCATCTGGAGCACAATATAAAATATTCATGACTTTTGCATTAAGTTGAGTCATTTTTTTATCAACCTCATCCCATTCTTTTTCGGGTTTGGTTGATTCCACACCATCAATTATTTTAATGGGTGTGTGTGATCCATTTACTATGATACTCCACATATCATGTCAAGTGCTTGAATAAAGATTTTCATCCGAGCTTTCCAATAGGTATAATTTGATCCATTGAAAAGTGGAGGTCAGTTTATAGACTGTCCCTCGGCTAGTGAAGCACCAACTTTAGTTGCCATAGATCTTTAGCTCTTTGATGGTTAAATCAAAGTAGGACTAGAGCATCAGACTCTGATACCACTTGTTGTCCAGCTATGCAACCCAAGAGGGAGGGTGAATTGGATTTCTGAAAATTTTAAATTAATCTAGAACCACAAGGATTAAGTAATAAAAGGCAAGTTAGTTGAAGTGAGTTATTTAAGCAAAGTGAAGATATTAAATGCAAGAGTGCAAGAAGAAAAAGAAAATAAGATAGAGAACAAGCAAGCACACCACAAACAACCAAGATTTATAGTGATTCGATGCCAACCTTGCACCTACATCCACTCCCCAAGCTCCTACTTGAAAATTCAAATCCACTAAATCGTATTCAACAAGAAGACAATGTCGGAACCTCCGACTCTAGCTATCCCAAGCTAGAACACTTATTTTTCGGATACAAGCCAATCCTATATAATCCGATTCAAGGTTTGAATCAATCTTTCCATATTTTAGAACCCTTCCAAAACTAAAGATCAACTCAAAAATAGAGTATAATATTTAAAACTTTAAATACACTTTACACAACAATGAAGAAGCTTTTCTGATTCTCCTCAAGGTTGTTGAAGACTTGAATGAGCTCTTGAGGTGTTGGTGAACTTGAAATGAAAGCTTTTTCAACTTCAAGAAGGCTCTTTGCTTAGGGCTGAAATGAATGCTTGAAAAATCTCTTCAAAACCTTCTTTATTCCCTCCTTTAAGTCCCTTTTATAGCTTCAAATGATGGTGGAGAGTGATCTGGATAGTTTTAATACCGTTGGAGATCATTAAATGAGCATTAAATATGCCAAAATGAGCTGAAAAACTAGCCGTTATGGAGTTTTTCCGTCGCAAGGGTCGACTCATAGGGTCAACTCATACACATGAGTCGACTCATGGGGTCGACTTCTATGGCATATAACAAAAAATGATTGTTCTGTAATTTTGGCGTACATAACAACAGAGATCGACTCGAGGGTCGACTCATGCATAGAGGTCGACTCATGGGGTTGACTCAATTGGGTGTGCCAGTCAAAGAATCAGCGTGCCGTTTAGCCCATTTTGACATGAGGCGACTCATGGGGTCGACTCAATGTTATAAACATAATTTTCTTTCAAAATACATATCCAAAAATATTGATATTACCTCCAATAGATCATAAATCTTCTGTTCTTGCTCTTGAGACTTTCGAATCAGAACTTGATAAAATTATGATTTTGCCCCTGAAAAATAATAAATCTTTTTCTAAGCCAAAGTCATTAGTAACCCCCTCAAATGCTTTATAATCATCAAAATTAATTCAAGGAGTAACAATCTCTCTCTTTTTTATGATGACAAAATACTTGAGCAAAAGCAAAGTATAACATATATAAAGCAATGAAGATTAATTTTAAATTTATGCAGATGCATCACTTAAACATCATAGCCAGTTATTTGAATAAAATACATCATAAGTAGTTTGAAGATCAATTTAAAATTTACTTATAAGATCATTTGCTTTGAAGATTAAATTGAAAATTACTGACTATTTTGCTCATTTGCTTTGACAATTTTGCTTATTGCTCTCGATTCTATTTCTCTATTGCTTATTGCTTGATCTCGATTTTTGATACTCTACTCTCCCTTTTAGACAGCATCAATTAAGATCTTAAGGAATTTTGAAGAGAGAAAAAAAAAAGGATAACATAAAGGATATATTTTCTCTACTCCCCCTTTTTGATACCATATTTTATTTCTTTACTCCTCCTCTTTCATTATTTATTTCTCTACTCCCCCTCACTATTGTAATTATAAAAGATATATCAATTTGCTCATTTAGAAGATATTGCTATTCATGATATTTCATAGCACAAATATGAGTTATTTTTCATATCTCATAATTAAGACAGTTTAATTGATCCCCATCATAAACATTCATTAAAATTCAAAATATATAAATATATATATATATATATATCCAAAATGTGATAGAATACATTAAGTCAAAATACATAGATCATACAAAAATCATAGATAATAACTATCCAAGAGTCAATCAGCCAACAAAATACAAAGGCCATAAGATAGATCCTAGACAAAAATAAAAAAAGATTAACTATTCTAGATTTAATAGATATCATGGCTAGAGAGATCAGAATCTGAAGTGTCAGAGATATGATGAGGAGATGTAGGATCACATCCCTCAAGCTTCTCAAGTCGTACGTACTAAGCTGTGAGCATATGAAAAATAGTAGAGATATGAGGGATCAAAGTCTGATCTGAGTCATCCTGAGATGTCGACCTCTGAGCAAAGACTGAGGTGACAAACTGCTGAGATAAAATGGAGGCAACACGCTGGGACATCAGCTCAATCTGTTCATCTACAAGTCTGAACTCCGAAGGATGTACCCTGCTTCTTGACTGTGGAACAGAAGCATGCCTCCTCACTGACTCTGAAAGACCAGCCTCGTGATCAGATACAAACTGAATATCAAGAGATGCTCTGCAATCACGAGGAGGTGAAGACGATCCCTCCTCCTCTGCTCTCTCCTCAACACCCTTTGACCAACTGCCATCAGTCTTTGAAAAACCCATGCGGTGCAGTGTGTAGCGGTTGATGGTCTCGGAATGAGATAATCTGGCAACTGTCTCCCCCTCAAAATAGACTCCGAACCTCCTAAAGATCAGGATGAGTGCCATACCATAAGGTAAGTGAGCCTTAGACTTGTTCAGGGTCTCCCTCATGGCCTCAAACATTAAAGCAGGAAGGTTCAAAGGGGTCTGGGTGATCATATGGTACATGATGCAAATATTTCTACCAGATAAGAGGTCATGCCTACCACTCCTAGGGACAAAGAGCTTGGTCACCATGTGATGCAAAAGCCTCATTTCCATGGAAAGATTTTTTGCTTCTAATTTATTCAAGTTTCCGGTAAAAGCTCTCCCTAAGATAACATTAATTCCTTCTTCTTTGATTGGGAGCTCCATATTAGTATAGCCTTCACAAGGCAAGTGCAGGATTTGTCTCAAATGCACTGGATCAAAAATAATATCAACACTTTTCACTGTAGACTTTACTGTTCCATTGCAATAACTCAAATTTAAGTAAAATTCTCTGACCAAATCAACATAAGTATTTTCTTTCAATAGACAGTAAAACTCTCATCTTTGATTTTTAATCTTTGTTCCAATGGAGAACCCTTCTTTTTCAAAAAACCTGAAATCTATATTTTTTTCAGATTTTGCTTTTTGATCAGAGAGGGATACCTTGCTTGGACTGATTGGGGACTGTGTAGAAGTTGAAGCAAGACCTAGAGCTGGGATTGGAGCAAGAGAGGGCTTGACTGCCATTC
The DNA here is from genome assembly GCF_000442705.2 of Elaeis guineensis. Taxonomy (NCBI): domain Eukaryota; kingdom Viridiplantae; phylum Streptophyta; class Magnoliopsida; order Arecales; family Arecaceae; genus Elaeis; species Elaeis guineensis. Next base: position 18,082,533 of record NC_025999.2, read on the forward strand.
TTTTTCTGCGCACACTCTCTTCCAACCCACGAACAGATTTTCTTCTTTGCGGTAGCTTCATTTTAGGAGTCATTTAGACAAAAGAGATATGCAAGGAGCTTAGGAGACTAAATAAGTGGTAGAGAGGAAAGGATTTTAGAAGAAAAAGCAAAAATTTTGGAGAGGTAAATCATCGGTTTGGAGAAGAGGGGTAGAATCTAGGGCAAGCTTGAATCGCCCAAACGAAAAAGAAAGAGGAGAGAAAGTTGGTTCCTAAATGGACGATTTGAAGGGTGAAAATCGGTGGGAAGAGAGATTTGAGAGAAATCTTCGGTTTGAGGGAGAAGGGAGGGAGAGCTTTTGGTTCGGTGGGAGGAAGAAGAAGAAGGGCTGAGTCGGCTCAAAGAAAATTTCTCAATAAAAAGAGAGCGCCCGAAGGATTTTGACAAAATTACAAGTTTACCCTAGGATCGATCCTGGGGGTCGACTCATGGCACAAAAAAATTCATAAAAATAATGAAAAAATTTAAAAAAATCTGAAACTTTGAGAAAAAAATATCTACCTAGAGATTGATTATGTGAAGTACAGTTTTGAGCTTTTAAGAGAAAAGAAGAGATGAGAATTGAGCTCAACAAATTTGGTTCAATGAATTTTTGGCATTAAGAACTTGAAATTAGAGAGATACTTAAGCTGATGGATCAAGGATTCTTAGTTCTCTTCTAATTTCACAAAATCTATCTTCACTTAAGGCCTTGGTAAAAATATCAGTCAATTATTTCTCAGTACATACATAGTCAAGAATTATATTATTATTTTGAACATGTTCTCTTATGAAATGATGTCTAATTTCAATATATTTTGATCTAGAGTGCTGAATTAAATTTTTAGTTAGATTGATAGCACTAGTGTTATCACATCTTATGGAAGTTTTATTGAGTTTGATGCCAAAGTCCTCAAGTTGTTGCTTAGTCCACAAGATTTGAGTACAACAACTTACGACTGCAATGTATTCGGCCTCGGCCGTAGACAGTGCTACCAAGCTTTGCTTCTTGCTAAACCAAGAGATTAAGTTAACTTCAAAAAATTGACGAGTTTCACTAGTACTTTTTCTATCTAATTTACATCTAGCAAAATTGGCATTTGAATATCCTATTACGTCAATTGATGAGTCCTTAGAATACCATAATCTTAGTTTGTGTATCTTTTAAAAATTTAAGAATTCTTTTAACAATATTTAAGTGTGATTCTTTTGGATTTGATTGAAAGCAAGCACATAAACAAACACTAAACATAATATATGGTCTACTAGCAGTTAAATACAATAAAGAACCAATCATCTCTCTATAAAGTTTTGAGTCTATATTTTTACCTCCTTCATCCTTCTCAAGCTTACATGATGAGATCATGGGTATACCAATTACTTTGGAGCTCTTCATTTCAAATCTTTTGGGTAGTTCTCTTATGTACTTGCTTTGGGTGAAGGAGATCCCTTCCTTTGTTTGTTTGATTTGGAGTCCGAGGAAGAATGTAAGTTCTCCCATCATGCTCATCTCAAACTCTCCCTGCATGAGCTTGATAAAATCTTGACAAAGAGTTTCATTAGTAGACCCAAAAATAATGTCATCAATGTATATTTGTATAACTAAGATATCATCATGATTTTTTTTAATGAAAAAGGTTGTATCTATATTTCCTCCTAAAAAATAATTGTTAAGCAAGAATTTACTTAACCTTTCATACCAAGCCCTAGGTGCTTGTTTCAAACCATATAATGCTTTGTTTAATTTAAAAACATGATTAGAAAAAGTATGATTTTCAAAATCGGAAGGTTGTTCTACATAAACTTCTTCAGCAATATATCTATTTAGAAAAGCACTTTTAATATCCATTTAGAATAACTTAAAATTCATAAAGTAAGCATATGCAAGTAAAAGTCTAATTGCTTCTAATCTAGCAACAGGTGTAAAGGTCTCATCAAAATTAATTTCTTCTTCTTGATTATAAACCTTTGCAATTAATTTTGCTTTATTCCTAATTACATTTTCATGTTCATCCAGTTTATTTCTATATACCCATTTTGTACCAATTACTGGATAATTTTTAGGTCTTGATACTAAAGTCCATACATTATTTCTTTTGAATTAATTTTTAGGTCTTTGTATTTTAAATAATCTTGATAAAATAAAATTATTTGATCAAACTGATCTCTAATCATTAGGCAATATACCGACCTCCACCTTAACTCTTGTTAGACACTATTAATTTTATCATCTCCAATCTCTGTTGAACCACCTATATCCTAGTCTAATCTTAATCAGATGAAGTTAGATGACCAAACCGATCCAAACTTTTGGATATGACTATCCACCAATCATGTCGTTCTTAATTATCTATATTCTTTCTAATTATTGGACTCAGTTCAATACAGGAGCATAGTTATCTTGACAAGATGTCCCATGATGGGATACAATAATATGATCTATAATTAAGAAGTTTAAAGAGAAAAAACTTTCAGAATTATTTGGATTTGCTCAAATGCATATAGGGTAAGTAATATAACTCTTTTTCTAGATTTATCGATGAATTATATAATATTTATATTATTGAACTTTGAGTTATATTGTTTGTGATTTATGAATATGAAGCATGATATATTTTGTTAAATTTATTTTATTATAGAATATTATTTGACGTATTATTGAATATATTGATTCTATTATGGAGTTATGATCGATTGATTTTAATTGTTGATGATTTTATGTATTATTTGATTGAAATATAAAATTAATTTTATCAAAAAAGAGATTCAATTCAAGATAGATTTTAACTCATAGCCTAACTATGCATCAGAATTCTATCAGTGGGGGTTGTCCACAAGTACATCAATATCCTAGCATTGGAGGTTATGCACTTGTATATTGATATCCTATTAGTAGCGATTATATGCTGGTACATCAATACCTGCCAGTAGTGGTTATGTGCTGGTACATCAATACCCTACTTACTGTGGTTATACATTGGTACATTGATGCTCTATCAACAAGGATTGTGCATAGTAAATCAATATCCTATCCATAGGGATTGCATGCTAGTACATCGATATCATGAGTCAAGATTATATGCTAGTATATCAATACGCTACTAGTGGAGATTATACATTGGCTTATCGATATGCTGTCAGTTGGGTTATACGTTAGCACTTTGACTTGGACTATTCTGAGCTCATTCAGACCAAGCCATAATGTATAAGTATGATCATAGTTCATGGCTATCGAGGTAAATGAGATATTTTGAAAGAAATTGATTTATAAGAAAAAATAAGTTTAAAAATAAATTTTGAAAAGATTGAATTCATATGCACCTTATTTTGATAGTATTGTATATTTTGAATTGAGTTTTGAAGTGATGTGCGCTATATCCCTATTTTCAGTATATTATTTTTCTTGACTTATCTAGCTAAAGTCCTCATTGCTTACCAGACTGTGAAGCTCATTATTCTTTCTCTTTTTCATATTCAGATGCTTAATTTTAGACATAGATACTATTTTGGAAGTGAGATTAGAAGTGAGATTCAACAACATCAATATTATTTGGATTTAGATTTATTATTATTAGGTAAGATTTATCAATCAAAAATTATTTGATGTAAAGACTTTAAAAGTATATTTATTAGTTGGATTGGTTAATTGAATTTAGATTTTTAGTTATTTAAATTAAATCTGCTATGATGCTTTGATATCGTATGTGGAATGCCTTGCATGCTAGCGGAGAGAGTCCTCTATGAGCATGCGGCAGTTGTCATGGCCCTAGCTCATGATCTTAGATTGGGGGCATGACAAAGAGAAAGGGAGGGAGGGAGGAATAGAGAGATGGCAGAGACCCCGATGCTGGCAGTCGAAAGGCCATGCAGGCCCCCGAGTGACTAGAGGAACAACTCCACCCTCCTCCAAATCAAAATAGGGGGAGTGGGAGAATTGAAGAGAGGAAGAGAGAGAAAAGAGGAAGATAGAGATGGAGGATACGCCAGCGGTGGCCATCAGAGAGGTGTAGAGGCCCCTGGATGACTAGAGGAGCTACTCTACCCTCCTTCGGATCGAATAAAGAGAGAGGAGAATTAGAGAGGAAAAGAAAGAGGTGGGAGGAAAGAAGAGGGAGGGAAGGAGAGGGAGATGGCAAAGACCCGACGTTGGCTACTGAAGGATCGTGCAAGCCTCTAGATGACTAGAGGAGCAGATCCGCCCTCCTTTGGACCAAAGTTGAGGGAGGGGGAGAATCAGAGAGAAGAAAGGAGAGAGAAGGGGAAGGGAGGGAGAGGGAGATGATGAAGACCCTGATAATGGCTACTAAAGGGCCGCAGAGGCCCCCGGATCATTAAAGGAGTGGCTCCACCTCCTCCATATCAAAATAGGATTGATTGTCCCTATTTTAAATTTTTTTATTTTGTCAACTCATAGTAAAATTTGCAATCCTATTGTAGGTGAAGCTTGTAAAATATAATTCGATCGAAAAAATGATAAATCACTACTATTTCAAACCGAAAGATGAGGAGAACTTTTAAGGGCCTTGGAGGCCACTGCCACCCTCTCCCTCTACTTCTCTCCCTCCACTCTCTCTCTCTCTCTTCCTCACTCTATCTCTCCCTCTCCTCCACTCCTCCGATCATTCTGAAGCCTTTGCAATCCTTCGACGACCTCCAACAGCCTCCTCGACCTTTTCCACTCCTACCCTCCCCCATTCTATCTCTTTTTTTCTTTCTTTCCTTCTTCCTTCCCTCCTCTTTGCCGTTGAATGGCAGAACCACCTCGATTTATTGCCTATACAGTTCGACATATCCTGAACCATGCAATTCTGTTCGATTCGACAGATCATGGTACAAAGTTTGCTCATTGAATTGTGTAGGTCACTTGTCCTTTTATCATTTTCGATAAGTAAAACCGGTAGGAGCAGGGAGTAATCTAGGTTTGAGAGTTCATACTTGCAAGCTTGGAGCTTTTTGCAGCAGATATGTATCTTACTAGCTAATTAATGGCATTATGGACTTGTAATCAATGATTTACATATTTTTGAATTATAAAATTTTGAATATTTGAATTTTGGATTTAGAAGCTCTACATCAACAACTTTTTTTATTGTTTAATTTATTGAGAGTTTTGGATTCATTTATATATTATATGAATTGGACTTTTATATAGATTGGTATAGTTGGCTTCAGGTTATCATGGGTGATATCCTAAGGTAACATAGCCATATCGTATCCCGAACTTGGGGCATGACAGTGACCCTCCATGTCAATATGGAATATGGTTAAATCAGAATTTACCATCACCAAATTTGTAGGATTCTATTCGGTATCTTCCGAGCTATCTAACACAAGCCTTCAAAGGCATCCATTGAAGACATGTAAAATGGGGTCATGTTTCACGCACAGGGAGAACTTTTATCAGGATCTTCAGGAACTATAGAAATAGAGTGCCTATTTGGCATTGCTGTTTTTTGGATTTTTGTTTGTCTCTGAATTAGTAATATACCATATGAAGATTGATGTTGGACACAACATTTCCATAGAACTTTTATCAAGCAATAAATATCTACTTTCCAAAGTTCTCATGATTTTATGATAAGTGAGAAGGACTTAATCTGAATGTAATTTTTAATTTTATGGATATAAAATCATGGCTACTTTGATATTGCCAAGAAAAATTAAAAAAATAATTTATTTTATATGTGTAGCTCTTTTTTTTTGAGAGAGAGAGAGAGAGAAAGAGTATTGTATGTGCATTCCTAATGTCGTTTGAACTCATTATGGAGATTTGTTCTTGCCATTTATTGATTTATCAGTAAGTTTAAATATTAATAATTTCATATAATAAAGAAAATAAAATAATATAATATTTTTGCTATAAATTTGCCCTATGATTATGAATATCTGGTCAAAAAATAGTTATGTAGCTCAAAAGGCTTACAACCCACTGATTGGGTCCCTAATAGATCTTCAAAATTGTACCCAAGTTGATCAATCTATACATGCCAAATTAGACCTGCCAAAATGTCATTTAGAATTTAAAATATAAATGGCCTAATCAAGAGAAGGACAAAACCAACAAGACCCTTGATTTGAAAGATAGAGGTGCAAAACTTAAATATAAAGTCAACTTAGATAGGATATAAGTGAATTTAGACTTATAGTAAATCAACACTATATTACCTAGTTCATTGGTTTGGTAGGTTTGGATTCGGAACCATACTTCGGTATTTATTATCTGCTAATATATCTAATACAATATTAGAGATGAAACATGTATTTATGTGTAATTAGTATAGGTACTTGTTGGAATATAGCATAGTTATAAAATTTGATTAAGAAAATAAAAAACTCTTTATAATAATAATAAATGATATAATAAATAAGAATTAATTGGATTGAAGTCTATATAATTGTTATGTTTTACAAGACTTCTATATTTTGATCACTAAAAGTGCTCTTCCCTACTTTCTTTTGTCAATCACCCTTGTTTTTCAAGGGCACAAGTCTCTCACTAGCTTAAATCCATCTTTGGAGTGCTTCCACACCTTTGAATCCCCTCCCATATTAAATAGTTCTAAAATCCTTTTATTAAAAAAGATATTGTTTTATCTTTTTATTCCCCACTTCTTAAATCACATTGAAATGTATTATGAAAGAAGAAAAATCGAATCACTAGTGATTTATATATAGAATCTAATTATTCAAAATAAAATTAATATGGAAAGCTCATGTGAGCTTGGTCATCTCTTCCATTGCAATCTTGCATGCAATGTCATATATAAAGTATGATGAGCCCGCCTTGTATGTTGCATCACATATAAAATATGACATGCTCTGTGGTTGAACTAGACCATCCAATTGACAATTGGACTAAAGTCTTCTATAGATTCAAAATTACTAATTTACAAGATGTTTTGCTAAAGAATAGTCTCCTAATTCACTCTATTTTCAGGTCTTCTCTTTAAATAATGTCTAAATTTTTCAATTTATACATATGACCATTATTTTAGACCACAAAAATACAACTTGCATCATGAGATAAATATCCAAACTATCTCTAAACAAAGTAGAAGTTTCATGATGACAACACCTTGTCACATAATTCTAGAGATGAAAAAATCATGATATACACCTAAGAAGGTAGAGCAAGATTCAAAATGTTTTACATCTACCCATATGTATATTTTTTCTTTTTTCATTCAACATAAACTTTTATAACCTTTGCTCTATTTATACATACAAGATACAATATGCTCATCTACATAGATTATAACTGTAATGTCCCATCCCAAATGGACCTGAGACCAATTGGGCCTGGTCCACTTGATTGGCCCAGTCACACTGCGTGATTTTTAAAGTATCAAAAAAAAAATTAATATGGTGAAGAAGACTTCGATGAGAGGAAAGCCAATTCCAAGAAGGATTTGGCCTCCCCTCCACTTTATTTAGGGACCCTAAACTCCTTCGAATCCCACATCGAGTTCAAAAAATTTTGTCAATGATTTCTAAGTCTGATCAGATGCCACCAACCACCATCATTGCCCAAGCACCGCTGGAAAAAATAAAATAAATTCCAAAATTTTTGACTGACCCTTCTCTCCCTTTTCTTCAACCCTTGCAGCCTTGATTCTGATTGGTTTGTCGTTGGATTTTTCTTGAAAGAATCAAGCCCTATTTTCTCCTATTTTTCTCTGCTCTTTTTCTTGATTCCTTGACACCATTCGTCTCATTAATCGCTAGACTAGAGATGCTGTTGCCCCATGATTGGATGCATCCTCAGCCACTGTCCCGTGATAAGGTGAGACTTTATTGATTCCGGGGAAGAAGAGGATTCAACAGAATCTCCTTTTCACCCAAATGAAGAAGAAAAAAAAGAAGAAGAAGAGAGAGAGAGAAAATAGAGAAAAGAAAAAAAAAATTCTCTCTTCCCTCCTCTCTCCATAATCTCTCTATATTTTTTCTCTATAATCTCTATATCTAGTTTCTCTCTTTATAATTTTCTCTCTCTTCATTTTGTCTTTAAGATTTTTTGGATCTTCAAAAAGATCTTCTTTTAATGATTTTGACAAAACTTAGTGAAGTGATTCTAATCGATGGTTGCCGAATGGCATGCTAGTCCCTACCCCAATCAAATCGAGCACCATTAGAGTTCACCATCAATTGCATCTTAGTATGACTGTTGATTTATAGTGGATCACTTGGATGACCTTGATTGATCTTGATGAAGATATCTTGATCAATGGTCGCCAAACAATACACTGACACCCATCATGATCAAACTAGGTACTACTAGCTTTGATAATCTATGGTTTCTATTGAACAATTTGTATACTAGTTCTATTATGATTTGATTAAATCACTTTGATCAAATCGATTGGAATGCCAGATAGTTTCACTTGATTAGCCTTGCCCCACCCTATTAATTTCTCTCTCCTCTAACATTGTCTCTCTATTTGATTTATGAATCCAATGACAGGTCCGAGCCTGATTCCTTTGAATCCAAGTTGATCCAATAGATAGACTTCGAATTATCTTATTAGTCGAAACTCCGCACCATTCGAGCTTTTGTCAAGCATCACAGAATCTAATTTTTATTGACCTCTATCAAATCCTTGCATCTTTAATGATCCTAATTAAATAAAGTTATTTGATTGAATTGACTTCTGATCATTGGGCAATGTACCAGCCTCCACTTTGACTTTTGTCAAATGCTGCTGATTTGATCACCCTTGATCTCTGTTGAATCATCTATATCCTAGTTTAATCTTAATCGGATAAAGTTGGATGACCAAATCGACGTAGATTAATTGTTAGATATAATTACTTATCAATCATATCTTTCTCAGTTATCTATGTCCTTTCTAATTATTATACTTGATCATATACAAGGTTGTAGTTGTCTTGACAAAAAGATATCTAGCACTGAGATATTACAATATGATCTATAAACTGAAGATTTCAAAAAAAAATTTAAAAATTATTTAAATTTATTGAAGTACATATGAGTTAAGTAATACTTCATTTTCTAGATTTATCAACAGATTATATAGTATTTATATCATTGAGTTTTGAATCATATTATTTGTAACTATGAATATGAAGCATGATATTTATTTATTGAAATTATTATAGAGTATTATTTGATGTATTATCAAAATAGTTTTGCATATTGCTCGATTGAAATATAAAATTAATTTTATCAAAAAAAATTGATTTGAGATGAATTTTAACTTGCAAGTTTTGCATATTACTCGATTGCAATATGAAATTGATTTTATCGAAAAAAAGATTTAATTTAAGATGGATTTTAACTCGTAATCTGACTATGCATCGAAACCTTACCATTAGATATTATGCATTGGTACAATAATATCCTATTAGTGAGGGTTATACATCGATATACTGATATCTTACCTATGGAAGTTATGCACTATTATATCGACACTCTATCAATAGAGGTTGTGCACTGGCACTAGCATATTGACTTCCTACCAATGGAGACTATGCACTGATAGATCAATACCCTGCTAGTGGAGATTATATACTTGAACATCGATATCCTATCAGTAAAGCTTATGTGCCGGTACATTGATACCCTGTCAATGAAAATTATATATTGGCACTTTGACTTTGACTATTCTAAGCTCATTCTAGCCTAGCCATAGGATATAAGTATAGTCATAGTTAATAATTGCCAAGATAAATAGGATATTTAAAAAATAATAATTTATGAATAAAAATAAATTTGAAAATAAATTTTGAAATGATTAGATTTGCATGCATCCTATTTTGATAGTGCTGTATATTTTGAAATGGGTTTTGAATTGATGTACTCTACACGCTTATTTTTAGTATATTATTTTTACTAGATTTATCTAACCAAAATATTCATTGCTTACTAGGCCATCTAATTCATTACTCTATATTTTATTGATTTTGTAGATTCAAAGGACTTGCTTGACTTGGAGATTCATTATGGGAAAATAGTTTGAAACACAGTTTGATATCTTTATTTTAGATTAGAATTTAATGAAGTTTGATAAAAATTTTGCAAGATATTTGATTTAGCTATTTAAATTTAATTTGAACATTAATTTATGGATTATTTGTTCCATTGTTGCTTTATGATATCATTATGAGATGCCTTGCTTGTCATGGGAAGAGTTCTCTACGAGTATACGATGATTGTCATGACCTCTGTTTCATAGTCTCGGGTCGGAAGCATGAAATAACAAAGGCACCAAATGATAGGTGAGTTAATGCCATAAAGATATTTTTCAAATTCTCTTTTTTTTTTTTTTTTTGAGTCATTGCCTTTGACAAAGCCTATTGAGACACTCATGATTGAGAAATATTGTGCAATGATCATTTGTGACTGCTTCAGGTACCATAATTTTGACTAGATATTATGAAAAAAATTATTAAACAAATCAAATAATAAGATTTTCTAAAAAAAATAAATAAACAGGTATTAGGTTAAACTTTTAGGGAATATTTTTATTGTAGATAGTGTTATTAATCTCTTATGTTGATTTGTAAACAGATGCCTAATTTTAAGAATATATGTTAGAATTTTTTTTCACTTAATTAATGAAAGATGCTTTAGCACTCACCATCCTATCTACATTTAGCAAATCATATCATAAATAAGCTTATTGAGCATTAAGAATAATAAAATAATTTATAAGCTTTTGTAAACTCCTGTTGAACTTAAGCCTCATTAAAGTCCAAATATATGGGTAACCATTTTTCAAATGAACTTGCTTAAATTTATCATGATAATTTTAAAGCATTTTTTTTCTGCCAAATAATAATAAGAGCATAGGATATATAGACTAGTTCAAAAGTTTCTCGCTCACAAGAAATACATTCTAATTATGTTAAGTTAATTCTAGGAAACATGAATGCAAATCAAATAAAAATGTCAAAATTATCTTTTCCTTTTTGGTATAGAACATTATTAATGGAGAATTGGGTAGTTAAAATATCTTGGATAGATGAATCAATGATCTAATAATTTGGTGTTACTTTCTTCATTAAAAAGATAGTCTTCACATAATAGGTTGTAACATGGTGTTCTTCCTAATTAAAATAAAAATCTATGATCTCCCATAAGGTATACCATCTATTGCATGTAAGATAGGATGTTTTGAGCTTTACTACAACAAATTAATGACACCATTCATGAGATCCAAAACTATCCATCAATGGATATATGGTGGAATAAGTATATTTTAGTACTAGAAATATTAAATTCAAAAATCAAGATAATTTTAAACTAACATCAATTATTTGATAAAGAGAAAAGGATGATAGCCGAATACTTGAGATGATTATAAGGAATATGAGAACACAAAAGGAGGTAGAATGGTTTAGCCATCTTCTTTAACAAAATTATTTTCTCATTTTGCCTTTTCTAGATGGATGATACAATTTTCAAGATCAAATATTTATAGTTATAAGATGCATGCTTATGTAACTTAATGGAGATAATTCAATCAAAGATGATCTCTAGGTTGAGTCTTTCATGGAACTGAATAAACTTATATTTTGATGTTGAAGAGCTCGTTGCTCCCTCCTTAGTAGAGAAGAGCAACCGACTCTCCAAATAAAGCATGATTGCATAAAAGGATGATACGGCACTTAAAAGGTCATATCCGATAGATATTCATGGCAACCATACAATCATGCTCCACCTATAGTTGTGCTATCTATTCTCATAACTATTGGTTCTCCATATCTTTTGGATCAATATCTAGTATTAGGGCGCCATTGCAAGTATTCTAGAAATGCAGGAATTACTTTGACCCCAGTGTAGTATATAACAACCTTTCATTTGAAAAGGAAGAGACCTCCCCAATAATATAGCACCAAAAAAGGAAAAAATAGAAAAATAAATCCCAAATATATAGAAGAGTGGAGCAAAGAATGGAAATATATTCAACTTAAAAATTCTCCCACACAATTTTCTAGGATCTAATTGAAACAAGGGAAGTATATATAGAATGAAGCTCCTTGTATTCAAATAGGATTTGATAGTATCTATGTTTGATCTTGATATTGGGTACTTCCAAATTTGCCTAGATTCAATGATATTAACCATTTTTCCTCATATATCTGAGACTTATCTTCCTTGTCTGCATTAATCTTCTAAAACCATCTTGCATCCAAATCTAATAACAAACTTGTTTGTCTCTTTCGTCAGTTTTGACTGGGGCAAATATGTCTTGGCTATGTCCACATCACATACATCTTTCATTTTCAGAAGGAAGTAAATAATCATAGATAATCAATTATCTTCCAAATATATAGCCTATTCATAAGCATAGAGGTAATAGGCTAGAGTTGCATTGATTTCTTAATCATCCATTGACATAAAGCTCTTTTTGTAATATTGGATGGGCTCAACTCTAGGGGAGAAAAGGTACTAGACAAGTATGATAAAGAGTATATTAGGCAGTAGTTGATTAAAGTTAGTTGGCAACTATAAAAGTAGAAATTCTATTGCATAAGACATTGGATTTTTTTAATTTTTTGGTTCCTTTTATAAAGTTGATGATTTTGCTTTTGTTTAATTTGAAAAGTTTCTATTTCGATTTGTTCTTATTTTGTGTATTCTGGACTATGTTTATATTCTGGATAGATAAAAACTTTGATATATTTTGTAGTTGTTAAGACTAGAAAATCAAATATCTAACTAACAGCTATCATTTTCAGCAATTACATGGTGTTGACATGCTTTTGGCATCTCTGTTTTGATTATCTAACATGAGCTTGATATAATTCTTGCCTACCTCTAGTATATAAGGAGGATAAAGGATTAAGTTCAATCCTCGAAGAGGTGACTAGCTAGAATGGTTAAAAAGGTCAACATGCTGCTAAGAGAGAACAAGAAGGATGGCCAAATGACAAATTAAATAGATCAAAAAACATCGAGCAAATAAGACTGACACTATAAATTACAAACTACCAACTGTAAAATGAGTTTGTCAGAATTCTAAGGTTCATTATTGATCTTTCTTTTGATGGTATCATGTTTTACATTCACTGTTAAGTAATGCATTCCTGTTTAGAATTGCATTGTATTGAAGTTCTTCCAATTATTTAGTTTGAGAACTAATGGATATATTACCTTACAAATACTTTATAAATCTCAGACAATTATTTGCCATATTTTATAGATTGAAGACAATTGTACCCAAGTCAATAGACAGCCATATGCCCAATTAGACCCACCAAACATTTGTTCGAAAATTTCAATATAAATCACTTGCTCAAGCGAAGGCCCAAACTAGCATAATCCTTAATTGGTAATGTTGGGGTCTAAAGCTTAAAGCCGATGTTAGTTGGTATAGGATATCTACAAAGCTAGATTGGACCAGATCCAACCCACTTGTTGGCCTACTCTTTAAATAAGTTCAAAAGCTTTGATCTATGCTAATAACCATTGGTTTGATCAGACAAATGCAACTTGTATCATGGGATACATATCCAGACATTACATAAACTGGATGTTTCATCACACTGACATCCCATCACATAATGTTGTAAAAGAAAAACCATTTTACATGTGGCCAAGAAATTGGGACAAGGTTCAAAGCATTTAAGGCTTACCTAGTTCAACATAGAATTTTGTCCACATATTTTCTATTTTTATGCATGTTTAGGCTTGTGGATTTGCCCATCACTGATTTCATCAGAAGACTTGAGGTTGCTAAGAAAGCTTTGAGCCAGTGGAAGTTCATGACCGGTTTCTGTGGAACTCCTAAGAAAGATATCAGGGATTAGTATGATGAGTACAAGCACTGGATCAGAGAAATATCCAAACAAAATCCAAAATTCCACAATTTCAAACCATGTGTCATGAATTTCAAATCATGCTCAACCTCTAGTAGGCACTGGTGAAGGAAAAAAAAAAAGGAAAAATAGCATTTCTTGAGATCTGATGGATCTGAGGAGTATGTTGTTTCTTTGCCACTATTTTGATGCATTGGACCAAGGGGAGTCCCTTAAATGAAAAGGATTGTTTGGAGCAAAATACACTATCTTGATACCGAACTCTGTATGGATGCCATTCTATTATTATGTCAGTACATGCATTATGGAAGCCGATTCGGCGTATTGAATATCGGTACATATTCTATGCTGTGCATCAATGTTGAATCAATTTGGTACAGTAATGCCAATGTATCATCCGATTCGGTATGGTACGATATATCTTGCTCCTAAACCCGTAAGCCTGGGAGAAGTGAGCTGTGTGGACTTTGGACAAACTGAACAATCTCCGTTTAGAAGCCAATAGCTTTTGGCAGGTTGGGATAACTTGTGACATGAAGAGAACGTAATACAGTTGTAGTTGCAATACGTTGGACCCAGTGTCAAAAAGTTCTCAATATGAATCCAACCCATTTATAATCAAGCTAAGTTCATTTTGAATACATGAGAAATTCTTTGTGTACCTCAGGCGGTGTAAAAAATCCGATGTGAAGTACACCGTCTCATCCGATTGATCCACATAGTCATCATTTTTCAACGTACATTTAACGTCTGCAAATCGATTTTTTCATTTAAAAATTTTATATGATGAAAATATTTCAATCTTTTGAAAAAGTTTATGACATTCTATGACATAATATAACCCAGAATGTGATAATATGGCCTAAAATATCATAATATGAGAAGGATAGTTTTGTCCAATCATTTTTCAATATATATTTAATACTTATAGATCGGCTTTTTCGTTTGAAAATTTTGAATGAAGAAAACATTCCAGTTTTTTAAAAAAAATTATAACACCCAATGCATATTATGAATGCAGGATGTCATAATATGGACATAAAATACTATAATTTTTTTTAAAGGATAACGATATTTTCGTCATACAAAATTTTTAAACGAAAAAATCAATCTGTAGATATTTAATATGTGTTAAAAAATGATACTTACGTGGACTAATCGAATGAGATGATATATTCCATATCGAATTTTCTGCACCGTCTGCAGTGCATAAAGAATTTCGCTTGAATAATATGCTTCATCGCTTCCCAGCAGGTAGTCTGGTATGGAAGGCCCATCTGTGGCTCACAAATCGCTGTCCAGCAGGTAGTCCCCAACTGCCATGCGAGACTGGTGAGGTGGGCAGAGAAATGAGCGGTGCTACAAAGCAGAAATCTATTCCAAAACCAACCTGATTGTAGAAAACTGCAAATTAAATGCTCGCAAACCGCAAATGAAACATTGAAGTATCAGAATGATGGCACTAACAGCATAACCTAATTCAGCTAGTTGACTGAGGCAGAACCGTAGAACCTCTGCAATGCATATGTACAAAGAGGAAGGACCCTATACAGCACTGTTTGGCATCACTTCCAGTTCCAGTTTACAGTTTCTATTTTGAAAAAACAAGCCGACACAGAAATAGCATTGGGCGGCCTAATGCAACCCTAGATTGTCACAAGGGTTCACATGAATTTTGTAACCCTTGAATCAAAGCTGCAAGCCCAAAATACATAAGATGATTTCCAACTCGTTGCGGCAGAACATCCTCTCTCCATTGGTTCCTCGTGCTTTAACCCATTAGATTTAGTTACTTGGTCACTGAATTGCATAATAAAAAAGCAATGCTGAACTAAAACCAGTCCTCACCGACCACCATACAAAATCACGCTTTACACCTGAAAACTGTTGATCATGCCAGGGCCGCTCCCCAAGCATGCAGCCCTTCTCTATTAGAGGCAATCAATTAAGCACTAACACTGCTTTTCAGGGCTGATGTTTATAAGCATTTGTCTTTCTCAAAAACTCAGTTTTACATCAGCCATTTCTTCATAACTAACAGAATTTTGCTACATGATAACCATCTGACATCCTTTTTCTTCATAAGAAATCAAATAAAATCTTTTTGCGCTATTAACATCATCTGAAGTAAGAAGTTTTATAGTTCATCACTGACTCCAAGGAAAATGAACAAAGAGGAAGAGAAAACATAGATATCAATAGTAAATTAATGCAATAACAGGGTAAGTTTTAGGCACACATGGTTGCCACAATCAACACCTTAATTAAATAATAGTCAGCAGTAACTAACAGAGAAGCAAAACACTACAACTTGGAAAATTATTGCTCTGCAATCTCTCCAACAGTAATGTTGTACGAAATGGATTTACATGTAATTATGGGCGTGATGTAACAACTGATTTTATGAATTACAACCATAATGTACATCTTACATCACCTCCGATAGAGGCATTACGCAAAGCAATCTATCCCCAGCCACTGATGCCAATGGTATAAGTTGAAAGCTCATGATCAATAATCTCACACCTCATACTTGGCATGGGGTGGATTTCCAACATAACTGGATTTACAAAACTGGCAAGTTCATAAAGTACTTTCAAAGTCTAAGAAATGCAACTTTGTGGCGAATTAATCATACAGCCCCATGAATATAAAACTGTTCATGAGGGCCCAGTTAAGAGAATATTCACTGTTGAGGGACTGTAGGAAATCATATCATCGCATCACAGACTCCTTTATGAAAGATCGACCTCCTGAACTGAACCCAAAAAGAGATGTGCATTAGTATGCTACAATAGTGTATAAATGGTTCAAACTTAAAATAATATAATTTCACAACTCACGAGTATTCAAGGTGAATATTAAGGAATCGTGCGTTCTCCTTGCTCTGAGTCAATGTAACAGAACCCTCTATTATCTGATCTTGCTTCAGTTCTATTGGCTCATATAAGTATAACAGGGTCTGCAAGAATGTAGGGGCGATTTTGTTTCAGAGATAGAAGGTAGTATCCGACATAAAATTATTGGGAGAACAGAACTAAAGAATGTCTAGCAATTGCATTAGAAAATAGAAGTGATCAATTTACCTGCTGCCAGTGTGTTGGAGCATCCTCAGGTGCAGTGGACAGCACAATTGTTTCATCAGATTTTACCCGTTTCTTGCTCTGGCTAGAGCTTTGAGAATGTTGATCAGAAGACAGACTTCCTGAAGGAAATTGTAGATGGTTGTTGGAAGGAGAAATTGCAGGTCCGTTAAACTCGACGTCAAACCAAAATGCGAACCCATGTAGAGGAGCTTCAGGGGCGAGGGGGAAAAAGGAAAGAAAGTCAACCTCTCAGTTTATCCAGCAAAAGTAAACCTTTTTTTGAAAAGAAATTTAGATACAAAACAAATACAGAATGTTAGGATAACATTTCTAGCCAGGTGATATCCAAAAGAAAAGACATAAATTGAACAGGCAAAGACAATTAACTAAAGAACAAAGATTACATGCTTCCATCAAAAAAATGAACCGGTGTTCATTGCGGCAACTGCACCTGATACTTATCAAGTTAGCAGCCATCAGTTGAAACTCATCTAAAACAAGAACAGAACAAATATCTTATGTTGTGGAGGATCTGAGAACACAAGAATTGACTGGTTTCAGTTTAATTTCAGACCTCCAACTGATTGTTTCAATCTAATTAGGCTTTGGTGGTGCTTCTGACTTCCACTCAAAACCGATCATTAGACAGTTGTGCTGACAAGGCCCCTTCTTTTCATCTGCAACACTTTTCTCACAACTGACCCTACCACTTCGCATTTGTTCGAGAATTTGTGCGAATGGATCTTGAATATGGATGATACTTTCTATTTCGGTTCCACCTGGTCTATCCTATGCTAAGTATGGTGACACGGAAAATCTTAAATAAGCTAATTCAACCACTTTATATACTTGCGAAATCAAATATTTTACAATGCGCAAGAAGAGAACTACAAAGTCATTATTGCTGTTGAAAACTAAATTGGAAAGCCAAAAAAGATCTGAAGTCCCAGGCTCTTTAAAATATAGAGGTGGTAATATCAAGAAGGAAAAGGGACAGGCCAAAAACAGAAAATAAAATACATGACAGGGTATACTGCAAATAGTCAACAAACTAAGCAAATAGCCTGTTAAGCCTGAACTTAAATATGTGAAAAGATCAACATAAATGACCAATCTCTTCACCAAACTAGAAATAGTTTATTTGTAAAATGACCTATCAAATATTGCTTTGCTCAAAATCACTTTTTATTTCTCTTGAAAATTAAGCTTTCTTTGTTTTTATAACAAAGTTTTCATTGTATAATTTAATTCCTTATTTTACTTCGACTAATTGCAAGAAAACTTGTGAAGATACATTTCACACTCCAATGCTTTGGCAGCTTGGCTAAAACTTTGCTCAAAACTAAGAGTCCATAGCCTGTGTAGATATCTAGACTCATCTAGAATCAAAAATTTATTTAAGGCTGATATACATTGTCGACCCATTTCTTAACAGCTTAAGCTTTTAGGGCCATGTATTAGTTAACACGATATTGATGCTAAGGTTGTCAATATTCCATGGTTCGAATCCCCTTTAAGTAAATTATTTGTTGAACTAGCCTACTTGTCATTTCAATTTGTTCTTCTCAATGCATTTATCCCCTCCAACGTGCATTCTCCAAGCACAAATGAGCAGAGTGTTAACCCTAGGATGCATTATTCTTCCACACCAAAAGCTTTAGAATTCAAGCAATTAGTCAACAATTTGACCATCTCTAGATTACGAGGAAACTCATCATACGTGAATGTGCAATATTCTCAACACACCAATCAACATATAAAAAATGACCACTATTATGCAACGGATGATTAGAGCAGTTCCTTCACATTTCCAAAATATGCAATTTAGATACCTCTAGTGCAATTTTTGGAATAGTGTAAAACCACTGTCACTTGATAACTATAAGAGCATTCGATAATCAACAGACCTTGAATACAGTATAGTACCTTATTGCAGTACTGAAAAAGGAACAAAAATAAGAAATACATTCACATATGCTAGCTAAAATAAGATATGCAATTAAACAAGGATGTCTTACCATTTAACATTGATGAAAATCTGTATTTTGCGGTAACAGATTCAAGCTCTTGAACTATGATTGTATAGCAATCCACTTCCATAACCTGCTAATTAAGTCCAGAAAGCAATTCATATGAAGGGAGAATAAATCCATACTTCTACATGCAATAGTATCTGTGCTAACAGAAAACAGGAAATCTCAATGAGGACAATTGTTTTTCTAATTGTTACTTCAGCTTATAATTTTCACTATAGAAGGGCTATAGGAGGATATAGCCATATTAAATGATTATTATTTCTCATAAGTTATAGAGGTGTTCTCTTCTTATACAATAGATAAGTTGTCTAAAGAATTTAATTACAAAAAAAGAGGTAAATATACTAAGTTCACGGTCCTGGCTTCCCCATTTACTGCTACTCCATAAATCAAATAAAAGTTCAAAACAAGCTACTAGCGGAAGTGACACATCCTTGGAAATATATGTTTGAGAATGTATACCATACCATCCCAATTGCCTAGTTCAAGACATACCAAACTGTATTGCCCCTAAACCGAGACGGTTCGGCATTTCGGAATGGAACAAGGCCCCAACCAAGCAGTTCAACCAAAACTAGGTGGTTACGACTTACAACCAAACAAGGCAGTTCAAACCCAAACCAAGCACTTCAAGGTGGTTTGGGCCCTGTTCCACCTTCAGTGATTGAAATGGGGGAAGATAAGGCCTCTCATGCCTTCTCTTATCTTTCTCTATTTTCCCCATTTCACTCAAACATAGTGAAAAAGAGTGGCTTTTCACTCAAATCCAATCCAAAATTAGGTAAAGAGCCCTCCCCCCTTCCCTCTCCTCTCCTTTTCCTTTTTCATGCTGAAAATCAGCCAAAATGGGGAAAATGAAGGAAGATCATGCTAAAATCGCTAAAATTTTGGATTTTAGCATAATCTCAGCAATGCAGCCAAATCATAATTTTTTGTTCGGTATATGAATTTTAACAATAAAAAATATATTTTCAAATTAAAGAATAATAATAAATAAAATAATGATTAATTTCTTTTGAAAAAAATGTAGTATTTTCGAAGGTATGCATGCTACCTGCTATCTCAATCTGATAGCAAATAGTAGTTTACTTAAATATGGGCATGATCATGCACACAGCGCCTTCAACCTAAATTTAAATAAATTTAAAAATAATTGGTGATTAGTGCATACCCACATACTGAGAAAAATATATGTAGCACCTGTAATAAGCTGCTACAATAATCCAAATTAAAATTAATCTATAAATATGTTATAACTAAATATTAATTTACAAATTAAAAATAATTTAAGATATTAAAATAACTCCAAAAAATTATAAAAAATTAGTATTGTGTATGGATAATTCAGAAGCATTTTCTTAAGTAATAATTAATTTTTTTGTATTATAATGGAAATTTACTAATTTTTAAAATAACTAATTAAATAATGATCAATTAAAATAAAAATATATGTAACATTCCTAGTATTGATCTACATTAATCTAATTAAAATTATTTTTTTGATATTTTATAATTAAATATTATGTTTATATAAAATTAATTAAAATATTTAAATAATTATGAAAACTATGAAAAAGTATGATGTACAGATAATGTTGAAGTATTTTGTGAATTAATTCGGCGATATTTTGCATTACAATATAACTTCACTAATTTTTAAATAATTAATTATGTAATTATCAATTGACATAAAAGTATATGTAACGCTAGCAAAATATGATCCGACCCATCAACCTGACCTATGTTCAACCCGTCAAAAGCAGATTTGGGTTTAAGCTAAACGGATTCAGACCTTAAATAGATTGACCATTTAAGCTGTTTAATATTTGTATCGATTTAGATTTCAGATATCTGACCGTTTAATCCATTTAATATTTAAGTTGAGTTGAATCAAATAATCCATTTAACACGTTTAACACATTTTAATTCATTTAACCTGTTCAAAATCTGCTTAACCTGTTCAAAATCTGCTTAACCTATTTTTAATCCATTTAACCCAACATGTTTAACCTGTTTAATCTATTAGAAACCCATTTAATATATTTAACCCGTTTAACCTAAATTGATCTGTTTAATAAATAGATTAAGCGGTCAGATTGGGTTATCTGTTTAATAAATAAGTTGAGTTCAAATCTGAATTTTTGATCTGTTTAATAAACAGATCGGATTTTAGTTGACGTTTTTTGATCCGACCAATATCGACTCGACCCATATCTGACCCGACCCAACCCAACCGAATTGCCACCCCTATATGATATGTTTGTCAAACTTGCAAAAATGGATTTATTAACCTATTTTTAACCCATTTAACCCCTAAGATATCTGACCGTTTAACCCCTAAGATATCTGACCCATTAACCCGTTTAATATTCAAGTTGGGTTGAGTCGGATAATCCGTTTAACCCGTTTAAGACATGTTTAACCTATTTAAAACCTACTTAGAATGTTTTTGACCCGTTTAACCCGACCTGTTTAATCCGTTAAAAATCCATTTAATATATTTAATCCGTTTAACCTGACTTGATCTATTTAATAAACGGGTTAAGCGGATCGAGTCGGATATCTGTTTAATAAATGGATCGAGTTCAAGTGTGAATTTTTGACCTATTTAATAAACAGCTTGGATTTTAGTTGATGATTTTTTGACCCGATTCGTATCGACCAAACCCATATCCGACCCGACCCGACCCGACCGAATTGCCACCCTTAAGTATATGATATGTTTGTCAAACCTACAAAAATGGATTTAGGAAGGAGCTGAAGCATAACATAGGATAATGAGTGATATTTGTAAAGCAGCACCACTGAAGGTATAGGTAGTAGAGTTTCGGAGGAGACAAGTGACTAGGTTAAGCAGCATTTAGCCAGTGGTTCCTGAGATGTGTCTGCCTATCAAAAATACCCACAAGACGTCCACCAACTAATGAAAAAGTACTTTATCAATTTTAAGGCATGCAAGCAAAGAAATGCCAAGAAAAAAATGAAGATCGAATACACCCAGGTCGAACACACCCAGGTAGCAGAGCCACCTGGTGGCCTATGAGGCATTAGATTTGGATGACATGGAGCTGCATATTCAAGTTGCAATGCGGAAGAGCCTAAATGAGCGATGGTAGAGGGAGGTTGCCAGGTACATGGCTCAGTTTGGCCCCTCATGGCACAAGTTGGATTTTGGTTCCCGAGCCATTGGGGCATATGCTGCAGTCTACAGGAAGACCTCCTAGGTCAATGAGGTTGTTGGCAAAGGCAATGATAGGATAGCCTCTATGTTTGGAACCTTTGGCAATAAGAAGGGGAAGAAAACCAAAGGCATACCAGCAAGGGCACTATTCACTTCACGATGTAGATCTACATGCCTTTTGCTAGAAGAAATTCTAAGCAGCAAAGGAATGATACCATGCTTGTAACAAATATAAAAAAAGGATATGTGGAGAGCTATGCATCATGGTATAACTTCAACCACATCCTTGCAAATGCAATAGACAACACGTACTATTGGTCTACCATCAGCTCCATTCAGAGAGCCAATCAGATTGCAAAATTGCCTGGGCTAAAGGATATACATGGTGAGCTGCTAGACAATAAGGAGTTAGAGAAATAGATAGCCTCCTACCAATGAAAGTGGGACATCTATGGACTACCTCTGATGTGCGATGGGAGGACAGGTCCCAGCAAGCACAGCATCATCAATCCCC
Source organism: Elaeis guineensis (assembly GCF_000442705.2). Classification (NCBI taxonomy): domain Eukaryota; kingdom Viridiplantae; phylum Streptophyta; class Magnoliopsida; order Arecales; family Arecaceae; genus Elaeis; species Elaeis guineensis. Next base: position 18,105,152 of record NC_025999.2, read on the forward strand.
TGATATATTATGATATGACGATATTTTTCTAAGAGCTAGATGATGCTACAGATCCGGGGCACAATGCTTGTTCCATCCTCAAGTTGGATAAAGTTATTGATCAAATAGAGGAGCAGCATGTCATGCAGGTGATCATGGATAATGGACCATAATAGAAGACTGTCGAAGAGATTCTGACCAAGAGAGATTCTAAAGATCAGTCAACTACATTTTTTGGACCATATATGCTGCACACTGCATATTTTGATATTGAAGGACATCTAGAACATCAGCAAGGAGAAGCAGATTATCAAGACAGCACAATCCATTACAAGATTCATATATAACCACATGTGGTCTATATCTTATGAGGAAGTACACCAAGAGTGAGACATTGAGGCCAGTAATCATCCGCTTTGCCACAAATTATGTTGCACTAGATAGTCTAATCGAGAAGAAAATAGGCTTGTATCAAATGTTCATAAGTGTTGAGAAGCAAGACAGTAGGTATGCTTGGGCCGGCATGGAAGGCAGTCATGAGCTAATAGTTTTGGCAGCAGATCAAGAGAATTGTTAAAGCTATCACACTATTATATCAAGTGCTAAAGATCATGGACTATGAGAAATACCCTCAGATGAGCTTCCTTTATTGCATGATGTTGATTGCTAAGGCTAAGAGCCTAAGATCAGGCAAGAAAACACAAAGCATGCCCAAGAATACATTGGCATCATTGAGCAAATATAGGATTGTCAAATAGGTTGGGAATTACATCTAGCAAGTAATGGTTAATTATATAGGCAGCGAATTACATCTAGCAAGTAATGGTTTGTTCATTCTTATACTTAATTATTTTTATACAATAAAATCCAAGTATATATCATTCATTCATTAATAAAATTAATTGCAAAATGTATTGACAGCCTACAACCTCAAGCCAAAGTTGCAATATAGTGTCCCAAGAATAGACATGGACGAGGAACTTTTGCCCACCCTATGCAATGTGATCTACAAGATGGAGCCTGATCCCATAGTTGCTGCCTTATGTCTAAAAGAGGTAAGTTAATTTTAATGCATGCAGGATCATTACTTTGTCAACTCAAGCAAATTACTGACATCATATAACGTGTATTTCATAAATTAAAGCATTTAGGGATGGCTCCCACGGCTTCAACCACAAACCAGCTTGGGCAAGTATAAAAAAAAAAAAAAAAAACATGAATGCAAGTATTTTCAAAAGCCGACTATAGCTAGTCTAATATTTGATGGTAAGTAGTGTATAATGGGCAATTTGCGTGATTGCATTTGAAGCCGAATGGTGGTTCCATTTTGGGCAATCACTGAAAATCCTGAGGTTACAATCAGATCCTCTCACAGATGGTCACCTCCAGTATCTTGAGCACAACTGACCTACCTTCATCCTTATCAATAGCAAACAAAGGAACTATCTCACATAGAAGTGCTTGAATGACTTCATATATATTCCATACAATCTAATGTACAATGATCTACTTCATAATGATTTCACATACAAATGAGAAGCACCCAATGATCAGTTGGTTTGAGAGCCAGCAATAGCAGCAAGAGCTTGAGGAGCTAGAATCACCTCCTCGACCAACCAATTTCATAGCAGGAGGTTGGGATGGATGCATAACAATGGGTAGAATGACACATGCCACAATCACATCTTGTCGAGTAGCCACAAAAGTCAAGGAATAGCCCATCATCCTCATAAGATTCTATATCCGAGACATCCTCCCAAAAATTTGACAAAAAGATGTTGAGAAAAGGCCATCATGGTTTTGGTCTAGTCAAGTAGGTAGGGCCAATCAAGGTGGTGGGTGCAGTCAGACCACCCAGCAGAGCCAGGCAAGCAAGGCATCGAGGGAAAGAAGGTAGTTCCTTGAGTCAGCAAGAAAGGGAGAAACTACAGTTCCATTGAGGAGAGTGGATTAAACGTATGTTCGCTCTATTTTGAAGACCAGTGAGCCATCGAATAATCGATTGCACAAATCATCTTGCAACACTAGTGATGATGATAATGATAGTTCAAGTGACAATGCATCTAGTAGCCAAGAAGGTAGTGGTGGATGATATGGCAATACATGACTTGCAGCCCCAGGATCTTTGATTCACAAGTGAGTCCTTATTTAGAAATGCCATACAAGATAAGGACCATGATGCATCACCTAGTAAAGCCTACAACAATACTATTCCATAGAGGAAATGAGCCCCTTGATGTCATAGAGCCATGGCGCTGCTATTGTAGATGACCTTGTTCATGCATTAGGATCCTTGGAGATATCTGGATTTAAGCCGTACACCAAATCCTATACTACATAGCCAAGCTATGATCCACAGATATCCATCGTCTGAGATGTCGTATTAAAGTGGATACTACCCCTCATAGCCTTTGGTAACTTACAAGGCGGATTTCACTACCATGACCTTCAGATGGCCAATCCAATATCCAAACAAAGGATCAATATTAAGGTGGCTATCTAGTAGCATAAGTTATGGAATGCAAAGATATGGAACAGATTATCTAGAAAGTTGGACTAAGATCCCAGGCACAGACTACAACCACAATCCTGACATCTATGAAGGGCATAGATACTCCACAAAATTTTAGATGTCGGTACATGTTTTGTACTTTAAGTCCATTTGACATATTATATGTATATTCAATATATGTACTCATGCATTCGGTTATGTTGCAGCTGCATTAATTGTGCTTCAAGTCTATTTGATGACAAAAAAGACAAAAACAACATCAAAATCCTAAATTAAACAACCACGATGATCAAAATAGTAACTGAAAAATTTGAAAAAAAAAAACTGAAAAAAGAAATATAGCATACCGATCAGATGATGGGTACACTATACAGTATCGCATCTCGGTACCCTACTGAATCAGTACCATACTATGCCAATCGCCAACCGATACGGCATCTGATATTGGTTCGGCGGACCTGAACAACCTTTCTTGAGCAATGACTTAGTAGGTCAACAATCTCTTATTGCTAACAACTTTTAAAGTGGGAGATATAGGAGTTTAGAAGGAGAAGTACCAATAAATAAGAAGTCTGAATAAATCATTTCTTCCAATTTAATTAAGAAAATTCAATCTTAGTATAAGAAGCAATGACAGATCTGACTGCCCACAAATTTATAAGTCCGGCCTATCTCATGCAAGCGGTAGGAAAAAAGCTTTTCTTGCTATGGTAAAATATTTATCCAATAATTACCAAAACAGCTACATAAGATATGTAACTACAAGTTATAACAGGCAATGTAAACCTTTTACTACCAGTCTATTGCTATTACTATGATACTGATGCTTTAAAATGTCAATAAGGTGCCACACAATGTCATTAGCTTTAAAGTTCTGAGGTACAGACCCTACCAAGCACAGGCTGGTATGGTACATACCACAATACACCCCCCACACCAGCACCAAGGAATCAGCCAGCATGGCTGGTACAATATCTCGGTAGGACAAAAATGTTGGTACTTGAGTCGTTCTATATTATTTTTATAATCATATAGCAAAAATAAAATATTAGCTATAAGCAATAATTAGCAATCAAATCCATATAATTAGAAGGATCCAAGTTAAATTAGCAGTCCATTTGATGAAGTTCACAATAGAGTGACAGCTAAAATAAAAACTGGAATTTTTTTATTTTTTTCTTTTTAAATAAAGATTATGTGACTATTTGCATTAGGCATTTGAGAGTTCACATCTAATTCTTCTGCATGTAATTATTTTGTGATTTCTTAGGTTGCCTAAGTGATGAAATAACTAATGCAAGGAAAACAACTATCACATATGCCACAACTATAATTCATAATGTGGGACTCACCACCAATGGCCACGTCAAAATATTTTCTCCTGTAATTGTCTCTATACATGGCTCTTCAAATGCACTCTGTTTTGCAAGCGGCAGCATAGCAGACACTGCATTCATTGACCATAATGATATTTTCAGTATATTTAAACAAGCTATGTATTATAAGGATCTTTTCCCTACTTCCATGTTTTCCATGCCTTTCCTAGACCTGGTAATTCCAATGTCATTTGTATGACATGGGAATCAAATGACTGAACAGAATCATTGAATCAACCTTATCCAGTAATTCAAGCAAGTCCACCAATTACCCCTCAAAATATCTAGTAGTACTTGCAGTTAACTTACTCTTGATTCCATAAACATCACGCCAGAAATCAATGCTTTCACTGTACCTAGCAGTATGCGTAACTGGTGCCATATAAAGCTGCAAGACATGTAGAAGAGCGTGCATAAAAATTTTTGTTTTTTGGATTCCATTACCTCAAATTTTATGAAAAACAAGTTCAAAAAAGACAAGTGTGATGTTGCTGCAAGCACAATAAAATTTACCATTGAATCATACATCAGGATTCACATTCAACAGCTCATAAAATTAACTCAAATTCACATTAAGAGATGAAGAAATTTTGTAGAAATTTGATATTTATAGAATATCATCTAATCAAATATATACACTATACCAAGTAAAGAACCAGATATTGTGAATTGTTGAGTTTTAGTTTTAATAATTTTTGATTTTGACATTCTTTTGCTGGTTAAAAAGTTTTACCATCATGGAAACAAACCACAGCAGTACAATATAGCTAAGTTTATATTAACCAGGTCAAGATGAGGAATGATGTTTGGAATGTCATATAAACACTAGATTATGTCAAAGCTATGATCCAATAAAACTATAACAAGCAAGTAAGACTTGAGTCATGAGGCAAGCAGCATGTGAAGTGCGCAGGAAGTGGTAACAGAACATGGACCACAGGATATGTCATATGAATCAACATGTCATGAGAGAGAACTATTATGGTAGAAGTCTTTTAAGAGACACTTCGACTGGATGGTTATTTTAAAAATAGGAAGGATAACATATTTATATCCTGATTAAGTAGATTCACAAGATTTTAAGCATTACCAACTTAGCAAATCACAAGTAACCCAGTTGTATTCAGCTCTATGCAGCACACATAAAAGTAGGCACACAAGTTGAGGTTAAATTTAACAAAACCTTGTTTCAGAGCATTTGATTTTACTACAATTTAACTAATGCTTGGATATAAGAATTCAGCATGCTAAGGGCCACTTCCAAGATAACAAAGAGCAGCTAAAAATGCCCTTATCAGAGGAAAAAGATCTTACATCCTAATTCATCTAAAGCATCTTCCTTTGATAAGTAGTATAACAATGTCAAACATACAGCAGTAATCCAATTAACAATCTAAATAATTCACCACCACCATCAACTATATAGTATTAATTGTACTAGATCCACATCTTTAACATTCAAACCACAATTATCACACTTACAGGAGACAGTGGACAAAAATCAAACCAAATCTACACTAATCAGTAAGAAATACAAGAGTAGCAAATACCTCTGCAATAACATAACAAATCAAAAGACTTCAAGTTAGCAAATCATTGATCCTGGATTTTTTTCTTCAAAAAGAACAACCTTATGGGGATAATGAAACCACTATTGATACATTTGTTATTCACAAACTAATTGGTTGAAGGACAGAATCTTATGCAGGATCAGAACTTGCATTATTGCAAGCATGATAAAATATGCTGGTACAGAAAGTAGGAAAACAGTTTGACAGCATGAATATGCAAGTTATCCATCATATAAATGCTAGAAGTTGGGCAAGAAAAAATTGAGATGGACAAATGTTATCTCAGAGTACCATGTAAAACACAGCTAACATCAGATGGGACTCTCATATCTAGCGAAAATAGACCATACGGATGAGAAACAAACTGAAGTGGAAGTACATGCACAAAAACATTTGATACCTATAGAAGAAAGTGCTTGAACAAACAGGTGATTAAAAGGTATATTAAAAAAAAGCACAAGTTTGAACTCAGACATGGTTGAGTAATTCTTTTCAATAGGTCAAGTGATAAGGTTGTATGTTCAACCATGAAATAAAATTATCATTCTCAGATGACCCAAATTGCAGACATAAATATTGACCCGTTGAAAAGTGAAACTTTAGCTTTGCTTGTTCGATTGACAAGAGAAATGAAAGAACAGTAGGAGCCTATAGAAGGTGTTGAGCGCAAGAATAAAGGACTTTTTTAAGTTTATATTAATCTGAAAAGAAAAACTCTAAGCTTGTAAACCCTCGTGGCCCACAGACAAATGTTTCATGATCACCAAAACCACAATTTCAATTATAAAAAGTCCTGATGTCAAGATCAATTTAGAGATTAAGATTTCCAATTACCTTTAATCTTTTACGAAATATAGTATGTGCATGGTTCAAATAATTCTAAAGCGACACTTTTTTCAAAAAAATGATAAAAATAACTCAAGCCAAAATGAACTTTTCTGCCTCTTCTGTCTCTTGTTAAAATTAGTTCCAAAAGCTAAACATGAATCTTGTATGATAAGAAGAAAATTCTATTTACGAATTCATTTTGCATCCATTAGACATCTCATATATATATATATATATATATATATATATATATATATATATATATATATATATATATATATATATATATATATATATATATATATATATATATATATATATATATATATATAAACAGAGGCCTCTGCATTGGCAGGGCCTCCGTTTGACGTGTGTGGTTTTAGGAAAAGGCGAGGGAGCCATGTGGAAAAAAAATCACGAAGGAAGGCCTCACCTAAGCTTCCCTATTCGGCCGCTACGAAGACATTTGCTTCGCTTCACTCACTTCAAGCCTTCCACCCAACTGAGACCCCTGAAAATGAAGAACTAGGAGGGGAAAGGGGAGCAAGGTCTGAGAGGGCCATTGCCGCCGATGTAGTGGTGGAATACAAGACCTCCTGGTGCACCGCCACCTGGAAGGCCGACGCTGCCACCCTATCGACCCTCCTTGTCGACGAGTCCACCGAATGGAACCCCAATGCGGAGGACGCGGACAGTCGAACAGCCCTACACTTCACGGCTGGACTAGGTTCAGAGGAGTGCATTCGAATGCTGGCAGCGGCCAAGGCGGACATGGGGCAGGCAAAAAGGGTACAGTCGCAGGCACAGGAGTGGAGGAGGCGGCACGGAGGAGATCGGGGGTGGCGAGGAGTTGGGAAAAGAGGGAGCCACATGGAGAAAAAAAATCATAAAATGGTTCGATGCGCATCAATGCTTCCCTGTTCGGCCGCTTCGTTCGCTTGAAGCCTCCCACCCGATTGAGACTCCTGAGGACAGAAAAACTGTGGAAAAACCTGGGAAAAACGAAGGAAAAATCAACGAAAACAAGGGAAAGACAAAAAATTGAAAGATAATTGATCAATTTTTTCATTTCTTTTTTTTTTGGGAGATCCATGGGGAAGGTGAGCACTTGAAGGAGATCAGAGGACTTCTTAGGTTCCAATTAGGGTTTTTTCTCGGATTCTAGCCATGAACGCTTCACAAAAGGCGCAATTTCGGGGGTAATCATTGAGCATATCGAGCTAGGAAGTGGTGGCAAGAAGGGATTTGGAGGTCTTCTTCTCTTCTTCTACTCCTTCCTCATCTCCTTTTGCAACGACGATCCACTCAGGGGGTTGAGCTGGAACTGGAAAGACCGTGTCCGACCTGACTACGACACGAACACCGACGAGCTCGCTCTCCGCAATCTCATCTCTCGGATGGAAATTCCCCTGGCAAAGCAGCGATGAGAGTAAAAGAGGGGTATTTGTGTAAATTGCAGCTTCCAAGTAGAGTAGAGGGATGGGCGTCAACGATGAGCGGAGACAGAGGGTTTCTTTTCTAGTGCCGAAAGGGGTTTGAGTTTAGGGGACAGGGAGGTGTAGTATATGACGAAGGCACAGATTAACTAACCTAAAACATGGTGAATGAGAAAACACCATTCCTTCCTTACCCGATGGATAACGATCTTTGCTTAACATATTATTATCTATTCTATCAGCCACACCTGATTGCATGTCCATGCCCTCGACGACATGGGTCTCTTTTAACGTATTTACAAATTACCGTATTTCCAAATTAAAAGTAATGTATATCCAAATTGATGACTATTTAACATATTATTAGAAAAAAAATTTCGAGTTCTATTGCTTAAATTCTCCTATTTATTGCTAGAATGTTGAGGAAGATTTATGTTGTTGTAGTGCAGGTGTTTGATAATATGTGTGACTGAGCAAGTTGAGGAAGTGCTGACTCCGATTGATGAGAAAAAGCTGGCTTTGGCATCCCATGCATCGCATGGGATTATAAGCTAGTGGATCATAAAGAGTCTGTTTTCAAACAAGGACACACATGACTCTGTTCCGGTTTCCCTAAAATGATAGCTAAACAACATTAAGGGATGCTTGCAATGAGAATCATCCAATTCATAGTCAAGATATGGCCCGACAACTGCATGGCTGAACCAAGCCGAAGAAAGTAAAATGGCTGGGCATGATGAATAATGAGTAAAATTTATGAAATTTCATGATGAACCACTTGCAATGAGTAAAGTTCTACATATGAAATAAAGTAAATAAATCATAAACTTACAAATTAATATCAAGATAAAAGCTTGTGTAGAAAAACCATGTTGACTTTCTAATACCAGAAAAATAATGATACAACTAGATCACCATCTTGACCTTAGATACTGGTGCCATAAGAGTATGAGGAGTCAAGTCCCCAACCACTGGTACAAGGTGTTAGTACCTTTATATCCTTAAAAAACCAATATTCTAGGACACAGATGTAAATATTAACAAGTCTTACCACAGTAATCATATGAAAGAAACCAGCATTTAGCTTTCAAGAGAGTTTGGTATGTTAGAAATGTCAACTACTAAAAAGGCACCCAAAGTATCAATCCAAAACCATCACGAGCACATTGATAGGAGGTGCAAAAGAACCAATGCAATGAAATCAAGATCTTTTAATGCTAACTCAACTAAATTTTTAAAAAAGATTCTGTATACTAATTTCACAAAAATATTTAGGTATTACATGTTTAAGCAAAACAGAACCTCATAGAGAGCATTCACAAGCTGGACATTTTCAATAACCAAAAGTGAATCTCCAACATTAGTTTATATGTTCAAATAACTTGTAAAACTAATCCTTTAAAGTATACAAGCCAATACAGAATAATCGAGTGGCTGGATAATGGAAGCATCATCTATTTGATAGGCCTACATTTCTCCAGCTTCAGGCATCCATCAAATTAGTCCAAAAGAAATGGTTCAACTCATAAAGGTCACCATCAAATTTGATAACAAGATCATGCATCAGTTTGCCGAACTGAATGGCATGAAATTTTCAAGGCACATAAAACAGCTGATTTTTGGCATAAACACCATCAATGAATTCCAAAGTAACATATAACTTGCATGCTTCCAACTTTAGTCATCGCAAAGAAAATCCTTTATTGGTTCAAAAATAAATGCATTTAAATTTGGCAAATAAAACTCAATTCTAATGTGGTAAAACAACATCAATATTAAATTCTATATTAAAAACCTGGGAACCAGCTATTTATTTGATAACATCAGGGCAATTTTTTATTTAAAGAAGAGTTGAGTAATGTCAATTTCAAATTTCATTCTTCATGCTTGCAAAACAAATTTACATGTGAATTCAAAATAGCCTATGCAGATTCAATTCAAGAAGGTATCTAGCAAGAACATTTTACCGTGGCATGAGAGGGAAGAATAAGCCCGCCTGGTTTGAGCCATTTATCCCTGGCAAAAATTATACTAGGCAACATTGTCTACAAACAATAACAAATATGGAATTAGCAAAATAAAATAAGTCAGACAAAATATTAAGCCTATGTAAAACTATACGAACAAAATTACCACCTAAATGCCACATGCAATTTCACATATTCATCAAGCTGCTCCTAAGATAAAATTTCTGGAAAAATAAATCAGTATACGCACCTCATAAAGGAGCATGTAGCCCATCCATTCAGATATAATGACATCAACATTCTCTTCAATGTTGACATCCTGCATTAAATGAAGATCAAGAATAAGGACATGCAAGCTGCCAAATATAGAGAAAAATAAACAATTGTAAAAAAACACAAAAGGCAGATGCATACTGACAAAGTAAAAATCCATTAACCACAGTCAAATAAGTTTTCTCCAGGAAGCCCCAGAAGGAATAACAAGTAGGAGGCAAATGAATGTTTATCAGAGACCCAGAGCACCCTGACATAATTCAGGAAGCATGGACACAGGCCCCACCCGATTGGTTGACTACGCCGGTGCGATCAAAGCTGATCAAAAACTTTTCAGACTCAAAAGGCCGTTCAGACCAGGACAAGCATAAGACAGACCTAATCCATATGTTCAGGTCTGGATTGATTTCAGGTTGGATGGGGTCCTTGTTAGGATCAATCACTGAGTTAACTTGATTAATTTTTTTCTCCTTCCAGAAAATAACAGCACTAACATACATGTCTGGAAATAGAAAACAGCTAATTAGAAATCATATGAAAATGCAGCAAGAAGACCAGTTCATGGTAAGATTATTGGGATCAATAAAGATCAATCAAGAGATCAGGAATAATTAACCTGCTTATCACACACCAAACGAGACTCGTAAACACAAAAATAAAACAATCATTATATCAGTCAAATGGTAGCAGAGTGCATAAGGGCTGAGATAAGGGTAGGTCCTTCCATGGAATCAGGTAACCATACATGGAGGGGGAATTGCGCAGATTTAGCAACTGCACCGACAAATAATAAAGAGGCACACAGAACAAATATGGAGCTGACCCCATTATCATGGATCAAGTTATTACCTATTTCGAACAAATCCCAAAATTCCATACTACCTGTTATCCAATAAAGACCTAAGATTCTTAATAATAAAATAACATCTCCAACAGCATTAGTTACAAAAGCTTTTTGACAAGCACTTGAGGCAATATCATGTAGACCAAAACCCTATTAAGTATTAACAAATATGAACACATTACCCCTAGTCCCCAAAAAATATGAATTTGTATTGAATTAGAACTAGTAACTAATCCCAACATGGAAGTATTAAAAAATTCATATAAACAAAAAATCTCAAATATCCTTGGTCATGAAACATATAAGCATCACTATAAATAAGAATCATAATTCTGACAGCCGTAATTAGTATTGAATTAATAGAAGTGGATCAATCAAGTATCCAAACTCTAAGAAAAAATCATTATCTATGGTCCAAGATCATAGATACTAATAAATAAAATTTTCATTTATTTGTTGAATAGACAGTTGGGCCAAAAATCCCATAGTTATACTTAATAGAAAAATACTAGGAAAAGCAGTCCCAGAAAAGTTACAAGGATGCAGGGTTAGTACGATTTTCACGAGGGAGCAATCTTGAAATAAAGCAACTTTTTGAACAGTTTTTTTCATCAAAACCAGAAAATAAAACAACGTCATGGCAATATTTTAAGAGAAGCTGCAAGAAAGTAAATAAACTATTAATGCCAAAATAGAAGAAAGTAATTAGCAACCATGTTGTGTACCAGCAGAAGCATACCTCAACTCGTCCAAGCATAACAATGACCTTGTCAGATAAATTATTGTCTTTCACAATTTCGTTAGCCTGTTAAGATATTTACAAAAACAACATTTCTTAATGCATTTTGACTCATACAGCAACATTTATGATAAGGAAAATAGCAATCTGATACAGGCTTCAAAAGCCCACAGCCACAAATATAATGAAGACCAATGATGAATTGCTAGAGATACAGACCAAAAAGAAAAAAAAATGGAAGTTTTGCCTTTTCTAACCCTCTACAATTCATTTTTGAAATGAATGGCAAGCATCTGCTCTTTTTTTAAAAAAAAAATTAAAAAAAAATCTAACAGGATATACATCAGTGGTGCTGGTTGAAAATACCAGTTTTATTGGAGTTACCACCAAATCCAAGTGTTCAAAATTTCGATTTCGTTCTTAGTGAGAGTGTGACAGGATTAAGCAAAGCCCATCTCACAGGATCTTCTCACTTTCTTTATTAAGTCTTCTATCCAGTCTATTAGGCATTTTTCTTTGATAGCGCTTCTGCGGTCCAGACTCTCTGCTGCTCCACTTTAAAAGAAACTTCATAGGAAGATTCAAACCAATTCCCTAAGTTATCCCTCCCTCTCTCTCCTGAAGAATGCTTAGCTATAAGAATCAGGAAAAGATTCAGCTTCAAACATTTAGATCAAGAGACATGGAAGGAGGACAGAGGTAGAGCAATAGCCCAGCAGACTCCAATTGGGAACAGTGACTCAAGCACCAGTTTTCTTTTATTTTGGAGGCCAAGGTGGTGTTGAGAGGGGGATGGGGATGGAAATGAGCGAGCAGGTATCTGATGATGGTCTTCATAGAAACACACACACAGAGAGAGAGAGAGAGAGAGAGAGATCAGTATAGATCTATCAATGAAATAGGAGCTCTGTCCCTGTTACGCAGCACTGGAGGAGAGGGGGCTCGAAAGCCCTCTCTCTCCTTCTCTCGGCCTCTCGCTCTCTTTACCTCTTTCCCCCTCCACCTCCCTTGCCGGTGTCTCGAACTAAGAGGCGGACTGGCAGCCGGTGTCTCAAACTAAGGGGTGTAACTATGCCAGTCCACCCTCAATACAACTCAGTATGCCCATAATCAGATGGTTCAGGGCAGTACAGTGAACCATGGTCCCAAACTGAACGGGCAAACCACCCCTATTCTGCCCTTGTTTGCGTCAGTATGCCCCAAACTGAGCACTTCAAAGCAGTTCAGCATACCATGATTCCAAGTGATCATCCACAATGCATAGAATCATTTACAAGCCTATCCTATGCACCAACTTTCCTATGCAAACCATGATTCCACATAGAGCAAACTTCATGTAACTCTGATCCCCCTATCCTATGCACCAACTTTCCTAAAATTGAAAAACATATAGTATAATGAACATCTTTCTTTGAATTTTGGTTTATATGTATTTTGAGACACCTAGATTAAGATCTATAATTCGGATTCACTAACTCCTAATAACAATTTGCTATACGTGAAATCCATTTTGGACAACTTAATACATAGGAAATAGGTCTCTCTTGTACAATATAAATGTCACAAAACAACAATTTTTGTCAAAATTTAAATATATTCTTCCAGCGTAAGTATGAAACAAAGAACCTTCTTGGCATTAAAGGACCTAGGCATTAACATTGTTTTTTATCGTGAACATTTCTATAATCAAATTAAATCTTGAACACAGCAACTCGAATCACCTTCACCTCTCCATCCAACCACTAGTATTGAAAATATAAGACTCTAGCTTTTTTAGCTACCCAAATAATTGTGTTGTGTTCTATAGCAACAAATAAGCATCACTTACTCACATTATGCTCAACTGAGAGCAACTGATAGCAGCTGATGTTGAGATTAGTATATTTTGCATAGTTGGTGGTATAAGACATAAGATGCCAATATCATGTAACATGCAGAAATAGCAAATACAAAACCCATGGTTACTACAATGTATAATATGAGATAATTTTCTCCAAAAGAAACGATCATCTAATAAGCAATACAGGCAAAAGGATGAAGTGCTTTTGTTGATATAGAACAAAGAGTAGGCAAACCATAGATCATTGACATTGTCATGTATGTACACCAAGGTGCATTTTATAATGATTTAACTAAGAATCAACAAGGATATCTTTAATATAGATAGACGTATAACGATGAAGGACGAAAGAAATGCTTCATATACTGTTATTGAAGGAGAGATCGCACGCCCGATCGACTAAATCAAGGTGCAGCAGAATTCAAAAATTTTATCCGACATTTGATTTGATCGAGATCGCATCTCGATCAATGCCAAATCGATCATGTATCTAAGATCAAGTATATTTTAAAACTATTTTAACCAATGATGATCGCATTATCACCCTTGAGCAAATAGTAGTACACTGCTATCCGATGATTGTGGAGTTAAGGTTCCATGTCGAGCCGCACACATGTCCGGCCTTTACGGATATCCACTCGAACTCGGACTAGGATGCTTTCTCCAACTTCGATTCGCCTTCACCAAGATGGATCAGCAAGCTCCTTGGATCCGTCTTCGATTTGATCTTCGACAGGATCTCGATCCACCCTTGATCACAGCCTTCTTCTTTTGCATAGATCGACCAACACCCGACTCTTCGAGCGCACCAGATGGATCAGCCCAACTCCTTTGGACGTGGGAGAGGAGAAGAGAGGAGAGTGGAGGAGAGGAGAGATCTGAACTCTTTGATGTCAAAACCTTTGGCAAGGGGGCCTTTATATAGGCTTTAGAAACCTAGGAGTCCTTGAGCTTTAAGACTTTGATCGGATCAAACGACTTAAAGCAGAAGGACTCTGCTTAGGTGCTGCCCCCTCCTTATCCTCTCATTTCTTCGTATAAAACTTATGAGAAATAACTTTAGGCGTGCACCATCTTCGATGGATCAAAGATTGTAGGCACCCCATTAATCCTCCCTCATTTCAAATTTGAACTCTTCAAATTTGAACTTGAATTCAAATAGAAATTCAAATTTAGATGGGGTTTCATTTAAATTTAAATGGAGCGCTAACCCCTATCCTCATCCATTTGGGCATCCCATCTCTCTCCCGAATATTTCACGTAGAAAAAAATGGGGCGCCAACTATTAGCGCCCCTCCATCTTAATTCTCGCATGGAAGGCTTCAGGGACTCTAACTCTTGGTGTCTTAACGAGATTGCTTTGATTTGGTCAAGCTGGATAGGGAACCCAAATCAAGGAGACACTAGGTTTAATCATGTGGTAGCATGATTTTCTTAAATCCGAAATTAAGATTTAATTAATCCTAACCCAGTTAGACTACGCGAGCCCAATTATGCAATCCTAGACCAAAATCCTTGTTTGTATAACCCCATAGATTCAATTCTGTCTGGTAATAGGATATATTATGATCTCTATCATCAACATCATCGAAATTCTTTTCGATGGATTCGAACTATTTTCAATTCAGCCAATTAGAATTACTGATCATCAAAATAATTCTAATTGATCCCACGATCCACCAGTGACACCTAGCAGTATGTAGTGGCAACACATCAGAATCGAATAGATGAACATCTAGATGCAGTTGCCGTGTGATTCGGTTCTTCTATCGTGAGTCCTGACAAGACAGAAGTTAAGGATAACTCGTCAAACCTCATCCTTGTCATATGTTAGATTCAATTAATTCAAGTCCATTGTGAAACCTTATGGAAAGTCCTTTCCATCATTCGTATTGCCATGGATATGGGCTTCAGGACTTAGTGTCATGATCTATATAGGACTACTCATCTACTGAGATCGATAGATCCCATCTTGATGCATACCATATTCCTACAATGAACCTACTGCAGCCAACATACACCTCAAGGCTCCATATGACTTGAAAACCGAATTATGGTGCAGTTAAACTACAGTAACCTCATTGTGAATAGCCGAGACATCTCAGATCAGAGAACTACTGACACTACTGCAGTATCAAGTACGTCACTAACAAGAAGGTAGATATCTTAGTGACTACTCGTGTTTGATCGCGCTCGGTATCCTTGTTCCTAACAAGCACCTGCACTTTAGCTCTGGTGTCTCCACACCGTAGATTCAAAATCCATCTACCCTAAGAAAGCGATCGTGCACCAATCTCTCCGGATCAAGCACCGTCCCCATGATGATCCTATGATCGGGAGCAATTTATGAATTATTATTAATGACACATGTCTTAAATTCTCAACTATTAAGAATATATGTCATTATTCCTATTAACTCAATGGACGATTCATAGACATAATTAGCTCAGATATGAATGGAGAAAAATTTTATTTTATTAATTTATAAGTCTATATTACAAAATATACCCTAAGAAAGTTTTATAAGTGTCGGCCAATCTGGCTTATAGGACATACATCTAATAGTTATTTCGTATCATATCGTGCAAAATAATGAATCAACATGATAATTGATAAACCATAATATAATGCAGAAAGAGTGTCAGCCAGTATCACATAGCATCCGCTGATATAATTGAGTATCGCACAGCTGCATTATAGCTAGCAACATAATGACAAAGGTGCATTTCATGGTTATTTTCTTTCTCATTATATGTAACTCATGATAAGAATTTAAGCCTTGTCAACATCAACATGTTTAGAGCTCATTAATCATGAGGAACACAGGCCCATATTATGACTTAAGATGTCCCAAAAGAAAGAGTCGCTCAATGTTCAAAACTTTTTATACCTTCTATCAGAAAGAAATCAAAGTAGCATAGACAAAATAGCAAATTGGAACATGCCAATTGGATATATTATTTGTTGCTAGTGCATGGCAAATTGGTAGCATAGCACAGCACACTTACTGTGCCAAGTCCTAACCAACATCGGTACAATGCATAATACTGCAGCCTTGATAGCAACATTTTTAGAACATGCCAATTGGATATATTATTTGTTGCTAGCACATGGCAAATTGGTAGCAATAGCATAGCATGGCACACTTACTGTTCCAAGACCCAACCAACATGGGCACAATGCATGATACTGCAGTCCTGGTAACAACATTTTTAGATATTATATAAGACCCCACTAATTTGAGTTGAAGATATCCAAGAACACTCCATATCTAGAAAAAGAACAAGTCATGGTTGAAAATGTCATCCTGGATTTTTTTCCAAGTTGACTAGTTGAAACATGCCATCACAAAATTAAAATGAGGAATAGCTGTAAAGCAACAGAAGAGAAAGGAATATAATAATCAAATAGAAGTTTCTTGAAACCAGATGCAGCAAGCACTTTCTGAAACTCATGAAAAATGAGGGTTGCAAGAATGTACCTGCAGTGCAATCTCACTTGCATCTACTGCGTAGACCTGACAGAATATAGAAGTAAATCTTACAACATATTTTACCTGAATATAACTAAATAGTTACAGCAAAACATCCAAAAAGCTAGAGTGAATCTATTGATACAAAAAGACAGAAATGGAATGAATATTATTAATAAAGCACAGATATTATAAATCCCTAATTGCAGAACATCATCAAATTCCAGTTTACTGATAGCAGGCTTCAATGGCATATGATGCATTTTCCTGAGTCACACCAATATTGTGTGCGTGTGCTGGCCTTGTTACTATAATTTTCTGCAACAAAATTGTAATATTTACTATCTGAGTTGATGATGAATATAGCAGACTAACTTCCTTAAAATTTGATGAGTTATTGATGAAGTCTTGATTCTATAGTTCATTACTATTCTTCAACCTCTTTCTCTGGCTCAGGCAGATATGTTTTATCTATATTATATCCTTCAATTGATTTACAGCATTGAGTGTATTTTAGATACAGCGGCAGAAGTGTTTGGAACCCTGCATTCAGCACCGAAACACTATGCTGGCCAGGTCACCAGGTCCCAGTTCGACCATGAGTCCACCAGTCCTCCAGATCTACTCATTAAGGGAGTAATCCCTCCCCTTTTATATCCTCATGATGCCCTATTCCATGTCATTGATAGTCTCTCTTCCCTCCACCTCCCCCACCCCTCCCTCATACACATCCCAATCCCAAGTGAAAAAAAGAAAAAGAAAAAGAAGAAAAGGAAGAGATCCCAGTCAAGCAGCAGCACCTCCATCCTCATGAAATCTAGCACCACCATCTATGTTCAATAATATCTAATATTCATTCTCGGCTACCTCCTGCTCATGGGATCCAACAGCCCAACTCCAATACCCAAGAAATCCAGTGCCCTCACCTCCCTCTAAGCGAGATCCCGTGGTCCACCTCCATTCCTACAGGACATGAGATATCATGGCTTCATCTCCATCCCATTAGATCAGGCTCATCCATATCTGACCACACAAGATCTGGCCTCTTCGCCCAAACAATAACTACCCAATCTCATAGGAATTACAAGTTTGATACAGAGTGGGGCTGAAAAGAATATTTTTCCTTTCCTTTATGGTTGACCAGGGTAGAGTTTATGAGCCATTTGACAATGGATGGTTCGACATTGGAAAGCTTGGGTCAGCAGTTCGATGGCAGGTTGAACTGGTTCAGTGAAATCATCAGAATTAGTATGACCCAACCTGCTAGACCCTGTGGGTGATGCGTGGGGCCGCTGTGGTTTCAACACGATCAGCCCACATCCAGGTTACTAAACACTAAGTGCAATATTAGTTTCTTCATCTGTTATTTATGATTCATTACAAATAACTGACTTGACCCTTGCACATGGCAAAAATTATAGTTTTAGTTCATGTGCATTCAAACTTTCCATATAACTCCAAGATGAGCATGTGTTATGGAATATAAGTAGCTGCATGCTCCAAACATGACTTTTCTATATCATATCGAGCTTATAATGGTACACCACAAATTCTTAACTGCATTTCCGGCAAATCTGTTTTATGTCTAATTACCACCCACCCCAAACACAAGCACAGTGGAACCATAAAGCCGAAGCACTGGTCAATAGAGTGAGTCAAACAGGAAAACCACAGTTATGAAATCTTAACACAGGCAGCAGTAATCATTATTAATTACATAACAGATCAAGTAAGCTATAAATATTTGGAACACATATCATGCAACTTGCCACATAATAGCAGTATAAATGCTAGTTTATGGACTTACAAATATGGGCACAACTCTTACTATCTCAAACTTTACACTAGAATAGGAAATATAAAAATCATAAAAAATATGTTTCATATTCGAAGTAAATTTGGAAGGATGAATATTGTGTCAGATGCAATTACCCGCCTAGCACCAGCAAAAGCACAAAATATAGCAAGAATTCCAGTGCCACAACCAACATCCAACACAACCTACGAATAACTACCAATGAGAGTAAGAAATAATATATGATAAATATTGTGTTTAAAAAAAATAAGCACCAAAATCAACTTCTAAATACCAAGGGCCTGTTTCGATGATTGGGCCCAAAATCCCATGGGATTCGTGGGTTGGGCCACTACAACTAGAAAAAATCAGCCTGGGCTAGGCTTATATTCACAAATATTCATGGGCCAGGCTTATACTCAGGAGCCTTTTTTTCTCCGTATAGGATTCGGGTCGGTCCACTCCAAAAGCCCCTGGATATTTGTGAATATAAGCCTAGCCCTGACTGATTTTTTCTAGTTGTACTGGCCCAACCCACGAATCCCATGGGATTTTGAGCCCAGTCATCCAAATAGGCCCTAAAGGAGGAAAGATAAGCACCTTGCCCTCAATTAAATTTTGATATTGCATGATAGCAGCTTTGTAAGTTCCAGTTCGCACATGATCCTATAATATGATAAAAAAAATCAGCATATTTCTACATCAAATGAATATATGCTATTCAATAGTAATTTTTTTCTCCACAAGCTCCAAGGAAATGATTAATGCACGGTTAGAACAAGAAAGTGTAAAGAAGTGAAATAAAAAAGAAGACCTAACTACACATATGCATGTTAAAAAGAGAGGATTGGCTGCAATACTTAGTATATGATAATACAGCTCTTTGCTCTGCAATACTATTGTATATGATAATACAGCTCTTTGCTGTACATTTGGCATGCTTCTTTAAACCACCATAAAAGAACTACTACCTGAATTGCCCAAATAATCACTTTCATCATATAATTGAAACCATACAGTCCATAAGTACTCTCAAAGATACCAATTACACTTAAAGACAAACAAATACTTGTCAAAAATGTTCAACCTGTCAAAGCAAGGGAAAAAGGTAAAGGAAGAAAGCAAATGGCCCTTCTATTCTCCAATTTTGTAGTCTTCCTGTTTTTAAGCATTTTTCAAATCTGATAAGCCTACAAAATATGGAAAACATGGCACGTTGGTCACGTTTGTTTTAAGAAATAGGCTTCTTAGAAAAATTGTAACAAGCCCAGCAGTGCAAGTGACTCAGGCTAATGAGGACCTAAATCATAACAGGCTCAAGTTGTTCCCTGATAATACACCTAAAGGTTGGTTCTAGGTACAGAACTCGGCTAATTAGCTTTTCCAAGTTGCTTAGGCATATCTAACTCGCCTTAAACAAGATCAGATGTAAAGCAAAAGGGGACTTGAATGGGCTGCGCCCATATAGATCATCTTTGACCTGAATGACAAGGACTTTATTAAGATTAGCATTTTAACGAAAAATATATCCAGAAGTTGATTACCATTAAATAAAGCAGCCTCATAAGGCATAAATCACAAGCATGAAGTTTTATAATGATGCAGCCCAGAGCTCACTAGTCAATGCCTATTGACGTATAAGCTCATGAAATATAGATATCCAAATGTTGGTCAATGTGGAAAAACCACATCTTTAAAGGCCGTATCTAAATTCTAAATACGGTACCTATTGAGAATTGTTGTTACCTATTATATGTTTGCAAATTTAATGCAGTTACCTAAATAAATCATGCCCTCTTCACTCTTTATAAAGTCTGTTATTTCCAAATCTAGGGAAATCTTAGAGAGTTGCTTCCTGAATGCACAAGTTCCAACTGCACAATCATAATCATAAGGTAGGTCTTCTTGCCTGCTAAATTGCATAGTTGCATCATACGCTACTCTTACCCAAACTTGTCATGACTAGGAATTTGGCACTAATTCAACAAGCTGATATTAAGTCGAGAACTAGATTTGAATTCTCGGTATTGGTACCCATGTCTTTTTTACTCATCCATAAGTTACTATACCAAAAACAATGTGTTTGTTGGTGCGAACAGTGAGATGTCATATCATGCGTCGGAACGGTAGGGGGGTTTTGCAGGTAACCAGTACATTAACAATATATTTGGTACACTATGGTAACTCAATCTGTGCATTAAACATTATTTGCACTTTGACGAATAGTACTGGTACTTTATCAGTATAGTCGGTACATTAAGGTACTTTAATTCATTCATTAAACATCATGTGCACTTTGATGAACAATCCCATGATACATACAGGCAACCTAGATAGATGGCAGGGGGCTTGTTGGTTAAGGTTAAGGTTTATTTTTTCATCATTAATTGTTGTTTTGTTATTTTAGAAGGCTACAAATCATATGCATTCAAAAGTTAACTATCATAAAATAAATAATTATAAATACATATAATATATTCATGTATACTTCATATTGGAGTTGTGGCACAGTTATTAATTATCAGTTGACTAGTTATATGGCTCATAAAATTTTAATTACCTAAACTCAATTGTCATAGATATTGGAAAACATAAAAGGCCAAAACTGTAACTTGCTCTGATTGAGTTTAGAGCTACAGATTTTTGTCATATAAACATTGATGTCCATGTGCCAACCAATATTTCTATTACTTCATAATGGAATCAAACTTGACCTAAAGCACCATCATGAGCCCAGCATATAGTGGGGCAGATATGATTTCTTGGAGCTAAAGCCTAAACATGTGGACCTAATAGGTCCATCTGTAAACAACCAGACATAGCATGAGTAGCCCAAACAAAGATCGCAGGGACTAGGGCAAAATTTCAATCAAACCTCACTCAGGTCAGGTAACGATCGTGTTAGGCATGAACATTACACAATCTAATTGATTTCCTAGCCCAGGTCGCTTCTTTTTCATCCAAAACCAACCTTGGGATTTGACTAAATTTAACTACAGAGATGCAGCAGAGGCCCAGAGCTCGAGCTCTAAATAAGGCATTACTTCTTTTTATATACCAGCACTGTGCTCACGAGCCCTTGCAGCTTAAAGGAACCAAGTGCTAAGCAACTGTCCAAGTATTTTAGAAATGAAAAGTTCAAAGTTTAGCAGCTACTTCATACTCCCCCAAATTAACACACGTGAAAAAACCTATCATAAATTCATAGGTTGAATCATTGACTTTGCCTAAGAATATGTAGGGGTGGCAATCAGGTCGGATCGGATACATGATAGATCAAAATCTGTCTATCAAAATCCTAGCTGTTTATTAAATGGGTCAAAAATCCATGCCCGAACGTGACCATTATATTAATCAGGTAATCTAACCCAATCTCCAAGAAGTTGAAACAAGTTAAGTGGGTTAAACGGTTAAGCATTGCCAGCCCTAAGAATATGCTACGCATGAGTATTTGACCAACTTAAAAACAATTCGTCATTTCACCTTTAACAAACACAATCACTTGTAGCAACCATGAATCCACCATAAATGGCAGCAATATTGTCTTAGTAATAATCATCATAATCATACACCTAACCTTTTCCCAACTATTTGGGGTTGGCAGTTATTGTCTTTTAGTATATTGTTTCCAATCACAAATTAACTAAAAAGCCATAAGTATTTAAAAAAAACTAGGGGAAAACAATGTACGAAGTGTAGCCAATAAACTATAGAAATATGATGCATTAACTTCTCATTCCACCTTGGTAGATTTTGGAAGATTGGATAAAGTAGATTCTAAAACCCTTGAATCTAGGGCAGTTCATTAAGGAGATAAATGTGGAAAGCAGTAGGGTCTACATGTAATCCATAATAATGTATAGTAGGTTAATTCATGAGAACTGCCAATATCATGAGAAGATCAACATCATTGTGTCATTGAATCTTAAACCCATACTCAATGGTAGCCTAAAGTATTCGGTTCAATAAAAGGGTTTTGCATGATTGACTTGGGTACAGATCCACTTAAACCCAAGAAGAAGCTTGGTACGACCAAGTTATGCTTCTCAAATCAACATGCTTAGAAGCATAAAGATAGAGATGCTTCGCAGTACATTCTGTACTCAGCTTTTCTCGTATGTCCTTGGATACAACAAAGGCTGTATTGCCCCAAACCACCTCATTCAGGGCACACCGAGGCATACTCGGGGCACACTGGCACAATTCTGCCCCTCATTTCTAGAAATTGATGAGGGAAGAGGAAAAGGGAGAAGGAGAAGATTGATCAATACCGAATATTCTAACTATTCAACAGTTTCAGAAGATTTTGCTGATCATGACTCCAAAGATGGAGCAATTCTGGATCCAAAGGAATGGTGGGTTGTTCATGGAGCTTCTGCACCCATACTTCAAAGCTTGGCTTCAAAGCTACTCAGGCAACCTAGCTCCCCTTCATGTTGTTCGAGGAACTGGAGCACTTATTCCTTTGTTCTCTCAATAAGAAGAAAAGAACAGCACCACAATGAGCTGACAATTTGGTATTTGCACATCCTCATCTTTTGTCAAGGAGCAACCAAGATTACATGAAAGGAAAAGGCAAGATGTGAGAGGAGATGCCTATGATTTATTTGAGGTTGTTGCGAAAGTTAAGGTTGCAGATCCTTCACTTGATGAACCAGATTTGGAGGCTGTGATGTTCATAGATGAAAGCAATGATGCTGATCCCATTGAAGATAGGTCAGCTTGAAATAGACTATGAGCCATGGTAGTTTCCTATTAGCCAATTACACGGAGTAAGAACTATGCTATTATGTAGTATCTTATAATTTGCAACATTAAATGTGGTTATATGGTGTTATGTTAAACAAATCATTCTTGTTAAATTTTTTAAGCGTATAATATAACATACTAATTTATTATTGTATCTTAATTGTATCATACCCTATTTTCTCAAGATTTTCCAATATCAGTGTTATCCATATCATATCTTATCTGCAACCATGCTTCCTAGAACTTAGGTGATTTCCCGCATATGCATAGATGGGCCTAACACGTGAGGAAACAAGGAAAGAGGAGTGTGTAGAGAATGAGTGTGTAGAGAATAGCAGAGGAAAGAAGATACTGGAGAGGGAGGAGGATAGAGAGAATAACAGTTAAAGGGACGAAAGAGAAAGAGAGAGAGAGAGAGAGAGACCAAAGATGGCCAAGAAAACAACTCTATTTCGTAGCCATACACTCAAATAACAATACATGACTCAAGATCATCTTTAATTTTCTTGGATCATATATATATAGGGGCTATCCTAATGTAAGGACAAAGCAACCAAATATATCACAAAACATAATACCTAAAGCACAAGTGATTCGTAGGTCAAGTAACTTGGTAGCCAAATAGCTTGAGGCTTAAATTACTTATAGGCCAAGTAACCTAATGGATAAGATAAGACTAATAAAATATTAAGAAAAAATAGCTTGAAAAGTGATCGATGGAGGCAGCCATCTAACAATACCAAGTATCAAGCGAGTCACTCAATATTAAGCAGTAGGTAAGTTGGTATGCCTCAATATCAAGCAAAAAGGCCCCTAAGTCCTTCTCTTGGCACACAAGTGATGCGTTCCAACATGGCATAATACGTATTGAACTTTGGCTGGCACTCCCCGTGCCAATAGCACCTCAATCCTCAAATGAAACAAGCCCCAAAAGGTATCCTGCTTGCATTAGGAAAGCAAATGAACCACATCCATGCCATATCCAATCCTATATCCTTGTCATCCTCAATACAAATTTAAAACCAAAAAAAAAAAAGGAAAGAAAATGATGGCTTCTTAAGTGTTTAAATTCATCAACTTGTATTTAAGATGTAGCAGTATCCGGTACTTATAATTTCAAATATTAATATCGGACGTTGTACCAACTTTTTGCCAGAACATAATGGAACTGTCCTATAGTGACACATTATGTACAGGTGCCAATTTTCCACCGGAGTGGACCCGTATAGCACCGGCATGGTATAGAATTGCTTCCCATACCAACACACTATGTATCGATGCTGGTTTTCTCCCAGAACAACACGGTGCCAATAGCACCATCCCATTTTGGTGGTTTTTCAAACCTTGCCAATATATATTTGATATGGACTAACAGGTAGCTTAGAGATGAATCCATGCTTTAGAACGGAGTAAATGAGTAAGGAAACAAATATGATCCAATTAAAACAAAGGATTCTAGGCAAGAATTTCTATTCCATCATTTCTCTTGGTAAATACCATAAGGTAAACCATGAGAAGATGATATAGATGTGGTAGTCCTCAAAGTGATTTTAGTTTCAAGTAATCACCCATCATATGTGCAAAGTGCAAACACAGCTCGTAAGTAATAACTCCTCCCAACTTCAAAAGACTAGCATTAAGCAACTCATCAGATAAAATGCATGCTGGACATAATAAGTTAAAAGGGCCTTGCTTACTTCATCCTCTTTTATATTATCATAGAAATGGACACATCTAAAAGTCATGGGCTGATTATCTGGCATTTTCAGCATCGCTTCTCATAAGAAATGCTATCTGTAAATGGTTCATTGGATAAAAAATAATGCTTCAATTTCCATTTAATCACATGTATTAATTCACATAGTCTTGTATTTTTGTCCATTCATCTTAAGTAATTTCAAGAGATTGACTGATGTAGAAGGTAATCTCCCCAAAGATACTCTAGGAATACGTTCCTAGTAGTTCAGTTATGAGATGAACTTGGAAATCAGTAAGGTCAAACATCCGATCCACGGGAATAAATAAAGGATTAATCCAAGAGAATGGCCCATACCAAGAAACAGAGATCAGATCTACTGCTTCCAATATAGCAAAATTATTGCTTGTGTCTGCAGGGACACCAGCATGGTAGCAATCATGTGCATGGTAAAGAACCGGTATGGATATTGTGTTGGAAGGATATTTTGTTAAAAGGAGCAATTCATTTTTAACCATCCTCACATCTTAGAATTGTGCAATTTATTCTTTCAAATATATAACCATTACCAAGCAAAAATGCATCAAAGAAAGAATTCATCTTTAATCTCTCTCTCTAGTTTTGGACCTGTACAGTTTATTCTTCCAAAGGTCCATCGACAAGGAAAAGTATATCCATGGATAACAAGCCAAAGCAGTCTAGACTTATAAAAGAACTCACAGATCTGGCTATTACAATCAAAAACTCTCATCTGAAAGGTGATGTTATGATGCTATGTGTTATTTTTAATAATGACACATCATTCTCTTTTTTATAACAGGAGCCTTGGGAGCACATAACCTTCATCGAATTTCTATTTTGTCTTCCTCATGTAGTATTGAGTGTTGTAATCCAAGAACTAGCTCAAACTCATGTTCTGGGGGAAATTATGAAGAAACCTGAACAAGATCCATGTCTGCACATATAGCTCTATCATTGTAGAGACCAAAATCCTGCTGACCTTAAGGTCATTCTAATCTAGGGCCCTTTTTTTGAAAGGTGACAGTATTACACCCTCCCATCCTAGACCACATACAGTCAGCTAAATTTTAAAATAAAATTATACTTTAGAATTTACTAAAATGATGCATCTAAAGGAATTATGTTTTTGGAATAAGAGATGGGCAAGATGTCTATAATTTTTGTCCCTTTTTTCCCTAGTAATCTCTCTCTTTCATTCTCAATGTCTTATATGTGTCTGTTTACATATGAAAGCAGCAAAACACCAATTACTATATATAAGAAAGAGTACCAGTCATGCTAATTTTGGGTAGTGATATCAGGATTTTAGAGAACCTTGCCATAATTACTTGTAAATATTTAACCACACTACCTCCAAACTTCAATGACATGTAGACTTTGACATAAGAGGAATATAAATATATATATATATATATATATATATATATATGCCCATCCCATCTCTATGATAATTAAACCATGAAATTTTAAAAGCTTTAGAATTTTTTTAATTTGATTTTGACACATGAGTAAAGTTCTTCAAAACATGTAAAAGAAATGCCAACAATTTCTTTACATGGACATGTACAGATTAAATATATCATTCTCCCTCTTTATTAGTCATATTTATTGTATTTCCTCACAACCCGGAACCAACTATAATCTGTTAGTTGTTCAAATTTTGTGAATGCATTACAGCTACAGATATTATTTTAGCATTCAGCTTCTTTCTTTTTTCCTACAAATTTTATATCTGTAACACGAGTTCCTCGTCCATTTATAGCATCACTACTGAAAAAAAAGCAACAAAATCTTTTTCTGAATTCTAAGTTAGCAATATTATGAAGATTATTTTGTTTTATATGCTTCAGTAGTTAACTTAAGTATTTTAAATTGCATAAATATTAACATACTGACTATTTTCTAATAACCATTTATAAAAGATAGCCTTCAATAGGAATGCTTCGTGCATAAGGATTCATAAACCCATCACAAATAGCCCAGCCAAGACTTGACCGTGATAATTTATGTGGTTATGGCTATATGTTAATGGCCATTCTTGATAATTTTTCTATTTTACCAACTCTAGTTTAGAAGTTCAAATTGATACCACCAGGCAAAATCCTAGCTCGGCCCCTG
Source organism: Elaeis guineensis (assembly GCF_000442705.2). Classification (NCBI taxonomy): domain Eukaryota; kingdom Viridiplantae; phylum Streptophyta; class Magnoliopsida; order Arecales; family Arecaceae; genus Elaeis; species Elaeis guineensis. Next base: position 18,132,368 of record NC_025999.2, read on the forward strand.
CACACACTGGAAACTAAATCCATAATGCAGCTACATATCTCGATCATATTTAAATATTTCACACTCGAGGAAGGCCTAAACTATCCCATGTACAAACGCATTGCAGACTAATTGGTTCCCAACTCTTCTAAGCACTAAATTCATATGGACCTCCAAGTACACATCATCATGCTGCATTAATTAAATCAAAAATAATTATATCAACGATAATAAAAACAAAAAAAATCCTTCAGATATAACATTATCTACTCCTCCAAGAACAGGATCTACGAGTCCCAGATCCACGAAACTACACCGAAAGGAACAGTAAACCCTATAATATCAACTTCTAAAAGAAGGCGAGAAAAGGGGCAACCTTGATCATCTCCTCATGGACACCGATATGCGAGTAAGCGTGGAAATAAGCCTTGTCGAATTCCGTGCACGGTCGAGCCGAAGGCGGCTCTTGCTGCTGCAGCAATCCCCGGTACGAGTCCCTCAACCCCCTCGGCCTCCCCCGCCGCGGCCGAGGCGGGTGACCGTTGCTGAAACCTGGGCCCCGGGCCAACATTGCGAGGAAGAACGACCAAAGAAAGGGAAATGGCTGCAAGAACAGGATCGGAGGTGAAATCTTTCAGAAGATTCCTCTTCCTCCGATGCTGCTGCGGTTTATTAGAACCAGAGACAGGAGTGGGAGTGAGTCCAAGAGCAAACAAAAAGGGGTTTCTTAGCAGGAGGGCGGGCGATTTCGAGGGATCGGTAGATTTGCTTGGAGGCTTGCCGAACCGTGGGGGCGGGTGGTCTGCTTTTCCAGGCTGCGGAATCCCTAAAACCACCCTGGGGAGGACAGCGGCTGATGCGTGCGTTTGAGGGTCACATCAAAAGGAAAGATACTGTCCGGATGGGTTCCCCATCGTGGGGGAGTGTGGGGGTTGGTCTCACCCCGTCAACGGTCATCCATCCGTGAAACCGTTCGGAGGATCACCTGATGGAAGGTCATGATCAACTGCCAAGAACCATAAATCAAAATATATTTTTATGTGGTTGATGATATATCCAGGATTGGCAATGAGCAAGGCTCGTTGAGGTTGAGCAGAAATGCGACATTGCCTTTGTAAATAATTACGATGATCTTGTCGGGAACTTGGGATAGCAAATCTACAAGAGAAACTATGCTTTGAGGTGATTACATACTTCTGTGGGGACTATTTCATGAAAGAGATCTATTGCCCCCATCCAGTGACAACTCGGCCAGCTTAATTTTGTTATAAATAAAATACTCCAAATGATGCTGTTTTAGAAGATTCTGGTTCGGTCAACTTTGCTGGTGGTGGCTCTTTGGAAATCATTCCAGAGCCAATGAGTTAAGGAAGGATGATTCATACTCCAATGATTCCACTAGAGTTGATCTCATTGGTGACTAGATATGTTAACCTTCTACTAAAGATGTACTGTGGTGTGTACCGCTTACCATTTAAACCCCTCAACTTGTACCCACATCGCTAAAAATTCATAATTGCTTAGAGAGAGGGAGGAATTTACTCGTTTTTTATATAATTTTGGAGCTTTAAGATAATCAAGGATGGACATGTACATGCTTGAGACAAAATTTTTAGATAGATTACAAAAAAGTTACAATTACCTGCGATGATCTAACTAATCCTGTGATGCATTTATTGTAGTAACGGCATGATGAGGTCTTTCTTTTAAAATTTTTTTTTTTTTTAATTTTTACTTTTCTTTTTTTATTTTTTTTATTGTTACTTTTGCTTTTTTATTTTTGCATCTTTTTCAAATTTGGCTCTTCTTTTATTTTGCATCCTTAATATTTTGAGTCTCTTGACTCGACATTTGCATGTGAACTTGCTTTGAAAGGGTCACAGGTGGTCAAAGAAAAAGCTACATATAGGCTCCAAAGGTTGCAATAATTATTTACAGATATATTAGTTCATTTTGGATTAATAGGTTGCTAATTGGAAGCCTTAATATTGAGACAAGAAAATTTCTAATCCATTTTATTTTATGCAAAATATCTTTCATAAATCAAAATTGCCTAGCTAATTTTTTTTTTTTTTCAAATTGCTAGACAAAGTATACTTCTTCATAAAACAAGATCCTTCTCCATTCCAACTAAAAGTAATGGATATACTTGTAGCAAAATCTCTTTATGATCTTACTTCTCCGTTCATAAGGTATGAGTTAATGTTAACGAGAAACTGTAGTAATGAATCTCTTCTTAATAATAGCCATTAGAAATTGATTTAGATCTTCATGTAATTTAGAAGATAAGATTTTAACCTTGGCCATCTTGTACCATTAGGTTCCGTAGGTATATATCTCGGATGATTTCATGGACTAAGCCATCTAGTATTTTAGGATTTCTAAGAGCTTCTATGTATATTATCAATATGTACATCCATAACCTCAAGCGAAGTTTAAGTCAAAAGTCCACAACATATTTCCTTTGAAATGATGAAGTGCAAGCACAATATAAATATTTTTGATAATCTCATAAGCTTTTCAAAATTTTTATATTTTTTTTGAAAAATATGTATTATTAGAAAAAACATACATTTATCAATTTATAAATTTTTATGATTCTGAGTTCACCCTTTTTAATATTAAATTTTGGATATTTTGAATTTTTTATAATAAAAAATTTTATAAGAGCAAAACTCGATAAAATATTACCACAATAAACATGTCTTGAAGGCATTGATCTCTTTTCTATATTATATAAGAAATCAAATTATTTGTGAGTAGATTGAAAATTGATCATAATTCTGCTTTATTAATTAGAGAGTCAAAAACTTTAAGATCGAAAACTTTGTAGGAGATATTTTCATCCACTTCTTCTACGAGGATCTTATTACACTAAAATTTTTTACTCTTGAAGTATTCTTTTTACTCTTAGTCCTTATCTACTTCTAGCAAACTCTTACAAATGTCCATTTCTTCAACCTATTCAAAAGATCGATCATCAAATTCTAAAAGATTGTATTTAGACAAATTGGTAAAAATAGATGGTGATATAATTTAGAAAAATATTCATCCAAAGTGTGAAGTTAGTTCTAAATCCTACTTCTAAGGCATGGATGGCTAGATACTCATTGGCAATGGGAAGACAATATTGAGTTATGTGAAGGTAAAATTCTAAGGGTTATGATATTGAGCTAAATTAATGCTTGAAAAAAAAATATTTGATAGAGTGATTATCAGATTCTTAGTATGGGATTGTCAATTCTAAATGATTCAAAAACTAAAAAGTAATTAATATTAAAATCATGCATAGAGTATTATAAAAGCTAAATAATTTGAGAATTAATAAAACTACTAATCTGAAATTATAAGGAGGATTGTTCAATAGACGCTGATAGGAAAATTATCAAAAGTAAATATTTCAAAAATTGATGACTCAATAGGATCCTCATCAAATTTGAAAGTTTTAAAAAAAAATATTGATCATGAAACTTACTTTCACTCTCTTCTTTAAAGGTTTCACAAGAGGTCTTAATAATTGCCTAATGCTCTAGCTATTAATTAACATCATTTGCTCGTACTTTCTCTTCAAAATTTTTTTCTTTTATTGGTTACTAAAGCTTATTCATTTCTCAACAATCTTTTTCTCAATGAATATATTCTCTTTTTCTTCCAATTTATCACAATTTTTTTATCTTTTATCTCTATATTGTGCTATTGGATTTGCTCTTTTATGGTGATAGAGATAGTTTTAAGGGTTTTTGGGACGCAATATAATTGGTGTAGGTTTAAGAGGTTCATTAGATGAAAAAAATAGTGATCGAGAAGTTTGAGAAGATGGAATAGAAGTTGATGGTAAAATGATTGACATTGAAAGAAAGCAAACATGAGCTGAATGTTTGGTAGGGGCAACAAAATATGATGATTAATTGGCTTGGGGCTCAAGAAGAACTATGGAGGTATTTTGGGAACAACAAAATCTTATATAATGATAGAAATAAATAAAGATATATCAAAATACAATAAATCTAGCTCCAGTTTATGATAGATATTAAAAAAGCTCCTTCACAAGGAATGATAGGAGAAGAAATAAATTCAATTACATTATAATCAATTAGTTCCTAAAGTATATATCTGAGTGAATTCCATCAATCAGTAGGAGGAATACAAACTTGGTAATATTCATAATACATACATTTGGATTATACTATTTAGGATAAAAAGAAAAAATAAATTATGACTTTGGGGGAGGCAAAAGAGTCAAAGTTTCACTAGCAAGAAGTTTAAAAAAAAATATACTAAAAAGTTCATCTAAAAGAATAAAACTTCTTGAAAGATGATTAGGTAAATGATTAATTTTGGGGTTGAAATGCCAAGGCTTATTAAAGAATGAAACAATTTATTTGCTTACAAGGTTTTGATTAGAAAAGAACATTCACAAACTCAAAATCAAGAATAGAAGGACATGAAGTGGATGAGATCAAATGATTCACCAAGGGGACCTTCCTATGTCTAATTATGGATTCTTTCAAGCCTACCTTGATCAATGAATAAAAGTCCGAAGTTGTTTGGAGGGGTATGAGTATTATGATGCCTGGATTTATAGATTTTATAATTATATCAATTACATTATTATCAAATAAGGGATATTTTATTTGAGCAACAAATGCTCTAAAATAGCCAACAAACTCAGAAAAAGGTTCATCGAGTTTTTGATTAATGCTTCACCTCCATATAAGAGCAATTGTCAATATTATGGTGATATTGATTAAAAAAAAAAATAACAAATCTTGAAAGAACTAAAGTTCAAAATAATCAAGTGAAGTGAATCAATAAAGGACTTACTTTACAAAGCTCTTTTGAAAAAAATCTAACCTTATAGCATTAATTATAGATAATTGGAGCTATATTTTCAAAGTACATCCAAAGCTATGCAACAATTCCCATCAAATTTCTTATAATCCAGAACTTAAAATTTTGGATGCAGTAATACCACTTTATGGAACAAGCAAATAAGTTTCATACTTACCATAAAAATTTTATCATTTTTCTTGATTCTATGATAATATATATGTCATCATATAATTGAATATGGATTAAAAAGAATGGTAAAGCGATAGTGATATAAAGTGATGATGTTATGTAAATAAGAGGTGCTAGATTATTGATTGGCTATGAATGTGAATAGAGGATATGAAGGCTAAAAAGTATGGATAATAAGAGAGAATAAGTAGACTAGATTTTGGGAAGGTAGGTGGGATTGGATTAAATATGAATAAATATAGGTGAAGAATAAGAATTCGAAAAAAAGATTATGAGATAATAGGATTATAAGAATATGGATGGAAGAAGGAATAATGAAACTAGATATTAAAGAGTTTTCAAAATGATTGCTCCATAGCAATATCGATAGAAGTGGTGATATTGTCAGTACAATTTTTAACGAAATTGGTAGTTTATAAGATGAGATAAATTTGGATCAAATAAAGACAATTTAGATATGATTGTTTTGGTAATAAAAGTCTTAAGTCATGAGAATTTAGTTAGATCTTATTATCTTTTAGGTTCGAAAGAAGATTGAAGAGATGGCATGGATGGAGGGTTAAGATAATAGTAGAGTGTATTTTCTTAAATTTTGTCTCTTTTAAAACTCTATAATTATATAGAGAGCAAAAAAAAATATTTAAGTGGTTATGATTTAATTCACGGATATCTAAGAATCATGATGGATTGGAGATAATAAGGTTTGATTGGCTAAGAGATACCAGAAAAGCCATTAAGAGGTGGAAGATGAAGAGATCGTGTTTCTTTAGAAAGCTATAAATAAAAAAGAGAAAAATATTAGAATTAAGGGAGAAGTTTAATCTAAGGGTGAGGAGAGAAGTTGGATGGAAGAATTTGATTGCATCTTACCCTTCTCATAAGAATAAATCATATAGAGTATAAATGGCTGGTTAAGATATTGTAGAATAGAGAGAAAAAATCTAATATTCTTAAAAAAAAAAGATTAATCATAATTTTAGTCCTTAAAGTTTTATACATTTGTTTAAATGGTCCTTAAAGTTCAAATATCTAAAATTCGATCCCTTCAATTTTTGAACTATTTTAATATGATTTTTCTCCTTGATTGTGGCTACTTTCTCTTACTAGAAATTCTAATTGGTAATAAGTGGTGCTTATATGGCAAACATAAATGCTTATCCGACAAACATCACCTAAACAAAAATTTAGCATTAATCAAGAAGATATGGCATATGGGCAATGATGTGGTATAATGGATTAATATTTTTATTTAGCATATAAATGATGACGTAACATATGAATGATGATGTATATGATATGTACTGTAAAATTTTCTGCCAAAAGTATCCAATCATTGAGTGCCACTATCATCCATATATCATGCTATCATCCACACGTGTTACGATATTTTCTATCAAAAAATATCCAATCATAAAGTGCCACATCATCAACGCAAGAATTTTAAAGTCCTTTATAGATAGGTGGGGTAAAAATGTTCAAAAATTGTAAGCTGAAGTATACTATTATTTAAAACTATTTTTAAAAATAAACTAATAGGCCATATGTCATATCATCATCCACATACTATGCTATCATCTATGTACCATAAATCTATGATTTCATAAATATTTTTGCATAATCCTTATAGTCTACAAAAATTTCTAATTGGGTCTTTTGATTTTCAATTGTGATTTGATTTAAACAAATATAATTTGGATAGCTAAAATTAATATGAAGAGATAATATATATATATATATAATAAAAAATATATTAATAATATATATTATATTATTGATTCTATTTTTTTTTTCAATCAAATCTTTAATCCTATTCTCTTTTTCCTTCTATATTCTATTAGAAAGGACATAAATATGTGTATGAAAAAAAATCTATATCATCATGACTCATATATAACATCCCATTATATATTATTCATCTAATTTTTCATTTCATCTCCTGATCTTATTTTTCTTAAAATACAAATATACAGAGTTTGATTTGAACTCAAGAAGAATGAAAAGCAAAAGAGGACAAACAAAAGAGAAGAATTTTTTTTTTTACTTTTAATTCATTTATTCTCTTAGCTTGTCTATTTTACTCTAATCAAAATAAATGTCCAAGATCCTCAGTTGTGTAGCCTATGATTGCTGACTCATTCTTTTTCAAGAAGAAATGTGGCAATAACAGCGAGCTCGAAAATAATGAAATTGAGAATGTTAAGTCCATATACTTCTCCTCCACTGTCGCCATGGCCATAGCAGTGGTCTTCAGATCTCTGAACCTAATTTGCTTCTAGACCATCTCTGTATCCGAACCTAGCCTCCCTATTTTGAATATTAGTACCATCTCTAGCTTTTTAAATATATCCAATGATTCATCCTACATCAAAATCTTCATCTATCCTGTTATTAGATCAAATTATTAAGATAAAAAAAGCTAAATATACCATTCTATTCAACAAGATGTTGACTCCATCTCTTATGACATTTGTTGCCTTACTCCCCATACTATATAGTCACATGTCATATAGGTATATGGTATATCATGAGTATTTATTTATCAAACCCTCAATCATGCCCCTCTTTTTTAAAACATATCATATCTTAACACTATAGACTAACTAATAGCCAATATGTGTATTAAAAGAAAAAAAAAAATCCGACACTTCCCCACCCATTGTCCTTTATTTCTTCTTCTTCTTTTTTGATACAAATGGGTGATCACACCATTCTAATGTGAGTATAGCTTAAGAAATCAAAATATAAAATATCACACAAGGCCCTTGATAGTAGTCTTCTTGATGTTAGATCCAGTCTCTAGTATGATCAGTAATAAAGAAAGCAATCCAATCCGCAGTACTGTTCATCTTTCAGAATATGTGCATAATAAACATCATGGTAGAATAATAAAAGGACCTCTAGATCTCACGAAGTAGTGGATAAACTTTCAGATACTTCGCCTCATCCTGAATCCAGTCGATGACTATGGCTGAGTCATCCTCAATGAAAATTATCTTTTCTTTCAATCTATATCCAATCTTAATACTATTGGCCAATCAATGACCAACATGTATATTAAAAACTTTTAGATAGGCTAGCACCCCACCTTCCCCCCGCATGAGTCAATATCTTATTTTAGTACATTTAAAGGCCAACTAATAACCAACATGTGTACTATTAAAAAATATATACATGGGTGAGCACCCCACGTTCCTCCCACATGTGACAATGTCTCCTCTAAAAATTTTTGAAAAAAAAAATATGCAAAGGGTACACTCCATCACACTTCTTCCTCAAAACAAAAAAATGAAAGGACTGATTTTTATTATTGGCCCACCACAAAATCCTATGCTCCCTCCTCAATTGTTGCATCAATATAATGGTATATAATATCATTTTTTTATATCTATTCAACTAAAACTCTTTATTTTATTATTATTATTATCTTCTTCACTCTTTCTATTTCTTATAGATTGCTAACCATTCATCTTTTTTTTTTTTTAATTCATAAACTAGTCCAAATCTCGTTGCATAACATGCCACCTCAAATATTCAGAATAATAATAGTATAGGAACCACTTCTCTTTAGCATCCCATAGCACTGACCGCGATAATATCTGCACCATATCAAACCTCCACAGAACCAGTATCACATGATGAAATGAAGCTACATGATAAAAAGAATAGTCTAGCCAATAAATATAGTCTCTTCATTATTTGATATTGGCCTTCGTATTATTTTCTAAGCACCTCTATTACCTAATGCTTGGTCTCTCTATCATTGGATGCTTGTCGTCAAAAAAAGACCTCTACAATATACCTGAAAGATTGATAAAACAAAATAGATATTGGTTATCTACTTATTTTTGTTATATCCCTCTAAAGGGTCAAAAATAATCAAGAAACATACTATTTGAATAAAATTGACTAATCTTATGTGACAAAAAAAAATTATCTCATTTTTTAGATTGAATATAATTATCATGTGGGATAAATTCTATCTTATAAAAAAACTTGCCTTTTTACTAATAGAAAAATAAAAGACAAATAGACAACTAAAACTTATTTGGATATATCAAAACTTATTCAAATAAAATAATTATTCATATTCTCTAATCTAGATATAGCTTCAATCTATTTCATCATTATGTTGAATGAAATGATACTTTTTAACCATCTATTTATGCATAATACAAGTCTATCCTCTTCTTATTTTGAGTGTTTGATAGGATAACCCTCATTTTGAGGATGTCTCTCATGTATCCTCAAATCAAATGCACTTTAGTAGTATCAAAGTACTTAATTTTTTTATTTTACTATAAAGACTATAATGTTAGCCATTCACCTTAAGATACTTAGTATTTTTGTTTTGGCTTAATTATGCTAAAAATCCTGAACTTTTTGAGGATTTTCAATTTCACCTTAAACTTTTATTTAATACAATCAGATCATCAAACTTTCAAATTTCTTTGAGTTAAATTCTGGTTATAATTTTTGTTGACTTGCCATGATGTTATGATGTAACTTATCTATATGATGAAAATTTGTTTATGTGGCATAATGGGATGATACGATGGAAATGTAGCTTTTATTTTTAAAATTGATATTTCTTTAGTTATGATTTTGATCCATTCAGATTGAAATTCTATCTCACCTTCAATATTCGAACACCGACAATGATCTTGAGAGAGATAATATTTATCTTCAGCAACAGATATCGATAATCAATCATTCATTTCAGTGATCAAGATAATATTTTCATCTTACATTAGATTGTATCTATATGTATTTTAGAATTTTAGTTATTTTTTTAATAATTTTTAATCCTTACATCGTAGATCCTTCAGTTAATCAGAAAAATTATATCAGGATTACTTTAACATCAAATATTGATAGTAATTTTAAATAGAAAGTAATCCAAAAAGTTTGTTTTTATCCTATCTCTATATGCTCCCAAAACTCTGTTAGAGATTTCTTTTTTTAGTAAAATGTGAACCCAAGATGTTTCTTTTTTTTATTGTCACTTATTCCAAGTGAGAATATTTTTTTTTATGGGAACAACTACATTTATAATGACATTTTTTTAATCATGGTAACACTTTCTTTTGAAAGTATAATTGATTTAGTTTCATAACACTTGGCAAGGTTAATTAGGGAGGGATGCTAAAGTAATATAGAAAGCTAAAGTACTATGTATGGTATCTATGCTATAGTAAATACATACTATTGATAGTACCCATAGTATTATGTCATTTATTCTATACTCTACATTATTGTGATGTTGATCAGCCACCACACTACATAAGTACCAAATATCCATAATATTGGATGCATTTGAAGGCTGTGAGATAGCCATGATTTGGATATATAATTGCGCATTCTATTAATAATTTGCTAGCTATTATGATTTAAATTCATAATTTATCGGCCATCCCTCTATTTAGTAAGCTAAGAAGCCAACCAAGTAGATATCTTATTTATTATTTGTAGAATCATTATCATATCCATCACGTCAAATAGAAATAAAAATTTATTTTTAAATTTTTTTTGTTATGATTGTTTTGATATGTCATGCAGAATGGACATTGTAACAATCACTGTACATCATAATATCAAGTTGTCAATAAGAAGAGATATAATGTAGCCTATTACCATATCAGTGACATAGAAATCTTCTCTTTTCATAAATTATAAGAAATGATGGATATGTTGTGTGTGAAGGAAGTTGTGAGATTATTCTGTAGGATTTATGTTCCCAATAAAAATTAGTGAATGATGCTTCTATATGAAGATGGTTAGCTAAAAAAAATGATAAATATTACTTTAGATACAAAGATATATCTTCATGTATACGTAGAGTATTAAGCAGTCCAGGAAGAAGCAAGTATTAGACAACCAATAAGCAAATCTAGTATTCGAAGTTGTACAAGTAAATTGGTGAGAATCAAACTTAAGAATTGATGATTACAACCAAAAAATTTGATGAGAAGCAAGTATGGGACAAAGGAAGTAGTGATAGGACAAAGAAAAAGGCTCATATAAGCTTGAGCAAAATCAGCAAACCAATTCGAGAGCAAAGTCAGCAAATGGTTTCAAGCAAAAAAACAAAGAAGAAAAAGCAAAAAAAATATCTAAAAGACCTAGGAATAGAAAAAGAGTTAAGAAAGTATGGTGAAAATGAAGAGTACAGATCATGTAGTGATAATAAAGAGAAGGAGAGTGATGACAACTAATATACAAATGCTGAGCTATTAACTAATGATGATGAGTTGATGGCTATTAGGGATAAAATCAGTAAAGTAAGGAGTAGAAATATAAAAAGAGCTGATGAGGTACAGAGGGAGCAGCCAGTACCTATTAATGAAATTACAGGATCAATAGAAGCTGATGCTTTGGACGAAGTTCAAGAGCGGACTAGCTACTATGGCGAGTATCATTATTTTTTTGATTTTGATAGATCCAAGTCAAGTCTTGAACATAACAATAGTGACTTTAGGAAGAGAAAGAGATGATTTTATTTCCATCCTAAAATTGATATATAGGATACCATGAAGTACTTCAAAGATACTGTAGTCAAGTACAGTGTACCATAAAGATATGATGTGAGATTTATTAAGAATGAAGCAACTCGAGGATAAAATATGCATTTAATGGTTATCCATTTAGGTTATGGTGTTTGTATGAGAAAAGTTTAAATAAATTTTAAATAAAGATTTATGTTGGAGAATACAAATGAGCAATAAGTCATAAGAATAGTCAAATGAGAGCCAAATGGATTGCAAAAAAGTTTGAGGATAAGCTTAAGGTATGTTCTAGTTATAAGTCTAAGAAAATAAAGCATAACATTGGAATAAAATTTGAAGTCAATGTGAGTGTGTCGAAGGACTCATTTAGTTCATGAAAAGAATTTTTCTTTTCAGAAAGTAACTTTTTAGAAAGTAACTTTCTAGAAAATTACTTTCTGAAAATAAGATTTTGGAACATTTGGTTGATCATGGGAAGATGACTTATTATAAAGTAGCTTATGTTTGGATAAGTACCTATTTTTTTAAAAAAATTATGTAAAATATCTATTATATCCTTAGTAGATATAAAATCATATATTTTTACTAATAAACTTTATATAAATATTAATATTATATTTATATCAATATAAATATAATATTAATATATTATAATATAATATTAGACCATAATAATTTATTGTGTTAATATAATACTAATATATTAATATTATATTAATATAATATAAATATTTTAATATAATAAATTTATTAATATATATTAATATAAATATTATATTAATATAAATATTATATTAATATTAATAAAATATTATATTAATATAAATATTAAAATAATACTAAAATATAATAAATATTAATATAATAAATGTATGTTATTATAATTAGATTTATACTTTCTTCCTATAATGTATGCTATTATTATCAATGTCATGTAATTTAAGTCATGGACATATATGCAATAATGTTGCAGCTACAATGGCAGCATTCCTTGAGATATGATGATCAGAGAGTTTGGACAGAAAGTGTGCATATATTTTGAATACCATCCAAAGTAAGTGAAAGTAGAAAGGAGATCATCAATTTTTTTAATCATAGATTTTAAAGATTTACACAAACATAAACAAGATGGATAAATTTGGATATGATAAAGTATTAACGTATGTTTGAAACTCTACAAAATTTCGAAGAATGAATATATTTTTATATTTGTAGGTCCTATTCTCCATAAATACCATTGATGACCATTGATGGTTGATTGTGATGCATATACGGAAGAAGTTATTTCAAATTCCAAACTCTTTAAATTGGACCTCAAATAAATATCCACACATGCTTCTTAACTAGGTATGTTTCATTACCCATTGCAACATGGAATATACAAAAATGAATTTTATAATTTTGATTAACATGATCACGCTATCAATATAGCTATCTAGCATACAATGTTATATCAATATCACAGTCAAATGTTCACATAATTTGGAGGTATACTGGGCTGATTTAAATGTTACATCATGACCTCTTGATGTGATTAATTTTATCCCAAAGCAGTATGATGGATAGGTCTACATTAAATATATCTTATATATCTATATATATGTAGAAGCTTCTAATTCATTATTTTTTGTTTAGTGTTGATCTACATGTGGTGTATTTATCTTGATGTACATGGCCTACTTGGATGGCATGAGTTTAGGACATTCATTCTCACAAGTAACTAAATAATACTTTGAGTAACAAGTGCATATACAAAATCTAACGCATTTTGATATTTTGAATAACATATGCCAATATTTTATTTAATATGTATCAAAATTTTGATTAACATATGCCAGTACTTTATCCAATATGTACTGATACTTTAACATATATAGATACTATTGATGATAGGATGATATTTTATATCTTCGAATCATATACTAGTTGAATTGATTTTATCAGAGTTCGATAAACAAATCAAACTAAAAAATGATGTGGTTCTATTGGTCAACAATGATGACAATTACGCTTCTGAAATCAGTTTTTGAATATAAATATTGACCAAATAACATTCAGTTAAGTGGGATATCCTTCTTATGTGTGTCACTATTTTTTGTAATTTGATGCCATCATATTTAATTACCATCTAATTGTTATATATATGTATAGACAGTGATATATCCTTCTTTAACGATAGAGTATGCAAAGGTATTAGCTTCAAGGATATTTTATTAAAATATTTAATACATTATTGCTTGTAAGTCTCAAAAAAGAAATGAAAATACAGAAAAGAGTTAGAGAGAGATTTTAGTGTGCATAAATGAAATTCTTGACTTACAAATCAAAGCCTTTGTTTGTTTCTTTTGATATATATGGTACATTTCAATATGTAATTGGTTTAATTTTTGTACAAATTTATAAGAAAGTACATATGATAAAAAATACTTTATACAAAAATCAAACTGTATCATAATATTTTTAATTCATCAAAGAATAATTTGCTGAAATGAGGTAATAGATTTGAAGTTTCAGATTTGGAACTACATGTACAATCTTCTTGTGCAATTTTTTTTTTTTTTGTATGTGAATCAAGTCTATGTCAATACTGACACGTGTGTTTCATGTAAATACTTGATTCTCATTAATTTCAGACTATGCTTAGGGTGTTTATGATTTCCTATTCATTCATAGTTTGCAAATCAAAAACTTTTTTTTTTTTTAGTATATATGGCACATTTGAAAATATAATTGGTTCAGTTTTTTTTGTTTCTTTTGATATATATAATATATTCCTGTTCAATTTTCATTAGTTTATAGGCATTGATTCTTTGATACTTAACTCTTGTATCATATGGATAAATAAAATTTAATTTTACGTATGACCAGAAAAAAAAATTGAACAAGCATTTAGAATGAAAAAAAAAAATTTCTCTGAATGGAAAGGGATCGGATCGAAATCGAGCTTGATTTGGATTCTTCACATGGATTTAATGGTTCGATCTAATGGATTGGTGACATAGTGCCAGGTTGGGTCGGGCCCAAATCGAGCTTAATTCGGATTTTTTGCATGGATTTAACGGTTATATCAAGTAGATTCATATCATAATGTCAGGTTAGGATTGGGCTGACATTAAGTTTCAGTCGGATTCACAATATCGATTTAATATGGCAATCAAGTATTTTGATATCATGATGTCGGATTGGGATCAGATCGAAATCGAGCTTGACTCGAGTTTTTTATATGTATTTAATAGTCCAATCAAGTAGATCGATATCATAATGCTGGATTGAGATTGGATTGAAATTGAGCTTGACTCAAGTTTTTCGTATGAGTTTAATGGTCTGATCCAGTGGACCGGTATCATGATGCCGGATTGGGATCGGATTGAAATCGATTTTAACTCAAATTTAGACATGGATTTAATGATCTAATCAAATAGATTCATATCATTGTGTCAGTTTGGGATAAGACCAAAATCAAGCTGGATCTAGATTTCATGTATGGATTTAATGGTTCGAACTAGTGGATAGGTATCATAGTGCCAAGTTGGGATCAGGCTGACATTGAGCTTCACTCGGATTCACAGCATAGGTTTAATATACCGATCAAGTATTTCAGTATCATAGTGCTAGGTTGGGATCGGACTGGAATCGAGCTTGACTCGGATTCGCAATATAGGTTTAATGGTCCAATTAAGTGGATCTGTATTATGGTGTCTGGTTCGGATAGGATTGAAATCGAGCTTGACTTGGATTCTGCCAATGAATTTAATGGTTTGATCTAGTAGATTGATATCATGATGTCGGCTTGGGATCAGATCGACATTGAGCTTTATTCGAATTTGCAGCATTGGTTTAATATACTGATCAAGTATTTTGGTATCATGGTGTTGGGTTGGGATCAGATTGAAATTAAGCTTGAAACTCATTTTGTCCTTAAAGCTTGCCTCCATCCAACTTGAATGAGCTAGATTTAAATAATAGTTGAGCCATTTTTATTTTTATCTAACTTGAAATAAGCTATACTTAAATCATGGTTGAGCCATTTTTGCCTCCATTCAATATGGAATAAATTTGATTCAAAACAAGCAAGGGGAGGGCTCTTGAAAATTAAGTCCAAAAATTTGGGCGCATAAAGTGGATGCCTAAATTTTTAACATTTTCTCCCCTCTTCTCCAAGCAAAAAAATTATTTTTGCAGCCATTTTTTTTTCTTCTCTCCTCCACTCTATCCCCTATCATCCTCTCCTCCACTCCATCCCCTCTTGTCCTCTCTGGCCAGTAGCATCCAGCAATATTTTTTTCTCTCCTGCTCTCGATGAGCTATTTCGCCTCTTCTCCATTCCTTAAGATTTTTAATTTTTTTCTAATTGATAAGTTTTTATTTTTGTCCTATTATTTTGAGATTGTCTCTCCCACATCGACGACCTCCTCTCATTTTTATTATGGTAGGTATTGTGGTAGTTCTTCGTCAAGATTTATTTTACTCATTTTATCGACGGATTCAAGATTTTGATCTAATATTCCTACCACCCCACTCATCCACTCCTCTTTTGTTTGTTTCTTTTATACACAATCGATGCGCAGTCTATGAACATGATAACTTGACTCTTCAATGAATGCACCTAATAGATGATCATCGATTCAAAAAACTTGAAGCAACAAAATTTTCAGAGAATCCCAACATTTAAGAAAGAGAACAAAGTTGTAGATATAATTTAAAGTACTCAATTCATAATTTTTATGGCTTTTATAGGTTGACGATAAAAAATAAAAAATGAAGAGCTTTTTTATCCTTGTGGAAGAGGTGTAATGAAGCTTTATAAAAAAAACAACTTGTGGGCATTACTTATATCATTGCCTTGATTGGCAAATAAATATATATTTTTTTTTTTTGCAAATAGGTTTGAATTAATGGACTATTATCCATATAATGATTGAAATTTTGCAGGACTATACCAGAAATTTTATTTGGTTAGATAGTATCATGCACCAAAGGTTGCTTGGGGAAATGGTGCGATATGACAGGATCGAAGTAGGCACAATCAACTTTATCCAAAATAATTTTTATTTGTTTATTATGAACGTAATGCATACCTTATTATATTAGTTTCTTAGTACGTATTTAAGATATATAAAATTTAGAACTCGTTGGTGGTTATCTAACAATACTTATCCACATCTCTAAATAAAAAGTAACCTCCACATGCCATTAAAAATTATAAAGAACCAGGTCATTATAATATCAGAAGACATTCAACTCTACAACAACCTAGCGATGTAATTATGAAATCATTAAAAATATTGAAGTTACAAGATCTCTTGTGATGCTCAGGATACTGGGTAAATGGCTAACCATGGGTAGGATGGTAGTATGATGGTGGTGCAATAATTTAGGTTAAAAGCTAATATTCATACTAGGATCATGCATTTACATATAAGGAGTTAAAGAAAATAATAACTAGCTTTGTGTTATTCACTTCAATAATTTGTAGATCAGTCAAAGCAAAACTTTATAAGCAAAAGTATTATCACTCCAAAATAAAAAAAAAATCTAACAAGAAGTACTTACTAAATATTGCACTGATCTTCCATCATAATAAGTGAGAGAATAGCAAATATGGATTGTTTGCTATAAAAAGAAAAAAGAAGACTAAAAGAGCATAAGGAGAACGAAACATACATGATCATGAATTAATAAAATATTTGATCTCTGAACATTATTCAGTTGGCACCAAAATAGTTCCATCAGCCATAGATTCTAATATTTTATGTCATATGATCTGATTTTGCTGATATATAGTATTGTATCCACTCTTCTTCTATATCTACAGAGATTTTGGAGAAATATGGACTTAATTTAAGTTAGGTCCAAAAGCCACATAGGACATATGAAGCTGCATTAGTTCCAAACATATCTTGAGAAATCGTACTCATAATCCTGATGCAAAAAATATAAGAACCTACAAAATTAAAAAAATTTCAAACATTAGTTTTAAAATATTCTAAGTATGTAGACTCTTGAAAGATGAAAATCATAAGTGAAATCAGGCTCTAAAATTAGTTCAAACAAATTATGTTGATATCAGCATGCAAAATTATTGCGATATGTTGCTGACTTATGATAGCAGAATTTTTATTGTAATATGTTGATATCATCATATAAAATTTATATTTCAACTTCGTATAAAAATTAAATTTTTGCATAGAGCATGTATAACTTACTTGGTTATGATAATTGGCCAAAGAACAGAAAAATAAGTAAAAATAAGAAAATGATAGAAGAAAAAAAGTTTCAAAAAATATCCAAGTAAACTAAAAAAATATTCCTACATATAGACACGTCTTATATATAGGCTTTCCACATCTGATTCCAGTTAAAATATATATAAACAAAATAAGTTAGCAAATACAATATACAAAGTAAAAGAGGCACAAGTATTTACTACATCAATTACTAACCATAACCAATATATGTATTTCATGCTAACAATGAATAAACATTAGTAAGCAACAGATATTGTTTTATGCATAACACCGATTCATTTGGTAACAAAAAAAAGTTTGTGATTAACAGCAATCTTGAGAAAATTTTTTTGTAAAGCAATCATAAAAAATCAAAATTATAATATAATGACTTGTATAAATTATAGCCTGGATAGTAAGTGATGATATAATATATTATCTCTGGACAGCTATGCATTGCATAACCATACTTTTTATAGTATCCACATCATTACTTCTATTTTTTAAAATAAGACTTCAAGTACTTTTCAGTACTCCTTTACTACTCACAAGAAGAGGACAAGAATCTTACGAAAAGTAATATTATTTTCGTCGAGATAATCTTCAATATGAAAACTAAAGAATTTAGGATCATTATAGATACTTAGATGCTTCCATTGATTGTCTATTATTTCTAACATCTCATCGCGGTATTCTTCAGATTTGGATGCTTCATAAAATAGCTGATTTTCAATATTCATCAAATACTAATATCTAATCGATTGCTGGGATGCATGGTGTGTGCCTGTATGTTTATTTGATGGGATTCTCATTTTCGTATTTTTTTTATCCCCAACGAAATCATATATAGCTGATGTGCAAATCTTAAAATTTGTAAATAAAACCGCAAGCGCACAATGTGCAGAGTAGCACGATCAGCGAGTACGGGTCGATCCCACAGAGACTTGGTTTAAAAACGATTTTCAAATCTATGCTCAAGCGAGCTTTAACGAAAATCGAAAATCGAAAGTTGTTTGCTAAAGATAATAAGACTAAGGATCTAGGGTTTTTGAATCCACTAGATCTAGATTAGGGAATTCTACCTAGAATTTTTTTTATTGATCCTAACGACTACTCCTCTTATCTTTCCCAAGCATAGATTATGAAGGGACTAAGGCTCAACGATAACCCATCAAGATTCTTTACAGGGGAGTAGTAACTAAGATCCCTTAGGGTTTTCTCCTCCTATGCACTGAATCAAGCATGAACTATGAAGGGACTCTGACCCAACAGTAGTTCATCAAAAATTCTTGGCAAAAGATGAAGAAAAAGAAACCCTAAGAAAAAGAAAAAACCCTATGTAAAACCCCTACTCATGATCTAGCTTCATCGCAAACCCTAGAAGGGATGCTTAGCTAGACATAATCTAAATCTACTTGCAAAATTTAAATGCAGAAAAATAAACTACCCTAATTTCATAAATTAAACTATCCTAATTGCATAAATTTAAACTGCATAATTTAAACAACCTAATTGCATAAAATTAAATTGCATAAATTAAACTATCCTAATTGCAAGAAAAATAAATTGCATAATGTAAAGAGATAAAATTACATAAAAATAAGATTTTATATAAAAAAAAAAATTATTACAAAAACTTCAAAGCTCGAGGCTTGAGAAGAAAGCTAAAAACCCCACTATCTAGGGTTACAAGCTTGATCGGAAGGAAAGAATCATTAAAACAAGGGCCTTTGGGGGCTTTTTATAGGCATTTGGGGGTTATAAGGTTTTCAAAACTTTAGATATGAGACTAAGAGGTTTTAGAGGACTGTTAGAGGGGTTTAGGGGCTTAAATCTCGCTCAAAAAGTACTTAAATCCATCAAGAAACCCTAAAAATTATTTCAGCCATACGATCTTTATCTAAATGACCCAATTCATCTAATAAATCAAGCCGGAAGCGATTCTGGGCCGTCGGATCACGATCTGGGTGAAGCACTGCCGTTGGATCGCGTTGCAAAGATGGGATCAGATCGGATGCATCGCGGACCTTCCGATCAAGGCGTTGGAAGATTTTGTCCGTTGGATCGTGCTGCAGAAGGATCCCGTGTTGTCTTAGTGTTTATTGATTCTTGCAATTGCCTTGATTACGGTTGGATCTTGACCGGCTGCGATGGTGGCCGTCCTATGGCGCAAAAATGTGGAGCGTTGGATCTTGATCAGAGAAGATCGGACCATCGAGTGATGTGAAGTTACCAGGTTGCCCTTCGGACCTTCTTCTCTCTCCTCATGAGCCCTGGACCGCACGCATGGATCGGGCTCGCGATGTGTTGCGGTGAGCCGAGACTCGCTGATTGGCTAGTTTATGGTGCGTCGATGGGTTCATGGTCCAGGCGCCTGTTGCTGTGGATCAGGCGGCTAATCAGATCACCAAATCAGTTGATTTTTGACCAATTTTGACCTGATTTGACTCGGATTTGATCCAATTGTGTCTTCTTTCTTCATTCTTCAATTTCTAGGTCAATTTAACTCCGTTTTGCATAAAATTTGTGCCGTTAGAATCTTCTTTCCTTGTTCTTTCTATTGATGACCTCTTTTTCTGTAAAATATAATAATAAATATCAATTTTTTAATAAAGTTAGATAATTTAGATATTAATTTATACTTTTTATGTCAATTTGTGACATAAATCAATAGCATAAGAAATTTTTTGTGTGTCCTAAGTAATTCAAAATAGCAAAATATAGCTATAAGATATATCATATGTTTGTAATTTCAAGCAACTATATGTAATATATTCAATATTATTACTAAATATGTAATTAATCTTGACTATAATTTTATCACCTTTTGCTACCATGAAGATCATTGAAGGAGGAGAATCTACGATATTGGGAATGACATAATATCTTATCCTTAAAAGATTTTTTTGCACAAGCTCAAACACAACAAAGGTGTATATATTTATAGCATCCATTGCTATTTTTTTTAACTTTATGCAACAAAAAAAAAATAATTGTGATGTTCTACAATTGTCATAAGCTTCATTTTGATGCAACTTGATACTTATAGTTAATAATGATTAATAAAATCTTTCAAGTATATATCTTTCGATCAAGATATCTGTAAAAATTAGAGTTTAGACTCTCACTTCGTTGTATACTTATATATCCAAAGAAATTCAAGAAGTTTTCTAGTATTACTAAGTAATGAGCTTCGAATTAGAATCGGTAGTCAGTCTACTTAGGAGCTTTCTTAGAGTACACTTAAAGTTTTATAGCACTTGTATGAGTGATAACTAACTTAGTATTTCAGTATTAACTTGTACAGGCAAATTGTATCATTTTTCATAACTTAGTTCGATTAATTTTCTATACACCCCAGATTAAACAAAGAACTAAGGTAGCTTTCACACTATTTTTTTTTTTTGCTGAGCATCCTGGCCTTCCCACCACCGTTTGACGCGAATCTCAACACTTGACTTAGGTGAAGAGATCCGGTTACTAGGCTTAGGGCAATCTACATTTACTCTGTGTTTTGCATTTTATTTCAGGCAGGTAGCTCTTTCCTTAAATTCAAATTTCTTCAATTGGGGTGTAGAGAAAATTATCTATTTTAAATAATACTCAAATCCTTAATTGGCCTTACAATTAACACCTACTTTACCTTGTTAGTGTGCATGTGCAATTGGAAGTGCTAATAGTCTTTAAATGACCTAGGCCATCAAGAGTCTAACCAGCTAATCTTCTCCGTGACTCACTACATTTATTAACAAATACTTTCTAACTTACTCTTATTTTTTTTTCTAGATTAATTTATTTCAATTTTTTTTAATATATTAAATGCAAGAAATAACTCATAGTGGAAGGAAAAGAAAATGATAACACCTGATTTTGTTCAAGCTCTCCCCCCAACTTGACTGACATTGTCCCCAATGAAGTTTATCTAATTTATTTGTCCTAAGCAAACTGAAAACAAAGAAAGCATTAGAAATTAAATAAGCTGGGTTGCCTCCCAGAAGCGCTAAGTTTTATGTCTTCAGCCAGATCAAACCTCGAAGCAATTTAATCAGAATAAGTTGGTTCATAAAGAACCATGGCATCTTCAACAGTCTCAACAGATAATTCCAAGAATGGTTTTAATCGTTGACCATTAACTTTAAAGATAACACCATTACTTGGATTTTCTATCTCAACAGCTCCGTGTGAAAAGACTTCCTTTACTAAAAATGGTCCTGTCCATCTAGACCTAAGCTTTCCTGAAAACAGATGTAATCTAGAGTTATATAAGAGCACCTTTTGTCCGATATTGAAAGTTTTTCTCATAATTGATTGATCATGAAATGCTTTGGTTCGTTCCTTGTATATCTTTGTATTTTCATAGGCTTCATTTCTAAGTTCTTCTAATTCATTCAACTGAAGCTTCCTATGGTTTCCAGCATCATTCAAATTTGTATTTAGTTGTTTGATGGCCCACATGGCTTTGTGTTCTATCTCAATAGGCAAGTGACATGGTTTACCAAACACAATCCTATAAGGAGACATTCCTAGATTGATCTTGAAAGCGGTTCGGTATGCCCAAAGTGCATCAATTAATTTCAAAGACCAATCCTTTCTATTGGCACTAACAATTTTTTTCAGGATCTGTTTGATTTGTCGGTTTGACACTTCAACTTGTCCACTAGTTTGAGGATGATATGGTGTGGTCAATTTGTGGGTGACATTATACTTTTTCATCAATGATGCAAAAGGTCGGTTACAAAAATGGGTTCCCCAATCACTAATGATTGCCCTAGGAATACCGAAACAGGAGAGAATATTTTTTTTAAGAAACTTAATGACCATTTTACTATCGGGTGTTCTACATACAATTGCTTCTACCCATTTTGAAACATAATCAACTGCTACTAGAATATATTTATTTCCAAAGAAATTTGGAAATGGTCCCATGAAATCGATCCCCCAAACATCAAAAACTTCAACTACCAAGATTGGGTTGAGTGGCATCATGTGTCGCTTGGTGATTCGACCCATTGTCTGACATTGAGCACAACTTTTACAATATTCATGAGCATCCTTAAACAAATTGGGCCAATAAAAACCACATTGGAGAACCTTAGCAGCAGTTTTTTTAGACGCGAAGTGACCCCCACATGCTTGATCATGACAAAAAGATAAAATATTCATGACTTCGTTATCTGGGATACACCTTCTAATAATTTGATCAGGACATTGTTTAAAAAGATAAGGATCATCCCAAATAAAATACTTCACTTGGGCAAAGAATTTATATTTATCTTGCTTAGTCCAATGAGAAGGTATCTTACCTATGGCTAAATAATTTACAATATCAGCAAACCAAGGTTCAGTAGATACAGACATGAGTTGCTCATCTGAGAAAGATTCATTGATGGGTGGTTCACTAGATGGTGCGACTGGAATTCAGGACAAATGATCTGCTACAACGTTCTCAGTGCATTTCTTATCCCTAATTTCTAGGTCAAATTCTTGAAGAAGCAAAATCCATCTGATTAAGCGTGCCTTGGCATCCTTCTTTGCTAGGAGATGTCTAATGGCTGAGTGATCGGTGTAAACAATGGTGTGGGTCCCAACCAAATAAGATCTAAATTTTTCTAAAGCAAAGACAACGGTAAGGAACTCCTTCTCAGTTGTGGTGTAGTTAAGCTGCGCATCATTTAAGGTTTTACTTGCATAATATATCACTCTAGGCAGCTTATTTATCCGTTGACCTAAGATTGCGCCCACAACATGATCGGACGCATCACACATTAATTCAAATGGTTCAGACCAGACAGGAGGATGAATGATTGGAGCTGATACAAGTACTTTTTTTAGAAATTCAAAAGATTCCAAGCACTCATGAGTAAATTCAAATTTGGTATCCTT
Source organism: Elaeis guineensis (assembly GCF_000442705.2). NCBI lineage: Eukaryota > Viridiplantae > Streptophyta > Magnoliopsida > Arecales > Arecaceae > Elaeis > Elaeis guineensis. Next base: position 18,155,982 of record NC_025999.2, read on the forward strand.
TGCCAAAAGATTAGTCAATGGACGTGCTACTTTGCTAAAGTTGGCAATAAACCTTTTATAGAATCCAGCATGACCTAAAAATGAACGTATTTCTTTCACAGATTTAGGTGGTGGAAGACTTGCAATTAGATCTATTTTGGCCTTGTCTATTTCAATCTCCTTTTTAGAAATGACATGGCCAAGAACTATTCCCTGTTTGACCATAAACTGATATTTTTTCCAGTTGAAAACTAAGTGCTTCTCCTTACATCATTCTAGAACTAATTGCAGGTGATTCAGACACTCGGAGAAGGTTAGGCCAAAAATAGAAAAGTCATCCATAAAAATTTTTAGAAATCGTTCTATCATATCTGAAAACATGCTGATCATGCATCTCTGAAAGGTTGCCGGTGCATTACATAGTCCAAAGGGCATTCGTCTATAGGCAAAAGTATCAAATGGACAGGTGAATGTAGTCTTTTCTTGATCTTCAGCGGCTATGGGGATCTGGTTGTAATCGGAGTATCCATCAAGAAAACAGTAAAACTTTTGTCCGGCTAGTCTTTCCAACATTTGATCAATAAATGGCAAAGAAAAGTGATCTTTTCTTGTCGCAGCATTCAACTTTCTATAGTCTATACAGACCCTCCATCTCGTTTGGGTCCTAGTTGGGATAAGTTCGTTTGCATCATTTTGGACCACTGTTACCCCAGATTTTTTGGGTACTACTTGAACTGGGCTTACCCAAGAGCTATTAGAAATAGGATAAATTATTTCACTATCTAGGAGTTTCAGAACCTCCTTTTTAACTACATCCTTCATAGCTGGATTAAGCATTCTTTGGGCTTCTCTTGTTGGTTTAGCCTCTTCCTCTAAGTATATTCTATGTTGAACTATAGAAGGGCTTATTCCTTTGATATCTGCTATGGTCCAACCTATTGCTTCTTGATTTGCTTTTAGAACTGACACTAACTCCTTCTCTTGCTTGGGATCTAGGTCTGATGCAATAATTACAGGTAAAATTTCTTTGGGTCCTAGATATGCATACTTGAGATGTTCTGGGAGGGGTTTCAGTTCTAAAATGGGTGCTTCCTCTATCGATGGTTTAGGTGATGATTTCACCATCTCAATGATTGGTTCAGTAGGAAGTGTCGATTCCTGATTAATCTGATTTTCTTTAAGTATTTCATTGACATCCTCAGACTCATGGATTAACCAGGGGTTAGACTCTAGGTCGACTTCATCATCACTAATGTCAATGGATTCATAAATACCATCTTGGACTACATTGACATCAGCATGAGAAGAGGATTCCTGTTCTAAGTTAAAAACATTAAGCTCAATGGTCATATTCCCAAAGGATAACTTCATTAGACCATTTCGACAATTGATTTCAGCATTGGCCATAGCTAAGAATGGTCTTTCTAAAATGACAGATATATGTCCTTTAGGATTCGCAACTGGCTCAGTCTCTAAAACAATAAAATCTACAGGAAAAATGAAATTTTCAACCTTTATCAGAACATCCTCGACCATTCCCTTAGGGATCCTGAGAGATCTATTGGCTAACTGTAATGTGATCCCAGTAGGTTGAAGTTTTTCTAATCCTAGTTGCTCATACACCGAATATGGAAGGATATTCACACTAGCTCCTAGATCTAGCAAGGCATTTTTTATATTGGTTTCTCCAATAACACAAGAAATTGTTGGAGCTCCAGGGTCCTTATATTTAATTGGCACATGGCTAGATAGGTATGAACTGACACTTGCAGCCAAAAATACTTTCTTTGATACATTAGTGGTCATTTTCCTAGTGTAAAGATCTTTTAAAAATTTGGCATAAGTTGGAACCTGATGGATTATATCTAAAAGAGGAATATTAACTTGGACTTATTTAAATACCTCTAAAATTTTGTCTAAATGTTCAGATTTATTGGATTTCAGTCTGTTTGAAAAAGGAGCTCTAGGACTTTTAAGTACTGGACTAGGTAAATTTTCAGTTTCTGGTGCTTGAGGTTGAAAGCTAGTAGTTTTAGAAGGTGACTCGGCAGATGAGTCCTCTATATCATCAAGTGCAACTACCTTATTGTCTATTTGTTTTCCCGATCTTAAGGTATGAATGGCATTTACACCATTAACTTAGTTTCCTTGTTGGGGTTGTGGACCATTTTGGTTCCTAGGATTTGGCTCAGGTTGGCTAGGTAACCTACCATGTTCTCGTTCACTAATGGTCAAAGCCAGCTGACTTACTTGCATTTCCAGACGGGCTATAGCTTGGGTGTTATTATTTATGAATTGACCCGTGATTTGCATAAAGCTGGTATGTGTCTTCAACATGGCTTCTAGGCTTTTCTCTAAAGAGGTAATTTTCTTGTCATTATCATGGAAGCCTGGCGGGTTGTTCATCACTGGGTTGGACCTTAGATTTTGCTGATTGAAATTTGGATTGCCTACATTAGGATTCTGGGACCATGAGAAATTCGGGTGATTCTTCCAACCTGGGTTATATGTGGGTGCATAAGGATTGTTCAATGGTCCTTGATAGGTGGCATTCACCTGTGCACACTCATTCGAGTAGGAACATTCTTCTAAGACATGGTCAGGTGCATTGCACCCTTTACACATGGGTGCAGATATTTGATTTACATTGGCTGGTCTCTGTAATTCTAAGGCTTCCAATCTACGTGTTAAGGTTGCAATCTTGGCCTCTGATGCTAGGGTTGATTGAATTTGATGCATTCCTCCTCTTGAAGGTGTAGCTTTATCAGGTTTCCTAGTTGTTTCCCACTGTAAATTTTTCTCGGCTAGGTCTTCTAAGAATTGCCAAGCTTCAGTAGTTTCTTTGTCCATAAATTGGCCTTGGCCCATGGACTCTAGCATGGTTCTTGAGTTTGAATCTAACCCCTCATAGATGATCTGGCATAGTCTCCAAGTTTCTATTCCATGGTGTGGGCATTGGGTCAAAAGATTCTTGAAACGATCAAAGTACTTCCAAAATGATTCATCAGCTAGTTGGTAAAATTGATTTATTTCATTCCTAATCCTAGCTGTTTTATGATGGGGGAAATACTTTTTCAAAAATGTTCTCACAAAGCCCTCCCAGGTAGTGACAGAATGGTTTGGCAGACTATAAAGCCACTTCTTAGCATTATCCTTAAGGGCAAAGTTGATTAATCTAAGTTTGACCTCATCCTCTGTTAATTGTAGTTTCATGGTTGCACATACCTCCTCAAATTCTCTAATAAATATATAAGCATCCTCTAATCCTGTGAATTTTGGAAGCATATTTATGATTTGAGGTTTGATTTCAAAATTGTTAGCTGTGGGTTGTGGCAACCTGATACAAGATGGTTGGATGGAGCCAACTGGATAACACAAATCCTTAAGGGTCATGGGTTGGATTGGTTCAGCCATTGGAACAACAGGAATTGACTCAATTCTAACTAGACGACCCGACACTCTTCTCCACACACGAAGTGTACGGTTCTCGATATTTATACAATTTTTTTTTATAAAATTTTTATGTATAAGAAAAAGAAAGAAAAGAGAAAAAATTCTAAAGAAAAGATCCTAAGGAGTCCTAAATCTAAAGAAAAGTAACCAAATTAATTTAAATTTTAATAATTTTTTTTTTTCAAACAAGTGAAACAATAAATTAAACTCAATCTATTCTATGGTTAACCTAAATCTAGACAGCTCCTAACTGTTCCAAGTTGACCCTTCAAGCCTTTCAAGTGGAGATTGATCAACTAGTTATCCAGGTAAGTATAAGAGGTGAGAGGTTCACTCATCGTTGCCTTTCTAGACACCAAACGAGTTGGCCAGGTCAGCAACTGAACCAATTTAACAAACCATCCTCAGGGACTTGCCTAGACACCAACTAATCAAACAACTCAAACTTGGTAGAACTCTTAGGGTTCCTTGTCCTATTGAGCTCGAATTCCTTAAGGTTGACGTCTAATTGATTTTAAGATTAAAGATCTAGGTAATGCAATATGATGGAGATGGTTTTTGGGCTAAGGAAGGGTAATGAAATCTCCATCTTATCTTGTTAATGGGTTGATGCCCTTAGATTAATTATGAAAACGCAAATAAATAAGATGACCAAGAATATAAAAGATTTTAATTTAGAATTTTTTTTTATTTTGATATTTTACTTCACGATTATGAAATATCTTTTTTTTTTTTTTTTTTTTTGTGATTAAGTAAATTCAAATGATTAGGTCTAAAAGGAAAAGTAATTAACTAAAAATAATAAAAGAGAAATTAGAAGCGTACCTGAGTTTTTCAGCAATCACCAACTAAATCTAGAAACCTAAAAGAAAAAGAAAGAGAGTTATAAAGTACGAAGAATAAATATTTGAAAATAATTTAAAATGCCAAATCCCCGACAACGGCGCCAAAAACTTGATGTGCAAATCTTAAAATTTGTAAATAAAACCGCAAGCGCACAGTGTGCAGAGTAGCACGACCAGCGAGTACGGGTCGATCCCACAGAGACTTGGTTTAAAAACGATTTTCAAATCTATGCTCAAGCGAGCTTTAACGAAAATCGAAAATCGAAAGTTGTTTGCTAAAGACAATAAGACTAAGGATCTAGGGTTTTTGAATCCACTAGATCTAGATTAGAAAATTCTACCTAAAATTTTTCTTATTGATCCTAACGACTACTCCTCTTGTCTTTCCCAAGCATAGATTATGAAGGGACTAAGGCCCAACGATAACCCATCAAGATTCTTTACAGAGGAGTAGTAACTAGGATCCCTTAGGGTTTTCTCCTCCTATGCACTGAATCAAGCATGAACTATGAAGGGACTCTGATCTAACTGTAGTTGATCAAAAATTCTTGACAAAAGAAGAAGAAAAAGAAATCCTAAGAAAAAGAAAGAACCCTATGTAAAACCTCTACTCATGATCTAGCTTCATCGCAAACCCTAGAAGGGATGCTTAGCTAGACATGATCTAAATCTACTTGCAAAATTTAAATGCAAAAAAATAAACTACCCTAATTTCATAAATTAAACTATCATAATTGCATAAATTTAAACTGCATAATTTAAACTAACCTAATTGCATAAAATTAAATTGCATAAATTAAACTATCCTAATTGTAAGAAAAAAAAATTGCATAATGTAAAGAGATAAAATTGCATAAAAATAAGATTTTATATAAAAAAAAAATTTATTACAAAAACTTCAAACCTCGAGGCTTGAGAAGAAAGCTAAAAATCCCACTATCTAGGGTTACAAGCTTGATCGGAAGGAAAGAATCATTAAAACAAGGACCTTTGGGGGCTTTTTATAGGTATTTGGGGGTTATAAGGTTTTCAAAACTTTAGATGTGGGATTAAGAGATTTTAGAGGGCTGTTAGGGGGGTTTAGGAGCTCAAATCTCGCTCAAAAAGCACTTAAATCCATCAAAAAACCCTAAAAATTATTTCAGCTGTCCGATCTTCATCTAAAGGACCCAATTCATCTAATAAATCAAGCCGGAAGCGATTCTGGACCGTCGGATCACGATCTGGGTGAAGCACTGCCGTTGGATCGCGCTGTAGAGATGAGATCAGGTCGGATGCGTCGCAGACCGTCCGATCAAGGCGCTGGAAGATTTCGTCCGTTGGATCGCGCTGCAGAAGGATCCCGTGTTGTCCCAGTATTTATTGATTCTTGCAATTGCCTTGATTATGGTTGGATCTTGACCGGCTACGATGGTGGCCGTCCGATGGCGCAAAAATATGGAGCATTGGATCTTGATCAGAGAAGATCGGACCATCGAATGATGTGAAGTTACCAGGTTGCCCTTCGGACCTTCTTCTCTCTCCTCATGAGCCCTGGATCGCACGCGTGGATCGGGCTCGTGATGCATTGTGGTGAGCCGAAACTCGCTGATTGGCTGATTTATGGTGCGCCGATGGGTCCATGGTCCAGGCACCTGTTGCTGTGGACCAGACGGCTAACCAGATCACCAAATCAGTTGATTTTTGATCAATTTTGATCTGATTTGACTCGGGTTTGACCCAATTGAGTCTTCTTTCTTCATTCTTCAATTTCTGGATCAATTTAACTCCGTTTTGCGTAAAATTTGCACCGTTGGAATCTTCTTTCCTTGTTCTTTCTATTGATGACCTCTTCTTCTACAAAATATAATAACAAGTATCAATTTTCTAATAAAGTTAGATAATTTAGATATTAATTGATACTTTTTATGTCAATTTGTGACATAAATCAATAGCATAAGAAATTTTTTGTGTGTCCTAAGTAATTCAAAATAGCAAAATATAGCTATAAGATATATCATATGTTTGTAATTTCAAGCAACTATATGTAATATATTCAATATTATTACTAAATATGTAATTAATCTTGACTATAATTTTATCACCTTTTGCTACCATGAAAATCATTGAAGGAGGAGAATCTACGATATTGGGAATGACATAATATCTTATCCTTAAAAGATTTTTTTGCACAAGCTCAAACACAACAAAGATGTATATATTTACAGCATCCATTACTAATTTTTTTAACTTTATGCAACCAAAAAAAAATAATTGTGATGTTCTACAATTGTCATAAGCTTCATTTTGATGCAACTTGATACTTATAGTTAATAATGATTAATAAAATCTTTCAGATATATATCTTTCGATCAAGATATCTGTAAAAATTAGAGTTTAGACTCTCACTTCGTTGTATACTTATATATCCAAAGAAAATTTATCCTTAGATATAAGCTTCAGCCCAATATTTTTTAGCTTTGTATAATGTCTTCATGTATTTATGATCCTTATTGATCTCATATTTCGCAACAACTTTATTCCATTTAGTTTCAAATTGACGTGGATTGCACCTGTTAAACATTAGACTTATAATATCAGATAAAATAGTAAGATTTTTTATATAAATAGGTAACTTTCTCAGCACATGCAAACTACATAAGTGATGAACTATATTTGAAAGTATGCTCTTCATTGATTTGTGTATTGCATGGTCACTATCTGTAATGACAGACATTGGATGTTGTTGATATATTTTTTTTAAAAATATTGATCGTGATCATTTATAACTTTCAATAATCTCATTAGAAACAACTCTACATCTAAAATTATGATTTTATGATGATGATTTATTCTAACAAAAAGAATGAAATATATAAAGTAACAATTAGTATGATAAGTATTGTCAAATATGAGTACATCTTCAGATATATTGTAATCAAGATGAGACTGAGTATCACACTAAAATAAATTAGTTAAATATCTTTAACAATCTATTTCATAACTATAAAAAAAATTCTTGAGCATCTTTACTGCATATCTTCATATAATTTACTGTCCTCAGCATCTCCTGAAATTTTTTTTTAATATTTTGATATTAAAAATTATAAAGATTCTTTACTATGAAAATCGATTACTCATATCCATCTTTTTTATTATATAAAATCTAAAATTTTATTTTTATGAATATCTATAATTGCTAAGCTAGAAATTTCTATATTTCTAGCATCATCTATGTTACAATGTGATCTAAGAAATGAAATTTCATCTATTTCAGTCAACTAATGATCATGTTCTTCAATAAAATCAAGAATAAACTATTTTTTTTATATTAGAATCCAATTAAATTGTCAGTTATGTAGGAAAATTACATTATATAAGAACTTATTCTTTTTTTCTCTTTCTATTCTACCCATATGCTTCTTATTTCATAACCATTCTCTTGAGCAAATTAAATGCCTTTGAATTATTATATTAGATTTCAAATCATATAATACTTTATATAAATTGATAACCTTACTTTTTTTATGAAAAGATCATTAAGATAATATCCTCAAATATGATATATTGTGAATCAACAGACTCAGACTAAGTTATATCTTTGTTAGCTTTATCAATGGGCATCTTGTTTTTCATCGCAAAGCTGTTCTTCATAAATTGATATTATTAATTCACCTATATTTAATAATAAAAAAAATTACAAAATATAGATTTTTTATTTAAATTTAATGATAAATCTTTTTCAATTAATAAATTATGCATAGCAAACATTTGAGGATATATTTTAGAAATAATTTATCAATAAAAAAATTAATTAAATTTTTTTTGTAAGTAAAAGTAACAACCTACTTCACTGTTATATTCTATCTAACAAAGTTATTTTAAATGCTTTGAAGAATGTAAGTGGTTTAATAAGCAACATCAATATTTAATTATCAAGCTTCTAATACTATTTCAAATTACTATTTTAAGTTATCATTTAACAAAACAAAATACACACCTAGAAGTGTGACTTAAAAAAATATATGAGTTCTTATATTTCTATAATAATTGTCTTCTTTATAATTTTATTAAATCTTTGATATTTTTGTTTATTATTTATTGATGTGTTTAGCTTTTATGCAATCATCGATACGGTATCAGTTACTAAGAATATAAATAAAAAATATTATATAATTTATGAAGTTGAAAACTTCAGTATCCTGAATATTCTAAAAGGAGTGTAATATGAGCTTAATTAAAAATGAGATAATAAATCGGTTATGTAACATGACTATGCATAGTTGATGTAGTATTTGATGTTAGCAAATAGAATATTATCTTAAAATACCTAAGTTATGCCCCGCATCTTCTTGTACTCGTAGGTAATTTATAATTAGAGCTTAGAAGGATATTGAAAGTCTCAGAATTCAAAGTTTAAAATCACTAAGAATTTCGATCCATTAGATAGTGAATATGTTTATTTTTTCTATTCTAAAATTTTATTTTAATTTATTCTAATAATTTTTCGTGATGATAGTTTTACGGTTTAAATTACATCTACAACTTTATTTTTGTTTTTAAATATGGGGACCGTTTAAGAATTTCATTAGCTCAAGTTTTTTGAATCAGCAATCTTCTATTAGATGCATTTATTAAGGAGTCATGTTATAGTGCTTCGAGACTGCGCATAGAAGAAACAAATAAGTGAGGAGCGGGTGGACAGGACAGTAGAGAGATTTTATCAAAATCTTGAATTCTTCGTCAGTAGAAGGCGTGGAAGAAATCCTAATGGAGAATTGTGGCAACACCCACCGACTTGAAAATGGAGAAGAGAGGAGCTTAGGAGGAAGAGGAGAAGGCTGAAGAGCTACTGTTAGCTTTAGGTTCGCTGCAATTAGTTGGGGATTGGAGGAAAAGGCAAGCTTCAATGGCAGTGCTGGCACAGATGGTAGTTCAGAAGACGTCCGGAGGCGGTGGGCGAGGGGAGGGGGTGACAAGGCTACTGGTGCACGGAGGCTGCCGGTGTGGGGAGGACATTGGCGTGGGGACGTAGTTGGTAAAGGATGGGTGGTGTGGACGCAGTGGGGAGGAGAGGGGGGAGCGAAGGGAAGGTTGGGAAGATAATTGGAGGCAGCGGGCAAAGGGACGGTGGTAGTGACGCTACAAGCACGGGAAGGACGCCGGCGTGGAGATGCAACAAGGGAGGGGGCAAGATATAACCGAGAGGAGAGGGGGGGCGATGAACGAAATGTTGGAAAAATGCTCAAAGGTGGCGGGTGAGGGGAGGGGTCGACAATGCTACCGACACAGGACCCAGCTGGTGAGAAGAGGGGGGTGTGGATACAATAGGGAGGAGAGGGGGCAACGAAGGGTACAAGAGATGTGGGATGGAAAGGCTTGTTCCAAAAAAAATAAAAAACATAAACTGACCGGTTGGTAATCTGTTGGGATTAAATTTTCTTAATTAATCCTCTTCAATCAACAGTCAAGATGTTCTCTCATTTTCTATAAAATATATTAAAGGAGCACCTTAGCAGGTCCCTATAATTTTTGAAAAAATAATAGAAATACTTTCTTAACTTTAGTCAAATTTCACTTGCACCCCCCCTGTACTATAAAAAGTATCAAAACCAGTCATTCTAGTTATCGATATGTTTCAATACAGTCCAGTCATCCATTTACTAACAGATGATGCTGTCTTTCCCTCTTCATAGATAGAAATGCCTCTCACTTGTGGGTGGGCCTGGAGGAGGAAGGGGATGAGGAGGAGGAGGGGACCATCGTGTAGGGGGATGGCTTATGGATAGCTTGGAAGAGGAAAGAGATCATGAGGAGGAAGGAGAGACGGTAGAGGAATGGATAGAAATGAAGGGAGCCACAATTGAGGAGGAGAAATGGATAAAGAGAAAGAGAAAAGAGAAAGGAGGAGAGAGAAAGAGAGACATTGATGACGAAGGAAAAGAGGATCAATTGGAAAGGAGAGAGGAGGATGAGGAGCATGAAGGAGAGGCGATGGAGGAATGGATGGAGATAGAGAAAGCTGATAGATGTGTAATAAGAAAGGAGGGAGAAAGAAAGACGTTGGTGATGAAGGAGGAAAGGATCAATGGGAGATGAGGGATGAGGAGGAAGGGGGCGGTAGAGGAATAGATGGAGGTGGAGGAAACTGTCATGGAGGAGGAGAAATGGGAAGGAAGAAGGAGAGGAGGAAGGAGGAGAGAGAAAGAGAGATGCCAATGATGGAAGGAGGAGATCAATTGGAGTGAAGGGAAGAGGTGGAGATAAAGATATTTTTATCATTTTATTAAAAATAATAATATTATATAATAGGTACATGGTATCTTTATGTTAATAGAGATAGATGATTGAATTACATTGGAACATATAGATAACTATAATAATCAATTTGATATTTTTTAAGGTATAAATGATGTAAATAAAATTGAGATAAAATTAAGAAATATATCTATATATATATATATATATATATATATATATATATATATATATATATATATATATATATATTTTAAAATCTCATCTTGGATTGCGCACGTGCGCTCGCTCGCGCCGATAACTTTAGAAACAACTATCAACGCTTCATCTCTAGCCGTCCATTCTGTCTCTCCCTCCCCACTCCCCCGCCCCACTCCCGGACAGCCTCACCTCATGCTGTTGAGAGCTTCGAGTTTATCATTCCTCAAATTTTTCGCTCCCCCACCTCCTTCCTTCCTTAACCCCCTCCCATTCTCTAAATTTAAAACCCTCAACCCCTCCGCCCTCCTCTGCTTCTCCTCCACAGACGGCACCGCCATGTCCGCCCGCCGAACCGTTGCCGAGGCCCTCATGGGCGGGGCCCGCGCCGCCGCAGCCCGGAAGAAGGCCAAGAATGAGAAAACCCCCGCCCCATCCCCGCCACCGGATCCCTCCCCTCCTCGCCCGAAGCCCACCAAAACCCTAGACACCCCACCGGACGAGAAGAAGAAGAACGCCGCCCTCGAGCTCCGGAAGAAGTGCTCCGATTTCAACCCTAGAGCCGCCGCTTACTGGAAGGACGGCGAGCCGGTCCCGTTCTCGTTCCTCGTCCACGCCTGGGAACTGATCGGAAAAGAGTCGGGCCGCATTGCCATGACAGAGATCCTCTGCAATGCCTTTCGGACGGTGATCGCCACCACACCCGGGGATCTTCTTGCCACCGTTTACCTCACTGCGAACAAGATCGCTCCGCCTCATGAGGGTCTTGAACTTGGAATTGGAGAAGCATCTCTCGTCAAGGCGCTCGCTGAGGCTTATGGTCGGAAGGAGGAGCACGTGAAGAAGCAAAACAGCGTTAGTAGATGGAATTTGGGTCACTTGTCTACCTTTTTCCGTTATTTTTTACTTTCTTTGTGGCCCTACATTGTAGTGTATGGTGGCAGGAATTGGGTGACTTGGGTCTTGTTGCAAAAGCCAGCCGTTCGACTCAAAAGTTGATGTTCCAGCCTAAACCTTTGACAATCGACAAGGTTTTCAATACATTCCTGGCCATTGCAAAGGTTTGTTCTTTTTTTCTCTTGATTAGAGTGACGAAGATTTGCTTAAGATTTCTATGTTTCGCGTTCTTGTGGAAAGTTTACGATCACATTAATTGGCTTTGAGTTCTCACCTTTTTTGCCTTTTCTTGTTCAGCAACTTCTGGAATCACATAACTTTGATAAATACCCGTTCACAATTCAGAACTCTAAAGGCGCGTCGTTCATTGTTTTCGAGTGTCCCATCATGGTGATGGCATTTGACCTTTTATGGTGCAAAGTAACAGTCAGCTTAGTGTCTTGTGACGCTTGTCACTTATAATCAAGGTTCATACCTTGCTTTTTCATTTTTTTGAGAAGAAAATATAGCATGGGAAGTATTTCTGTCTGACACGAAATGTTGCAAACTATTGAATTTGCTTATTAGTCAAATTGGCAAATATCTGTATACATTTTGTAGGGCAAGATAGATTTCCTTTGTCATCTTTTTGGAGACCAAGCCGTCAGATGCTTGAGTACACTTGGTTCTTATGCCAATTGTATAGGTAACACTAAATTTCTGTAACCTTGAAACAGTATACTGATCGTGCCTTCTTTCTGCCTTGTGCAATTAAAATAAGGTGGAGGCTTAATTTTTCATATCTTCATGGATGCTCAGTATTTCTTATAAGTTAGTGAAGCAATTTTGGAGCAGCCATCTATCCAATGATATTGGTCCACATAGTCATAGTAAAGGTTCCAACATGGTGACATATTGTCTGTAACTCTGTATATATGATTTCCACATAAACAATTGAACAAAAATGAACAGCTGCTGCATGGTGATTATTAAACTTGAATACATGATAATGCTGGAGAGCTTTGTTGTTTACTATTTGATATCTGTGTTATTTAGTTTAGTTTTTGTTTCTCTTTTTGTTTCAATAGGAATCTGGTACAAATAGTCATGACAAGAAAAAGAATCATATAAAGGGACTTCTGGTTGCAGCAACTGAATGTGAACCTCTGTATATAACTCGTCTTCTACAGGTAATAAATGTCAACTTTCTAGTATATTTATTTATTTAATTATTTACTTTTGCTATCTTCTGAATTCTCTGAACCACATCCTGCAGTCAAAAATGCGTATCGGTTTGGCAGAGAAAACTGTCCTTGTTGCTCTTGGACAAGCAGCTGCATATTCTGAAACATGTCCAAAGCCACCTTTGCAAACTCAATCTCCCTTTGAAGAGGTTGGTGTGAATATGCATAACTTATGAAAATTTTGCATCTGAAGAATGATATTCTGTGGCTAAACTATCTAATATGCTAGCTTTATTTTTAAGCTAATGTCAGTGCATTAGCAACCATATAAATCTTCTAGGATGTTTGTTCTCATGTTTTCATATTAAAATATTAATCTTCCTTGTTAGTTTCAATTTGTTGACGGCCAATCATTAGATTTTAGCAAATATCATATGAATGGTGGATTCTATGATCTTAGCTAAGTTTGTACTATATGTTAGGAGAAATGATCATTTTGTAAACTGTTTATTTCTAGTGTTGCCTTATTCAATCTATTGATTGTAAATGATTTAATTGAAGCTGTGAAACTGTTGCTGTTTTGCCATCTTTCATCTGTAGCAAGTTACTACTATATGTGGTCTGAAGTCTTAATTGCTTGCCAAATCTATCATGGAATTCACCGCTGTTTGAAGCAAGCACTTCAAGATTCAGTTGGTTTTTTAGCTTGACCCAGAGCATGCTAAACCTGAAATAGTGTTTCTGTGGTAAAGAGACCTAAATAGAGGAAACAAATATATGTGGTTTAGGAAAACTTGCATTCATTCTTTTGCATATAAACCTAATTGTAGGCAGCAAGTCTTATACCACTATTTGGACGAGGCAGTAGGAATTTATTTAAACTGAACAACCTTTATTCAATAGGGATCCTCCTGTCTTCTGTCCCGGACCCAATAGCACAAAGCTGAGTCCCTCTCATCACTGCATCCTCTTCATATCTTATTTGTAATCTATATAGGAATTTGGTCTTTTACTGACTAGCTAGAATCTTGATCATTTGCAGTCAATGCTTGCAATTAGTTATTCAGAGGAAATGCGTATTTGCATATCTGTAATAGCTTGGAAGCGCTATATGAGTTGTCAAAGATTATTGAACTTTAAAATAAGCTGATGGTGGAAGCAACATTTATAATTCAATATCATGTTGTATATGTAGCGATAACACTGATCTAAAGAGATCAAAAATCCTGAATCATTTGCAACTTAATATGTCTTCCACAAATTGCTGAAAAGACTAAGCTTTAGAGTGCTATTGCTTTTTGGAAAGGTTAAGGCTGTGGCTGCAAACAATCTGAACTGCTCATGTGCAGCTCAGGATTGGCTTGACAACAACTCATTTGTGCTTGGCTCAGCTTGGAAATGAGCGGAGCTTAAACATATTTTAAAGCTTGGCTCATAAGCAAGTGGAGTCTGGGCCCTTGGGGATTTACAGAATCAAATGAAATCTCACGTCAGCCTGGTAAGAAGCGCAGCTCAGAGCTTGTATGAGGTGAGCTTGACTGCTTCTATACTAGGGTCAGCTTGAGCTTGAGCTCAGACCGAAGAGCCTTGTTATGTGGCAAGCTAAGACTGATCAGCCTTCAGATTCTTAATCTGAGGACCAAACATGATCAAAAGAGTAATTCGTTGATTCTCAGCGGTATGCAGCTTGTTATGTTGAGCTTTATATCGTGTATGAATCAGAAGTATATTATTTTGGGTCCCAGTTTCGTTGGAGCAGAATGTTATGCATAGTATTCTGACAGTGACATTTTTTCTTGCATCACTAGTTTCCAAGAACATGTTTACATTCTACTGTTGCTAATTTTTATTTTGTTCAACTGGCTATGTTATAAGATTATGAGTGACTGTCTGTTTTCTGCAACTCAGAAAGTATTGAAACTTTTATGATGATTTGAAAGTGGTAATGGAGATCTATTACTGTATCACAGCTTCGTTATTCATTCTCCACATCTGTTTTGCAAGTAAATGTGTTTATGCAACAGCTACTTGAATGCTGTTGTTAAGGAAGCCACAAAAAATTGTAACTAAGGTGGCTGTTTTGACTTGAAGCTTATGAGTTGATCTGTACTACTATTGTGCTGGACGAGCTCTGGACTCCTGCTTCTGCACCTGAATCCATTGTCAGATTTTTTTCGAACCCATTCAACCATTTATTGTTTATGGTTAACATTCTGTCAGGAGTTTAAGACCGGCTTTAGTTTATATGAAGTTAAACACCTATGTGTTTGCCACTTTTAAATCCATGCATATAATTTTTCTAACATGCTGATATCAAATTAAATGAGAAAACAAGAAACAGTGCATAGTTTTTCTCTAATGTACTGCCACTAAATTAACTTTTAAAAAGGCAATCAAATAAGGGGCTTCCGATCATGTATCAATTTCTTCAATTATTCCATACCCACATGTAGTCCTGATCTCCTGATTTCTTTTAAGAACTTCGATTAAACATGCACACACATGCGAAGAAAAAAGAAACCAGGCATGGTGTGAATGCATTTTGTATTCATCTATATTATCTTTTTTTCCTGACTCATCTTGTTTATCTTGTTATGCATCCAAGGCTGCAAAAATCATCAAACAAGTATATTCTGTACTTCCTAGCTATGATAAAATTGTCCCTTCTCTTCTTCAAGTTGGGGTGTGGAAACTTCCAGAGGCATGCAATTTTACTTTAGGTGTCCCTATTGGACCTATGTTAGCAAAACCAACAAAGGCTGTATCAGAGATCATCGACAAATTCCAGGGAATGGAGTTCACCTGTGAATACAAATATGATGGTGAACGTGCACAGGTATTCCTGAGTCCTGACTACCTAATTTTATCACTATCATCTCCATTTATGTTTTATGTATTTTTGGTCTTAATCTGTAACGTGAAATGTAGATACATTACATGGAGGATGGATCAGTTGAGGTATATAGTCGTAACGCAGAACGGAATACTGGGAAGTACCCTGATGTTGTCAGTTTTATCTCAAGGTATACTTGCCTTGTAGCTTTCTTCAATTATTACCTGCACATCATTTTAAATGTGTGCTTGCTCTTGAAGAAGTGAAATATGTTCACATATCTGTCAATTTCTACTGAACTCATATTGTTAATTAAGATAAATTGATATTTTCTTATATGAATTATCATGCATCTACACTCTCTCAGTTCATAATTTCGTTTTATTGGCAATACTTCTGTAGTTCTGTTACATATCTAGGAATATGACTTTACTATTTGATGGATATTGGAATTTTATGCCCATGTATACAATGGGCTAAGAGTGTGACTGGTTGAAGAAACTGCTGCTGTTATTAGGCTTAATAAGACATCTTGAACTCCAGCCCACCAACATATTGTGAGATGGCTTGTTGTTTGCATGAAACTATGGATGCAGGGTTTCAGCAACCTGCCATTATCATGTTACTGACTTCTTTTTGTGCGAACAAGAACTTGCATAAAGGGTACTGACCAAAATTTTCTATTGGAACTCATATATGCATGGGTACTTTTAACCTTTCAACTGGTTCACAAAGAGTCAAGGAAAGCATGGTTAGCATCACATTTATCATATTCCAGATAGGATGACTTTGTAAAGTATCCTTTGCTTTAGTTGAATTATACCTTTTGCTGACTTGCAATTCCAGGATAGCGATAAAAAATGGCGGCCCAGTGCACAAGGTTCCCACCATCGCAGGGAGGGGTAGATGTACGTAGCCCTACCCCCGCATCTGGAGAGGCTGCTTCCGTATTTCGAAGTTGTGACTTCTAGGTCACAACGGAGCAACCTTCTTGTTGCGCCAAGGCTCACCCTCTAATTCCATGATAGGGATGAATCTACATTTCTCCAATATATTATGTCTATATATGGTATTAGCATGGGGGAGATTATATTGAGATGCCACATTATTGATCTTAATAACATGCTATCATGGTTATTATTGGAGCGCTGTTTCTCATTGTATGATAAGTTCATTGTCAGCTAATATGAAATGTGAAACTACATGACTTTTTTTGAATCCATTGAATATATTTCTGCAAGCCTAGTCAATAAGAATATCTTGGCTTTAATTTTTTCAGAGCATCTTGATAAATATTTGAGGTATTCAATGAGAGGCATAGGCATGTTGAGGTCAATTGCTGTTTTATCAGCTAGAATTGAATGCTCAGAAGTAAGATTTGCTGTCTTGGTATCGGACCCTGTACTGGTACCATCTTATTATATCGTCGGGATGCGATTTAGTATGGTATTAGATGGCATACCGAGTATTGATACAATATAAGACATTGTACTAGTACGAGACTAGTACCGTACAATATGGGGTGTACCAGGCGGTTCGGCCCGGTACAGCATTCCATGCTCAGAAGTATATATATGCAGTATTACAAATCAGGTTGCTGATATGCAATTTTTTGGTTGCTGAGTTTAATTAATTTTGATAATTGTATTGCTTGTGCAAGCTGCATGAAGCTGCTCATCTTGCTGATTGTTACTCTGTATCTTATCTTTTGTGGATTGACATAGTTCAGGGAAAAGGTTATTCCTGCTGTTTACAAACCAACCAATTCCTCCAGTGCTGTCCTGTATGTTATCATTTGATCTGGAATATCTATTTTATAGTGATAAATAATTTTAACTTCTGATTTGCAGATTCAAAAAGGATACTGCAAAATCATTTGTGCTGGATTGTGAAATTGTTGCTTATGACCATGAGAAGCAGAAAATCTTACCTTTCCAGGTATGATAGTCAAAACTGTTTCATCATTTTTTAACTTTCTTACCTATTCTTATGGAAGCTTGCTCCAGAACATGTCTTGGGGCAAACAAAGTTTTTTTTTTTTTTTTTGCTTATATTTCCTGATTATCTTAGCAAGAAAGTTGATGAGAAACTCTATACTGAATGGTCTTTCATTAACTTTATTCCCTTTCAAGTGTATTTTTCTATCATATTAAATTTCATAATATTTTGGTTTGAAACATTATAACCATGAGATTTTTTTTTTTTAATAAGCTACTTTCTTTCTAGTAGATATATTTCATATTTTATCTGTTAATATACTTTAGGTGATGTACACACACACACACCAAGATAAATAGCTAGCATTTCTTTGAGGATTAAGTGCAACAGTGTGCATGTTACTTATGTAAGAAACAATTTGCCTAAAGAAACATAATATATTAATTGATCATTCAAAAAGAAAAGCTCAATAATTCAAGTAAGTCAATGCAAAAAGGCATGTATGCTAAATGAGAAATTAATCATGCAAAGTTGGAAACAAGCAAGAGAGTAATCCAAATTTGAGAGAGATAGGGGGTTAAAACTTAAAATAGTTTTGCTGATCCACCTACTTTTGCAACCACCCTTATGAAATAACTGGCCGGCTCAAGAAGACAGTGGATAAGCGTAAACAAGACAGATGTTGGTCTGGTTTGGCAAGAATGTAACTCTAACATGGTCATATAATGTGGTCTTGCATTCCATTTTCGTTTTTCCTTATTGAGTTTGATTTGATATATATTCGTAATTGGAAGTTAAATTGCTGTAGAAGAATAATTTTCCAAATGTTTTCATTGATGGTTTTGCTTGTATCTTTGGGTCTCATATGACAATCCTTTCTTAATGAAACAATTGGTATTGTAGCTTTGATAACAGTACTTGTAACATCATTTGGATGACTTGAGGTAATTTCCTCCTAACTCTACTGATGACTATGACGTTTTGTGGTGTTTCATCTCAAATTTGATGGTTTTGTTTAAATCTAATGAATGATTTTTGTGATAAATCAAAATGCAAAAGGAGAGGATACAGTGCATATTTTGACATGAATTCCATGAATATGTATAACATATACAATTATATGTGTAAAGTATTATCAAACTTTTGGGTTGTTGGATCTGATAGTCAGCCAAACCCAACAAAATAGGCTTACCAGTCTACAGACCAAACTTGCTTACTTCATTATAGTATGGTCAGATTTTCAGATTTCGGTCTTAATTGTCCTAACCCAACTAGTCTTTGACAACTTAACCTAGGTGTTTTTCTTGGGGTCTTGTTCAGCAATTGGACCTCACATTGTGGTTATCTAAGCTACTAAATCACATGGCTAGAGTCCTGCCTAAGTGTAGGCATTGCCTAGACAGCTCGGAAGGCTGCCTATTTGAAAAACTAGATACCTAACAACCAACGAAATTCCAGCCATATTGTCAAGATTGGTTTTATGATGGACTTCCTTGTACAAATAATCCATATCATTGTTTAAATGTTTGCAGGGGTCATTTTTTTAGGTGACTCTTTATAACTAATCACAATATGCATCTTGGATTTGTACAATTATTTTGAGGATCTCCTGTAACTTCTACAAGTGGTACATAGGCATCTTCTTTGCTATACGATGAGAACAGCTACCAAACTCTAATAATTAATGGCTATCCTTCCCCCAATTCACCTTGAAGTACCAAACTCTAATAATTAATGGCTATCCTTCCCCCAATTCACCTTGAAGTTATCTTGATATTAAATCTTTCACCCAAGGTTCTAGTCAGTATATGCCAGACCAACACTAGGTGGTACATATAGTTCCATGCCTATGCTTGGCCTAGTGTGAGTATGGTGCATGTTGCATGACACAACATGACATGCACTTATCCATTAAATGAATTAATATCATTTTAATGCAATGCATTATGCTTTCTAGTTTCTAGTAACTTCATTGATCTTCGATAACTCTTTTGGGGTTTTTTTGATCTTTAGTATTGGCATTTAGCCCTTGGGCCTTTTTAATCTCTAACTTGAGAGTGCTAGTCATCATCGTTTTCTACGCCATGCTATTTGATATCTAAAGCACTCATGGTTCTCTTCCATCTACTTGCACACTGTTTGACCTCATTTGGCATTCTGATGTAGGTCTTAAGTTGCTTATAAATTATTGGATGGTTGGTCTCTTTCAAACTACCTGATGCTTATTATTTGACCCATTGCCCTATGATTCTTGATTTGGCTTAATTGTAATCTGCATAAACCTAAATTTTAGATATGCCTACCTTTAATGCACACCTAGCTTGTTGGTCCATGAGGGACTACCTTATAAGTTAGTGTAATATATTTGTCCCAATTTACATATATCGTAATGCTTTTGAAATGAGGGAATACCTCAATGGCATGGTAGATCGATGGCTATGCAATGTTTGTAATCTCAGTAGCAGGGATGTACCAGTCAAGTGCTGATATGGTACTGTGCCAAACCGAACCACACTAACAGTCGATGTGTAGAAATGTACTGGTTCGATACTAGCATACTGCATGTATTTTTTTGCTTTTCTTAATTTTTGATTTTTAAAATTATTAAGGTCTATGGATCTTTGAATTACAATTTCTTTGATATCATTCTATTTCATGTTGGTCTTGAAAAATTGTACGATTGCTTCATGGATGCAATTGTAATAATTAAGCATAGATTTGTAAATAATTACATATAGATGAGAGCTCGATACATATATCAAATTGATTTGAATTAGAAAATATACACCGATATCTAGTCCCTGGTGGAGTGTCTTTGTTGCTTGTAGACATTAAGATCTTGTTCATAGTTGGAGCTTGGACTTGACTCCAACCTACTGTGCCCACCCGTATATCTAATTATCTGGTTTTCCTGTATAGCCACCCTGATACTGATCCTGTATCTGAAGCTTGACTGGCCATCCCACCCCCATCCGAGAGAAAATCTTGGTAGTGAAATTTAATCCATAATCTGGCTGAGGCTGTGGAGGGTAGTAGCCACTCGTATACATCTTAAATGAAGGACATGCATATGAGTTGTACGTCGATTGTGTAGAATAGGATCGAATTTACAGTGGTATGTAGAGATGCCCAAGCATCCTACTCTGCATGCTCTATTATTAGCTACATTAGCATCATGTCGTGAAGCACATCGAGGAACCTGTCTTATATGCTATCCTCGATTCCTCGCATGTCCTTTGACATGTATCATTGTCTGAATTTTGCATGACGTAAGTGGAATGTGACTCATCAATGCTACGAATTAGGGCAGGCAGCTGTGAGTCATTGCACCCCTATTATGCCAATTGCTGTCTTCCTGGCCACCAGATGCATCATCACTCCAACTATCATTAGTGTTATCGCTCATATCATGAGATTATCTTGCCAAGTGGCAACTGATCATCCGGGGGCTCATGGATCTCAGAATATCAGTGAGCAGTCTCGTCAATCTTTCCCCACGGATCTGCAACTTCCTCTCCTTGCCTTTTCTTGTGCTATGAGAAACCACTTTCTTTTTTCCCACTTGTCCCTATCTGATTGGTTCTATTTGCTGGCTTGACTAGGCCAGCCACCTTGACTGGTGCTCTCTCTTTGACTAGATTGGGTGCCATGGTGATCTCTTAGCATCTTCTTGCCATATCTTTGGGTGGTTGTCTTAGACATAGAGCCTTGCGATCCTGATTGGCTCTACTCTGGTCTTTGTTTATGCTATTGGACATCAGCTAGTTGTGTGGCATGTGTTGCTCTGCCTATTACTTGGCATTCACCATAGCTTCTTTTGCTATGTCTCTAGTTGCTTGAGGAGGCAACCCTAGCTTGTATATATTTTTTAAGGGAATTTAATTTATGGTTCCCTTTTTGACGCTGCTCTAATAAAAAATCTCTGTTGACCAAAATTTTAACTTTTGGTCCCTCCTTTTATGCTTACCATAATAGGACATCCTTTTGGCACCATTTTATTTTAGAAAATATCCAACTTACCCTTGCCTTCGTCGTTCTTCCTTCGTTCCTCCCTTTCCTTCTACATAAAAGAGTTTCCATGCAAGCACCAACATGCGAGGAGTGATTCAATTTGAATTTAGATTTGGGAGTGGGGAGTGCGTCCTCCCCCTCCCCCATTTGATGGAATGCGGACATGGCCGCCATCATAGGACTGCAAGACACCACATGCGTTGCTGCGGCGGCCACCTCCTTTGATGCCGGTGCTACTACCGCCGTCTTTGCTAGCGTGGCCGCCCTCGACGCCACCATAGCTGGGTTCCCTTGCTTGTTGGCCAAAGAGAAGGCAGCCTCGCGTGGGTTGTGGTACTCTAGCCATGCATCGCTCCTGCTGGTTCTCCTTTAGTCTCGGAAGCTCATCGGCTACGCCATTCGCCGTCGCGATGCCTCCAATCTCTGAGATGAGGATCGGGGAGTATTGGGGATCGAGTAAGAAAAGTGGTTTCTGCCTCTCTCTTTCTTGTCTGTTCTCTTTGACGACTTCACCCACCCTGATAGAAGCCAGCAGAGGCACATGGGGAGCGGATGATTTTTAAGTTTTTTTAATAGAAAAGCCCAAAAGGCAGGTGGGGGGGTTGTCAGTTGATTTTGAAAGCATCTTATGTGGTCCCGAGAAATGTGTTGGCTTATTATTTTGCTGGTAAAGTTGTGGATGATGGGTAGCGTGCGAATTAGTATAATTTTCCATTTTACATGGTCTATAATAGATGGTAACATGGATTATAAAAAATTAATGTATAGCTCATAAGTATTTATGTTAATATATAAGTACAATTAGATACTAAATTACCAAGCTAACGTTGGGCGAAGCTTTTTATACAATTTTTTGCCTTGATGGGAGACTGCAGAAACTTTTCATGGGTACTTTTAGACATTATTTTCTTTCTAGATTCATGTCGGCGGTGAGGGCGAGGACGACCTAGAGAGGGATGACCTCATAAATGAGGCCGAAGATGATGCCGATGCTAGCGCCTAGGTCTTTGAAGAAGGCCAAGGTGTTGAGGGTTTGTTGGTCGTAGCCCAGTATGGTCTTGATGTCGTTAGAGTAGATGCCGAAGATGTAGATGCCATCGGAGTTAAATTACCACTGCATACGGTTAAATTAATATGGTATACAGTTAAATTAACACTGCATATAGTTAAATTAACATAATATACAGTTAATTTGCTATTGTATACAGTTATATACACATGGTATACAGTTAAATTGCCACTGCATATAGTTAAATTAATATAATATATAGTTAACTAAACAGTTAATTTATTATTGTACGCAGTTAAATGAATATGGTATACAATTAATTTGCTATTATATATAGTTATATGTGTGGTACATAATTAAATTAACATAGTATACAGTGAAATCAGGATAGTATATAGTTAATTTGCCACTACATATAATTAAATTAACGTAGTACATAGTTTATTTGCTATTATACATAGTTAAATTAATATCGTACATAGTTAAATTAACACTGTACATAATTAAATAAACATGATACATAGCTAATTTGCTATTGTACACAGTTATATTTAAATGGTGCATGATTAAATTGTTATACATATAGTTAAATTAACATGGTATATAATTAACTAAACATGGCGCACAATTAATTTACCACTGTACACAGTTAAATAAATATGACATATAGTTAATTTGCTATTATACAAGTTATATATATGTGGTACACAGTTAAATTAACATGATACATGGTTAATTTAACTATATTCCATGTTAATTTAACTGTGCAATGGCAATTTAATTGTATACTATGTATATATAACTACGTATAATAGCGAAATTAACTGTGTACCATGTTTATTTAATTATATGCATTGTTAATTTAACTGTGTACCATATTAATTTAACTGTGTGCAGTGGCAAATTAACTGTGTACCAGAGTTTGCCGTACCGAGCCAAACCGTCCGGTACGGGGCGTATCGAGCCGGACTGGTCCCTTACCGGTCTGGTTCGGGCCTGTTTTTCGGAAAACGACCCCGAACCGCCCGGTTCGGTGTGGTTCGGGCCCATATCGTCCGGAATCGGACGGTATAGCTCGGTTCGCCGTCGGTTCGGGGTGAACTGAACCGTACCGCCCAGGAGACCATTTCACATGGGGGAGGGGGGAAGGTGGGGGCCTTTTCACGTGGTTGGGGGGAGGGAGGGGGGAGAGAAATGGGCGTGGCCCACTTCACATGGAGGGGATTAAAGCACCAGGCCTTCGGTGTTCTTTGAGAGTTCTCAGAGAACACCCATGGCCGTGGGCAACTTAATCGTTGAGACCTCCAAAAAAATTAGAAAAGAAGGTAAAATTTCGTGAAATTAGAGGAGTGATTTGAGAAAAGGCTGATCTTTGGCCGGAGGTAAGATAATCTGTTATTTTGTTAGTAAATATTTTTTTTGTTTTTATTGTTAGAAATAGGATAAAAATGAGGTAAAATAAAAATAGGAGAAAATCATGCCAAAATCTTATGATTTTGGTATGATTTAATTATATGTGATAGATCTTTGGAAGATCTACATGATGACACCAAAATTGTTAATTTTCGTTAATTATATATATTTTAAATATTTTTAAATATTTATTTATTTAAAAATTAAAAAAATTTAAATTTTAGAAAAAAATTAGAGTTTGGGAATCATGTTTAGAATGATTCAAGTTACTTAAATCTAATTTTAATTTTTTTTTAAATATTTGAAATTAAAAAAATATTTTTTAATTATTTAAATTAAAAAAATTAATTATAAAATAAAAAATATATAACAATAGTGTTATATTTTAGTTAACTTAAAAATATTATTTGAAGCATATAACATATTTATTTTGAATTTATAAGTTTTAAAATAATTATTAAAATTATTTTAAAATTATATATAATTATTTTAATTATCATTAAACTATCGTATTTTGTTATACTTGCATATATTTTAATTATATATATATATACTGCGGACGATCTTGCACGTGGAGTAGGATCCATGGATGTATCTGGATCATCCTCGCATTATGGATCCTATTATCCACAGCCACCTTATGATCTATATGCATATGGTGCATCCGAGGCATCATCTTCTAGTGGTTACTACCCTATGCAGCCTGGAGCATCTTATGGATCAGATTTTGCTACTGGCATATTTGGATGGGCTCCTCCACAACCGTACCATCATCTCGAGGATACTTCTCAGAGTCAGAATTTTAGCGAGAGGTCTGAGATGTCTTACAATCCAGAGAGGATGCCTTATGGGATGATGAATATTCGAGAGTACGGTGCAGCTTGGCTAGAGGGTTGGACTGATATCCCTTCAGACTATGTTGATGATCCAGACATCTACGAGCGTCACAGATGTTCGACAAAAAATTAAATGCAGAGTACATCTTAAGGTTCGTGTATCAGTTATTGCACTTTGTACTTAAATATTTAGATATATTTTAATGCGTATTTTATATATTTTTTCTTTAGTTTTAAGATGACATAGTTGAAATATAATGTAAATAAATATATGTTTGAAATTTTGGATCAAGAGTCTTTGTACTGCAACCTAACTCCAAATTGAACCCAAATATGTCAATAATATGCAATATAATGACATATTGAGGTTGTATTTATCAATTATTAACTTCAAAAATTCAAAAAAAAATTTAAAAATCGAAAAAAATATTATGTACCGGTACCGGACCAGTACGCCTAGGTATACCGTGTGTTGGTACGGTATGGTACCGGCACCGTACCGTATCGGTTCGGCACCGGCACGCCGTCCGGTACCAGTACAGCGAACCTTGCTGTGTACTATGTTAATTTAACTGTGCGCGGTGGCAAATTAATTGTGTACTATGTTAATTTAACCGTATATCATATTAATTTAACTGTGCACCATATATATATATATAACTATGTATAATAGCAAATTGACTGTGTATCATATTTATTTAATTGTGTGCAGTGGTAAATTAACTATTTAGTTAACTGTGTTTGATGTTAATTTAACTGTGCAGTGGTAATTTAACTATGTACCATGTATATATAACTGTGTACAATAGCAAATTAACTATGTACCATGCTTATTTAACTATATGCAGTGTTAATTTAACTGTATATCATATTAATTTAACCATATGCGGTGGTAATTTAACTCTGACGACATCTACATCTTCGACGTCTACTCTAACGACATGAAGACCACACTAGGTTACGACCAACAAACCCTCGACACCTTGGGCTTTTTCAAAAACTTGGGCGCTAGCATCGGCATCATCTTCAGCCTCATCTATGAGGTCACCCCTCTCTGGGTCATCCTCGTCCTCACCACTGGTATGAACCTAGAAAGAAAATAATGCCTGAAAGTGCACATGAAAAGTTTCTGTAGTCTCCCACCAAGGCGAAAAATTGTATAAAAAGCTTCGCCCAATATTAGCTTGGTAATTTAGTATCTAATTGTACTTATACATTAACATAAATACTTACGAGCTATACATCAATTTTTGATGATCCATGTTACCATCTATTGTAGACCATGTAAAACGAAAAATTATATTAATCCGCACAGTACCCATCATTTACAACTTTACCAGCAAAATAATAAGCCAACACATTTCTCGGAACACATTTCTCGGGACCACATGAGATGTTTTCAAAATCAACTGACAGCCCCCACACCTGCCTCTTGGACTTTTCTATTAAAAAAACTTAAAAATCATTTGCTCCCCATGTGCCTCTGCTGGCTTCTACTAGGGTGGGTGAGGTTGTCAAAGAGAACAGACAAGAGAGAGAGAGAGAGGCAGAAACCGCTTTTCTTACTCGATCCCCAATACTCCCCAGTCCTCATCTTAGAGATTGGAAGCATCATGACGGCGAATGGCATGGTGACACTCGTCCTTCCTCTCCTCTTCCTGGCCTTTGCCATCGTCTTCGCCTACAAGTTCAGGTGGGTGACTCCAAAGGCTGGAACTCGGCATCAACTACACCGAATGGGAGAAGAAGCACCGCCCCTTTCACATCGGTGGCTCTCATACTCGCCCACGGCCTCCTTTGCTCCAATGAATTCCCCCCTGCTTCTGCCTTGGTCGCCTCCCTTTCGAGCTCTTCGATGTCCGGGACCTCTCCTCCCTCCCCTCCTAAGCCTCTGGCTTCTCCGCCTTCGTCCGTGCCTACTTCCACTTCTTTGACCTTCACTCCCGCCTCCCATTATATGAATTAGGGGACCACGATGAGAACTCTGAAGACTCCGACTGTGATCTCCAGCAGCTCGAGAGGCTCCAAGCCCTCCTCCACCTCTGGATGCAAATCCGCCCTTACGTCTGCAGCATGGAGATGGGCCTCATCCTCGAAGCCATGGACTGTGTCGTGATCGAGATCTTCGAAGTTTACAGTGGGATTTGCAATGACATTGCGTGCTTTCTTGTGGGGATTCTCAAGCCGTCTGCATCGAGGAAGGGCAGCGAGGAGCAGGAGGCGATGTGGTGGCGGCAGGGGGTGATTGGGATGAGGATTTTGAGGAGGGCGGCGGAGCAAAGCTCCCAGCTTTCGGCCTACGTCGAGAGGGAGAGCCTATGTGGGAGGGGGAGAAGAAACACGGAGGGTATTTTTGTTCTTCAAGGATTGGAAGTTACAAGGGTATTTACTTGTGGATCGGTTGTTATAAAATTGATCCATAGGAATTAAAAGTTAAAGCACGGTCAACAGATGGACCGGTCATTAATTTTCCCTATTTTTTACGGCCCATAAGTATGTCTTTACCATCATTTGTATTTGAAATTTTTTTGAATTTGGGCTTTAGGTTTAGGCTGTCATAATCATGCCCAAATTTAAATAAATTGCTGTCAAAATAAGATAGCAAGTAATATGCATGCTCCTATTTTTTTAAATATTTCGAACAGTATTTTATTTATTTATATTTTAAATCAAAAATATATTTTTAATCTAAAAAATACATCATTTTATGAATTTTCAGCCCATTTTAGGGGTGAAAATGAAAAAAAGTTAAAATGAATAGGAGAGGGGATTTTACTTGGTTTGGTTTGGTTTGGGCTTACAACAAACAAAACTCTCTCCTTTTTTTTTTTTTTCAAGAAAAACCGCCCTTCCTTTCATGATTTTTAAAGAAAAGAGAAGAGAATGGCATCTTGTGGACTTCTCCTATTATTTTGGTTAGGGATGCCCCAATTGACTCAAACCCAAATTTGTTCGGGCTGGATTTCATAGTCTCAAATCGACTGGCTAAATTTACCCAATTCTGCACTGGTTCGGCTTGGTATGCCATGAACTGGGCAGTATGGGACAGGTTTGATGGATGCTCTGGCTATGTTCACTGTTCAATATATACTTCATTGGCAAATCTAGCTTTATATGCTATGTACCAAATGGCAAATATATCTAGAAGTTATGGTTTAATAACAATTTGTACAATATATATATATATATATATATATATATATATATATATATATATATATATATATATATATATATATATATATATATATCCAACTAACACTTCCAATTCATAAAATTATTTCTGATGGTCTTACGTGTATGCTTTGTTTAGATATAGCTATTTTACAATAAGTCTTATGTTTTGTTTGCGGTTCCTTCTGGAATATATTTCTTTACAAGCCTTAATGCATTAACAAATAACTTCTATAATACAATAACTTTCCTTGAACACTCATTGGAAGTATGCACTATGGAGCATTTACTATTCTTTTTTGGCAGGTCCTTAGCACTCGTGCTCGTAAGGGTGTGATCTTAAGTGATATAAAAGTCACAGTCTGCACCTTTGGCTTTGATATTCTGTATTTAAATGGCCAACCTCTTCTCCAGGAGCAACTCAAAGTTCGTCGACAGGTATTATACTGCCCGATTGATGAAAGAAAATTTTGTTGCATATTGCAAATATATGTTCCATGGATCATTACCTTTTCCAATTGGTTTCAATTAAGGTTAAAAGCTGTGCCCTTTGAATACCATCTTTTTCAATGCTTTATGTGAATGTAGGAGTATCTGAAACAAGTTCTTCTGTTATACATGTTTCTTTCAAACATAATGACTATAGTCTAGAAGGCAAGAACCTATCGTACACAACTAAAAATAATAAAGATATTATGCAGCATTTTATATGTATTTGAAACTTGAAAGTACAAAATACCTTTGCAATAGATTTCTATAGTAGAAAAGACCGGTGTGCGTTGATTGGATTCGTAAGATAAATTTCTATAATTACTCATGTTCCAACTTTTCATGGTATTGCACAATTGTAATTTATACACCACAAAAGTTTACTTACAGGTTCCAAGTCCATACTGAATACCTGCATTGGCATGTACCATTAATGTGCATCGGACTATAGCTGTTGGAAAACCCTGTATACCATGTATCATAACATTTGCAAGAGAACTTGCTTCGGGAGCAATTTCAACCGAGGCTTAAAAATATTAAAATAAGGACTCATAATGTTTTCAGGCCCTTAATCACATTATGTATATATGTATCTGTTATACTGTGTTATTTAGCATTATAACAGCCTGTTATAACACAAACAATGGTTGTTATTTTCATCTGTATTGTTTCTGTAAATAAAACAGTATTTCTTTTCCAATTTCAAATTCTTGAACTAATTTTCGTTCCCAAAGAGATTGTACAGCTTGAAATAATAACAACTTTTACATGAACAGTGATTTGGAAAACAAAGGTGTTACTTTTCCATTATTGCCCGTTATTTTCTCGAACAGCTGTTATAACCCTCATTGTTTCGATACCAAAGAAAATTGAAGTCAAACTTTTAGGGCAAGTAATAGTTATTATAAGTTCTAATTATTATAACAGTCAATAATGGTCTTAGAAGGGGTCTGCTATAATGGAATACCATTGTTGTTGTAACCTTTGTGTTGACTCTAATACCAAAGGGAAATGCATGGTGATACCAGAAGACTATTGGAAACTACTGGGAATTGTGGTTATCCAGTTTCCCATCAGCTGTTGTGTAACTTGTTGACAATAATGGTTTGTCGAACTGGTCCGGACTGGATAGTTTGGGACGTGCCAAACCGTATCAGCGGTTAACCGGTATGGTTCGCGCGTCCGATTTGGAACACCAGCGAAAATGATGTGAGGGAGAAGGAAAGAGAGGAAGAGAGAGAGGAGGGGAGGGAAGGAGAGGGAAAGGCTAGCGGTGGCCGGTGGTGGCCCGTCGAGGCTGCTGGAGGGCTGTCGAGATTTTGGATCTCCATGGTCCTCCGTGAGAGAGTGAGAAGAGAGAGATAGAGAGAGAGGGGAAAGGAGGGGAGAGGAGGTAGGGGAAGGCGGTGGAGAGACCGCCGGAGGTTTGCCAGGCGACCCAAAACCCCCTGTGGCCATCGGGCGGCCCAAAACCCCCCGATTGCCATGGGTTCGGAACAAGGGTCAAAGCCCCTTTTTCGTCAGATTTTTTAAAAGAACCCAACATGCAGTGAAACCGGCGATGGGTTTACCCTCGCTTCATCAGATTTTTTTAAAAAAATAATCCGACGAAATAGGGGCTTAGCCCTTGTTTTGAATCCGCGGCTGCTGTGGGAGCTTTTGAGCCGCTTGGCAGCCACGACAGCCATTTGGTGGCCTTCCCACCGCCTTCCCCTCTCTCTCTTCTCAATTTTTCTTATTGAGGATCATGGAGCCCGGAAGGCCTCGGCGGCCCTCCGGTGGCCACCGCAAGCGTCACCGCTGGCCTCCTGTTCCTTCCCTCTCTCTCCCCCCGCTCCCTCTCTTTCTCTCTCTTTTCCACCCCGATTTGTTCCTCGTTTCCATGTCGGTTTGGGTCCGGTACAGGGGTATACTGACTCGTACTGTCGGCCGGCTGATACGGTGTCCGGTTGCGAGTCGGCGATCCTTGGTTGACATTTTCTTTATATTTTTATGTCATAGTTTTCTGTCTCCATTTTTGGAAACTCTTTTGATTTGTCCCTAGCGTTTATTTTATCTATAATTTCTAGCATTTGTTGGTTTCCTAAACTGTGAAATATGTGAGACTGTTTGGAACTTTGGATATTGTCTCTGATGGTTTGATAGCTGGTACATTCTCTTAGTCTCAGTGCATATTCTGGGACAGTAATTTTGTTTGATTATTGAAATTGGTATAATGTAAGAAAAGGAAAAGAAATAACGTAAAGAGGAGATCAGGACAAGGAAAATTTCTACAGATTTTTGCGAGAGAGTGCACGCACTGGTGACAGAATGTGACGGTTATAGTCATGATTGAGGTAGAGAACAGGTTATGCACCCTAGGTTCCTTTCTTACCCTTCTTTCTGTGGTTTCCTTGATGATCCTTATGCTGAGATGAGCCTACGAAGGAGCATACTTATTTTTAGAATATTACAATGCATTAAAGTACTTTTCTTAATAGAATCTCCAGAAAATGTTGTGCACTTTTTAGTTAAGCATCATGTATAAATTACTTCTACCTGTTTCATGCATCAAAAGAATATATATCACGCGTCAGCATACAACATATGTTATTTACATTTTTGTAATTTAAAAGTGTCACTGCAAAGAAATGCAGTCTATTGATTATGTTCATTGTTGTTGTTTGTCCATTTTACTTTTTCCGCAAGCCTAATTAATTGCTCCAACACATATTCAGACCTGGTTCCATCTGTCTGTCATCTGCTTTTAGATGCTTATGCCTCAATTGACGTATGAAAATTAATACACACTTTCATCTTCATAAAGCTGACCTTGATGATTGTTGTCATTCTTTTAAGCCCCATTTCATTGCTCCCTACAAGTTGGTCTTTGACCTCTCTATTAATTTTTTCTGTGGACTAGCTATTGACCTTGGCATCTAGATGCATCCATATTCTGTTTCTGCACAAATGTTTTGAATTTTAAACAATGTCACTGTCGTGCCCTTGACCCCAGATTCACGAAGGTAGGGTGTGAGCAGCTGCTGCATGCTCACAGGAAACTGTCCTTGTAAGCATGCAAGGCATTCTACCTGTCATGTAATCCAATATTACTCAAGAAATAATACACTTCATGCACAAGCAGTGGTGCTTATCAGAACAACTAACTATTATGCTTACATTTCAAAACTTAATATTTAAATCATTCATACATCATCCACATACAACACATTAATGTATATCATACATCATCCATATATTGGCTTTGCTTCTAAGTATGTGCCCAAAACACTGGTGACTGCCCCAAAAAATTAGATCTCTGTATCTGAAAAATATGTGAAGATCATGAGCTTCATAGCTCAGTAAGTAACAAATCTACCTTATAAAATTAAATCAGGCTAAATTATATAATGCAGCTTTAATCAAATCATATAAACATGACGCATCAGAACAAATACAGTTCATGATATTTTATTTCGATAATATCCATATGCTTAAACAATGCAACTTATCTTGTTAATAACATCATATGATGAACTAATACATCACGCCATGTGCTAACATGATATACTTTATCTTTCAATACTGTACACAAAAGAATGGATCATTGACATTAGAGTAATATAGATTATCTGAATCTCAAGATCATACTATGCATGTAATAATATACTGATACACCAATCCATATGTACACTTGTACTTGAATGACCAATTCCAATTCTGCTTACAATCAATGACTACGGCCACATATATCCCCTATGGCATGGGTCACGTAGCTATATTTAATCCCCATGGTAAGGGTCCTTTAATTGGAATAGTGATCACAGTATCACACAACTGCACTTAATTGCTGTGGCTTAGATCATGCAGCCACATTTAACCCCCATGGCATAGGTCACGCAGCCACATATGTCCCTTGTGGCATGGGTCATGTGGCCTCACTTAACCTGTGTGGCATGGGTCATGTGATCACGTCTGATCACATACATAGTCATACTAAGAGAAGTGATACATACATACATACATACGTCCGTCCATCCATACATACATATGTACATTACATACATACATACATACGCATATATCCAAACTTATTTTCTTTTATGATGTCATGTCAAGTTTTGCAATTAAAAATTCAACAACATGGACTGCATGCTTGATTCAGGATGATGATTTGATCATGTGATCAATTGACAGGAATAAAATAATAAATCAGATCTCATATAATCACAGTTTCTTATTCAGTATATTTGGAATCAGGATGATAACTCACATAATCAATTTAGATCATATTATAAAGTGTAAATATTACTTATCTTGCAAAAGTCAAACTTACATAGTCTACTTGGTTCACAAAGATCCTTCGAGATCTAATTGCCCCAAAATCACAAACATATCAAATTAGGGTTACATCCATGTTTCCAAAATAATTCTAAAATTTTCCCCAAAATCCTAAAATTCTAATTTTCTAATTCATAGCTGTTATAATGGGAATTGGCTGTTATACCAGTGTCATTATCACATCTAGGTCACTAACAATTTGGATGATCCATGGCATGCGTCTGACTAATGGTGGTACCTAGAAAGATTCCTAATTGGAACCTTCCCCCATGCTGCAATTTTTGAGAATTGACTAACAATCACAATTTGTGTCTTTTTGTCAAAATTAAAATAGCTCCATATCACGGGATTAGTAGATTAATGCCTTTTTGCTTGTGATTTTTCCTTTCTTCTTTCCATCTAAACATAAGAGGAAAAAAATAGTGGTTGGCCCTCAGCCGCCACTTGCAGCACGGCCTCCGGCAGATGTATTGCGCTCCTAGGCCCGGGTGAAGCCTGTCCGCGGGCCATCGTCAACCTTAATCTTTAGTTAGCGGGCCAAAGAGAGGTTACAATTTGATCTGTGTCGTGCAAGGCATATTTAGCCAGTGATAATTTGTTCTACCCATTAAATAGAAATTGATTCAAGGCCTCCACATTCTTATTTTAACTTTTTCTGTGTGAATCATATACACTGATAGCTTGGTCCATCTAGTTTAATCAAGTTTGCTAATTAAATATATGTTACATTCTTAAAAAAAAATCCTACAGCTTCTTTGTCACTAGAACAATGGAGAGAGAGAGACGCTGATGGTTGTCCCTTGGCCGCCATTTGCGGCATGGTATTCGGCTACCACCGGAAGAAGAAGAACCCCTCTGCCTTCTTCTCTTCCTTTTTCTTTCTAGGAAGGTGGGAACAGCCCCCTCCTTTCTCGTTGTCTTTTGATTTCACTACACAAAGAGTGAGATGGAGAAGAGAGGGTGGAAACAACCGTCCTCTCCCACTATTTTTTTTTCCTTTTATTGGGTTTCCATCACAGAGAGAGAAAAGAGGGGAAGAGAGGTTGGGATGACCCTCTTCTTTTCTTCTTCTCCGTCTTTCTCTCTGTCTTTTCTCTCTTTTTTTCCTCTTCCTAGGAACCCTAAGACACAAAACAAGAGAGGAAGGGGCTGGTGGCTGGCCTCCTTGCCGCCACTTGCAGCTTAGCCTCCAATCCCCACCACCGATGGCACAGTTGCCGGCTGATGCAGGAAAGAGGAAGAAGAACCCAATAAGGGCTTCTAAACAATGAACCAGAGTCCTATGCCCCTTTTTCTCATAGGTATTGCAAGAAATCAATTTAAGAAGAAGGAAAAGGAAGACTAACTGCTGGCTAGGAGGAAGAAGGAGAGAGGAGCACGGATGGTGTTGAGCATGGCTTGGAAGGAAGAGGGGAGATTTGAGCACGGGAGGGAGAAGAGGTATGAGAGGGAGATACAGAGAAGATAGGAGCGAGCAAGAGGGAGAGAGAGATTGAGGGTGAGAGAAATGGGAGAGGGTGAGAAAGGAGGTTGGGTTTGGTGCCAATAATGGAGGAACAGTGTGGTGCTCTGTTTTTCCCCTGCAGTGCATGCCACCCTCCTCAAATTGTGATCTCCTTTTCCCTTTTTTTTTTTCTTCGCTTGGGGTTGCACAGGGCTGCTCGGGAGTTCGCCACAGGTTCACATCAGGTGGTGCTTGCATGGCTTGCGACCTGGGCTTCGTCCGAGTAAAATGGCCCTGGGCCGGGTGTTTTAGTCACTATCCAAGGAATTTGTAAACTTGATTTACAGTTTCAGTGATAATCTACTAGAGAGGACAATATTCTATTTTGTACAATTTCCGTAGCCCATACCCCACAGGCCTTGTCCATATGGTATGTGCATGCAATGTATGAATATACAACACTATTGTGGTCTATGTATTGGATATTGCATACTTGTACGATCATACCATGTCTATACTTGGTACGCAATCACATGATATCAATAAAAAAAAAGCTGCTCTATCAATGAATTCTCTGTAGATACTTGGTGAGTTTGATAGGCGGTGATGTTATCTACTTAAAACTTGACTATGAAGTTATATTCTGAAAAGTTTTGTAGAATTTGCACCTTTAAGTTCCACAGTTGATTCTTAGAAATGGATCATACTATGAACCCTCTGATTGATGCAATTTTATTCCTAATATGGTTCTCTCAAAAGATGGATGCTGCACTATTTTAATGATACCAAACTTAGTTTGAAGATTCAAAGTTTCAAACTAACCTTGAATTACCATCACTCAGGAAATAAACTTACAGAAAGTTACCTTTTCATTTTCGTGGTTCTCTTATAACTGTCGGGCATATTCATATGTATTGTAATGTATTAGTGTATCTTAGTGCATTATGTATCATGAAATTGTTTCGATTAATACGTGGTTAATATTAGCTAATGATACTCCGAAAGTACATATAACCTTCCCCTCCCTCTTCTTTTTCTACTCCTTATGATACTACATAAAGGGTGATATTATTGTAATGATGCCACGATCAGCAATATCTTAACCATGACTTTGCATCAGAAACACTGCTCTATGTGGACATGTTATAGCTAACCAACTGTCATGTACGTCTAGACATTGCGTGCAAAGCACTGAAAACATATGATGATTATTATTTTAAATTACAAGTTGTTTTGTTCGCTTTTAAGAACCTTGGTCTGGGTTATGATTCTTTAAAAAGTAATATAAATGACAAATAGGAAAATCAAAACATCATCTGGAATCGGCAGCATGGTTTTGAAGTTGGCATTGACAGGTTTTGTTTTTAGTTTGTTGATCTATTTGTATAGTCTAATAGCACATTTACCTCCTTGCTATGAGATGTAAACTTATTATTTACACATTATTCTTTTCAACATTTTTTGAACAGTAAGATTTGTTGCTTCTCTCCTTTTGGTGGTCATCATCTTTAATTTAATAGAGTAGCAAAGGAAAATCTCATCATTCTTCATTAAGACAAGCATAATGTTTTAATTGAAATAAAGCCTATAGTACATTGAATTTAAGTGCTTTTGGATTTGAAAACTATATTATTAACTATAAAGTGATGGATATGAAATAATTACTAATAAATATTAGTAAATCATTATATTTTGCTGCCGGGTTCTACAAATAAGTTTCTTCTTCCTATATTTCGAAGAGTCAATTCTTGTTTTTCTCTTCCATTTTTCTGTATGTATTTGAATTTATTCGTGTATGCCTTCTCTTGTTAATTGTGCAAATTGGAATTGCATTATCATCTTGTACAAAGCTTGCTTTGGCTTGGCATAGGGTAATGTGTTGTCTAATTCCTTTAGTATTTGCATTTTGTTTTTGAGATAGTCTATTCTTCATCTTTAGAATCAAATTTTGATTAGACATAAATCTTATGGCATTCCTTTCTACAGCATCTCTACAGTTCTTTTGAGGAAGTGCCAGGAGTATTCCAGTTTGCAACTGCTACCATAACAAACGATGTCGAGGAAATACAGAAATTCCTTGAAGCAGCTGTCAACTCCAGGTATTATGTTAGAAATGACAATACATGCATATTTTGATGTGATTTTCAGTAAGCATCTTCTGACCTTCTAGTTTCTCTTTTTTATTGAAGTTGGTGCTTGTGAATGCTAATGAGCTCTTTGTCTTCTATGATGCTGTGCTCATCCATGTTTTTCTTGCCATCTTTTGCCTGTCAAGAATTTGTGCATGCTAACCTTTTTTATAATCTAAGTTGGAAATAGGCTTTATGAGGATGGATCTTTCAGTGCTTAGTTTAACATTGTTACAGGGATCTCATTTCTATTGTTGCTGCAATGAATTAATGTGTGAATTTTGTTGGATTAAAGATAGTTTTGACATGTTCATGGCCATGGCTTGTGGTAGAAGTGAGAACAACAGGAGAGACATCTTTAATTTCATGGGTGTATAATTGTGAGACTGGAAGAAGATGGTAGTAGATAGGAGCCTCCAAATTCTTTATTGTCCTCTAATTGAAATAGCAAATTATATCTTGCAAGCAGAGATGAATGGCTGCACAACAGAGTCATATTGTTTAATAACTATCTCATGTTCATTCTGCTCATGATCTATCAGACTATTGAACTAGTTGGTAGTCATTTTGTAAGATGCAGATATGTGTGACATTTCGGTGCATACCCCTCCTTTGGAACAAAAGCAATGTAAGTTTTCTTTATTTTTCTTTTGGGAGGGGAGTGTAAAATTGCAGTTATGACTTATGATGGCCTGACATTTTACTTACTCATTACCTCTTGACTGACATAAACATATTATACATTGGAAAAGACAAGCATATTTATGAAGTTGAAAGTCTACCGAAGAGCTCTTAATGTAAATGGAGCAGATGATATTGGGACTGCTGCTTGGTAGATATATACAAGAACATTCAAACTGATTAACTGGATTACCTTCTTTATATTTGTGATATTATTCAATGATAAAGTGTTCAGGATGGCCTTGGAGATAAACAGTTCAAAACCCCACTCTATAGCCTGTTATCTCTATGCCTTTTCCATGTGAAAGTTCTTGTTCAGATTGAAAGGAAGATGAGGACAAAATGGTGAATTCAGAATCATTAAAAATAATAAAATTCAAGTTCAAAGATAAACCAGAAGCATATCGATATTAAGTAGTGTCAGTCAGCAGGTGATGCCTGGAGAGGAGAATGGGTTGTTCCTCTTTGTCTTTACTTATGACACCAGATGTTACTACCATTTTCACATGAGGGTGCAACATATATTTGTGTTTACTTCTTGTTCTAAACCACATCTTTTACTCTTGATGAGGATTTTTCACAAAATGTATCATTTTGTAGTATATGAGAATTGACACTTGCATAGACAAATACATTTGTTGCTGGCTTGCATAATGAGGAAGCACACATCAACCATATAAGAATGTCTTTTAGTTTGTCTGCTATGGGTCTTTGCTTATGGTATATGGTAGTTGAGGCAGGTTTCTTGCTATGCTTGCTTCTATGGTCTTTTCAAGCAGATGATGATACTCTAGTTAATCTGTTTTCCTCTCCAGCCATCATTTGTAGTTTTGTACAAACAATTAGAGATACTTACAGAGCTTTAACTTCGTATGATGCTGTAGGAAGCATGAAATTTCCATTCGTATATCATCTGCTCTGCTATAGCCTTGCACTAAGAGTTCTTTTATAGGCATTACATTATTGTCATGCAAACAGGATTTTTCACTTGCTTTGGTATCAATAGTTAGTCCTTGACCACTTCTGCATAGAGTCACAGTCCTTTGTTCAATATTTGTTTTTGTATCCTTTTAATGGTCATAAGTATTACAAAATTTTGATTTCAGTAGTCTATCAATCACTTCCTTGTAGTTCTGATCAAGATTTGTAAAATCAACCTCAAGCACCCAATTCTGCTTGGTTCCAGATCCTTCTGTGAGTAAAAGGGGAGAAGGCATCCTGATGCTGTTCTCCTCTCTTTTCTGCTGAGAATGTGAAGGGAAGGCTGGGAAAGTGAGGAAAATTAGGGGAGAAAGGATATCTTTTTTTTTTTTTGGTGCGCATGGTGTTGAGTCCTAATCCAAGCCAAGATTAGGTATAATCCCCTCTCTCTTGTTCAATCTTTTGTTTTTTAAAACCTAAAATCGGTTGAAAAATGGTAAACTAGAGTTAAATCATGACAAAATTTTTATTGCGTAATTTCATGATATGTTGTAGATTTAGGAGTGATCTATGCATTGAAGAACAAACCATCATTTTTCATTGATCAGATAATTTTTTTTAGATATTTTTTGTTTAAAAATAAAAAATATTTGAAATTAAAAATTGGTAGTGTGCGTTTTGGTGTGCATGTTACTTGCTACCATTTTTGGTATCAATTTGTTTAAATTTGGGCATGATTATGGCTATGCTAACCTAAACCCAAAAATAAGTTTCATAATTAAGTGGTGATTAAGGTATACCATAGGTTGAAAAACTATCTGGAGTGCCTTTGGTAGGGTTCTATATTAATCCAAATTACAATTATTTTTTTATTTTTTATAATTTAACATTATTTTTAATTTAAATTAATTTATAAAAAAATAAAAATTAGCATTCTTTATAGATAATTTAGGAGTATAACTGAAGTAATTCAGTTATTTTTTGCATTATGATGTAAGTTATCAATTTTTAATTTTTTAATAAGTTACAAATTAATAATTTAATTAAAAATCATGAAAAATATGGCCATGCGTATTGGTAATAGGGATTTTTTTTCTACAACAATGTGCATAGTTTTTATAAATTTCTGCATTTATCAAGTGAAATTAAATTGAACAAGTCAAATGTCTAAAAGTATATAATATATATTTTTTTAAAATGTAGATCCACTTTATGTAATTCATGGTAATAAGTGAGGTTGTTTATGATGTATGGTTGTCAAGCAATCATAAGTCTCTTGGACCTATATGAAATAAAATAATATTAAAACAATCTTAAATGAGGTTGTTTATGACGTATGGTTGTCAAGCAATCATGTCTCTTGGACCAATCTGAAATAAAATAATATTAAAACAATCTTAAATTCACATTCCCAAGATCTGTAAATCTTAAAATGACAATACAACCAAAAAAATAAAAAAGAAAAACAGTTAACCAATGCCATATGTACTGATTGTTGTGTAACGTGTCGTATGAACTTGATACCCAACAGTACAGTACCCAATATTGAGATTGGGAACTTTGGTCTTGATTGGTTAGCCAACATTTGTTCTATATCTATCTGTACATCTTTTTGATGCCACAAAAATTTTACAATATATTGTATCTAAGAGGTTTTCGGGCAGTCCTATTAATCTTTGTTTATATGTAATTGCTGTGCTTTTTGATATGTATTTATTTTTCCTTTTTAATGCAGTTGTGAAGGATTGATTATCAAAACATTGGATAAAGATGCCACATATGAGCCTTCAAAGCGGTCTAACAACTGGCTGAAGTTAAAGAAAGATTACATGGAGAGGTAAAATGTTCTCTGTTATTATTTTGTGACCTGAGAAAGGTCTAGTTAATTATGTTTGCAATTATTTCTTGACTTTGAATATGGCTTGGATGTAATAATGAACCAGAGTAAAAACACCAACGATATTACAAAAAAAAAATGACTTGTGGTTTGACTTCATATCAGTAATATTTCTCACATCTGGATTATGAAACTTAACAAGTTTGAAGATGGAAAGAGAAGATGATAATGAAACAATATTCTAGGATTCACGTACAGAATACAGAATTAAGTTTTTTAAAACTGTTTTATCCTTTTCTTTGATTAAAAAATTGAATGAAACTTTGGAATTTAAGACTATAAGATTTATAGTCTTAAACAATCATGGCCTTAGCCTCATGTTGGTAACCCAAAATTGAACTTCTGGTCACTTCAAACTTTCAAATTCTGTTAAGTGTTCGTTAAGTATTCCTTGTTTATACATATCATAAACACATATGCTTAGTGGAACAGGTTTGGGCCCTCTAACCCAATGATTTCAAATATGGACTGGGAAATGCTGTAAGATATCCTAAGTGACACACAGCCCTTGTCTTCGTCCACTATAGTGTTGCATCATGAAGTTATTACTTTTCGTTTTTTGGTTGAAATTATCACTTATCTTTATCTGGTTATATATCACTTAACTTTATCTGGTTATATATGCTCCATTGCCTTTGATTCTTCATGCGATGTTTCCTAATGAATGCCTCTCTTCCTCATCGCCGATGATAATTGAATTTTCCAATTCTAGGCACAAGTAATTCATGCACTTTAGTGTTCTCTTACAGCTTGTCATCTATTGATTTTAGTCTGTCTTTCCCTTCATCATCTTTTTAACTCTACCAATCTTTGCAGCATTGGTGACTCACTAGATTTGGTGCCTATTGCTGCATTCCATGGTCGTGGAAAACGTACAGGTAAATATCGAGTGTGTACTTTGCCTGAACCAAGTATGTATGAAGTCTGAACTTTCAACCTAGAAGTCTGTTACTTAGTGTAAAGCTTATTTTAATTCTTTTGTCTATTCAAACGTTTATGCTACTCTTTTTTCAGATTCCTCTTAGGGTTTACTACATCTTATTCATTTTCT
Organism: Elaeis guineensis; assembly: GCF_000442705.2. NCBI lineage: Eukaryota > Viridiplantae > Streptophyta > Magnoliopsida > Arecales > Arecaceae > Elaeis > Elaeis guineensis. The sequence continues at coordinate 18,196,900 of NC_025999.2, forward strand.
CTTGCAGGGGTTTATGGTTCGTTTCTTCTTGCTTGCTACGATGAACAAAATGAAGAATACCAAACCATCTGTAATATAGGTTAGTAATTTTAGACAGATATCTTTCAAACTCCAAATAAAATTGGTGCTCTATAGAATTCTCATTTGATGCTTTACAGGTACTGGATTTTCTGAGTCACAACTTGAAGAGCGGTCTGCAAGCCTTCGCAATAAAGTGATTCCTACACCAAAGGTGATCCAACATCCTTACTAAATTTTTCTCAAAAAATTTATGAACTTGTTGACTATACTCTGTGCTTCTGTATTTTGTGTTATAAACTGTATTATTTTTTTATTCCCATTTTCAGCCATATTATCAGTATGCTGATACAGTGAATCCGGATGTATGGTTTGAGCCAGCAGAGGTAACTATTAGTTAATCAACGGAAATAATCTCATTTTTTTAAATTTCTTTTAGTATCATGGCATTATGACATTTTTGCATGCAAGTACTCCTGGGCTCTTCTTTTGTGTGCTGATGTGGCTTTTAGTGTCTATATTGATGAATGAGCACTGAAGCCCCTTGGTATTTAACATGGAAAGGATGTGAAAGAAATATTATAAGCGAACTCCCTAAAGTTGATAGATTTTTTCAGTCCATTACTATTTTCTGCTTTGTACATAGACTTACCACAACTAGTAAGCTATCAGCTTCCCTTTCCTTTCAGTTTTTCAATTAATTTTCCTATTGAAGTGACAAGAGAAAAAGTATAATAGATTCACGTGAAGGTCCTTAATGTAAGATGGATCAGTGACAGGCTATTGTTATCTCCTTGCATCGCTAAGAGGATTGAGAACAAATAAAGGCAAAGTTATTGGGGAAGGATCAATATGAGGACACTTGAAGGGAGAGAGAGGAAATTCATCAAATGACTTGAATGGTCATGCTAGTGGGGAAGATTCCAGTGCTACATGATGGATGTAGGTTTTGAGATAGAGTTGCACTGCATGGTCTGGTACTGATTTTGTCATGGCATATGATCTAGCAATTGCAAGTGCACCATATGAGGATCAAGTAGTTATCCAGTCATGCTTTTTCCAGGGAGTAATCTAGAGAATCTGAATTCTAGTGAACTCCCTATTTCGCTTGATCCAATAATCAAAAGCCACTAATGTAAATACTGATTACACTGGTTTATCAATGATAAAGTAAGAACACTCAGTTACCACTTGAGCAAGCAAAATTTTCTATTTCAGATTATCTTATTTGCCCCTGCCCCCTTGTTATTGAGAAATTTATTTTTGTTACATTAAAGTAGCAAATTGGATTCTCTACAGCAGACACTTTATCAATCTCCATTACAACTAAGAGACTTTGTCTGCTGTCTTCAACTCCTCATCAATACATTCCTGACTTCTACTTAGATTGAAATTTATGCAGCTAAAGGAACCTTTTATGTTACCAATGACCTATTAATTTCATGATATAGATTGAAGTTTATTCAAGACAGATGTTGTGAGAAAATATATATTTTTTGGAGATCGCTGTAATCTAGCACCTATTAAATGCATATTCCTGTATTTTTAATATCAAATAATCTTTAACAATGGAAAAAAGCACTTCCCTGATCTTTTTGGTTTTCCCACAAAAATATTATTGTACACATGTATATATTTTAGTCCTGAACATTTTCAATCTTATGGTTAAAAGTTTCTAGCTTGTTGAAGTTTAACCTTTTTGACACTGTAATTTTAGACTCTTATTTTTCTCCTTTTTCATCCTTGCACCCTCTATTCTGCACCACTAAGGCACCATGATTTGCTAGGAAAAAAAAAAAAAAAAACTAAAACAAACTTTGATAATCTTGCTTTAAACAGGTTTAAATTAATAAGTTATACATATTGTCATGAGTCATATTATAGGAGGCTGCTAAAAGGTTGAATGCAAAACACTGTAATTGAAACACAAAGCATGGTGCACTTGCCTTGAAGTGTTGATGCTGTAATGTCCATGTAGGAGCCAAGGATATCTATCCGAAAACAAATTTCAACTCTTACTTTCGAAGTATTTTATTAAATATTACAGAATTAAGGAACATGATCACGTTTAGGAGTCTTTATATCAATGCCCAATCATCAATCATCCACCATAAAAAAAGATGGCGGGTAGGAGAAGAAGATAGCTTCCTTATTTGTCGCATGAAAATTTCTCTCGTTTATGATTATAGACAGCAAGAATATTTCCAAAATACCTCTCCTAAAATAATGGGGATTCTTCCTTCCATCATTTGGATAGTTTCAAGACCATGCTAATACACTTTCCCTTTGTTCCTAAAGAGATTCAGATACTTAACCTAGAGCTAGGGCATAACCTGGAAATGATATTTGTAACTCTCTTTCAGAAGACCGTTTCTCCTAACGGCTAAAAATTAGACAATAAAGACTCAGTTTGGAATTTTATTGTACCTAAAATCTCTGGAGCTTCTCCATGTGCGATCTTCTATGTTGATTTCATCAAGCATGTTAAAACTTAAAAGTATGGTATGAAACTTCTTTCAATCTGGAGAATATACGAAAATCTTGATGTTTTAAAAATCAAACATTGCTGCTGACAGATACTTCTCTCTCTACTTATTTTTGTAATAGTTCCTTGATTTTTCATTTATCATGAATTTGATGAGAAAATAAGTTGCACTGTCCTTGTGAAGAATATATGCAACCTCATAGTTCCGCATTTCAAAATTGGGTTTCAAGCTTTCTATTTGTTATTAGATGCAAAACTCTGTTTATTTGGATCTGTTTAATGTTGCAACAGATTTGTAAACACTTAATCACAGTCACGTATGTCATTGGTTGCACATTTTTTCACACTTACTTTGAATGGACATAAATTTGATTTAAAGTATTCTTACTACTTGATGTCTCAAGTGAACACCTAGTCTGTTGAACTACTTTAGATCAAACATGAGCTGCTAATAGTGAAATTGTCGGAATGAAAATAATGTTTGCATCTGTAAATATGAGCAATCAAATGTTTTGCATTAAGAATCCTCTTATCATGAGAAATTGGATATTGTGACTTCATTTAATAAACTTCCGAGATTAGTTGTTAAATAGCCTAGGCAAACCTAGGCCACAGACCCTTCTACAGCCTAGGTGATTATGCGACCACCTAGATGAAAAATTTTTTTACAACATGGATTAAATAATTTACATCTTCATATATTTCAGTTATTGATTACAATTTTTTTTTGTTCTCAATAGATTATCCATATCACATGATGGAAAGATATTTCAACAACAATTAATGTATGACTTCGTATAATATAATACTTCAAAGTCTGTTACAATACTATTGTTTGATATAAACATATAGTCATAGAATACAATTATACAACTATTGAAGATTATTGTTGACAGGAAAATGTTACAAGTATGACAGTAGTGGTAACACTAGTATGTTGGTACTGTTGGAAATGTATGAAAAGAAAGTCAAGCAAAGTTTCTTCTTTCTACAGCATATTACAGAAACTAGAAGCAATGATAAATATGAAAGGATCTCAAATCCAAAAAAAGAGTCTTGATTTTTTTAAACAAACCAAAGAACAGGAAACTTGGAAAAAAAAACACAGAGATCCTAACCTCTCACGATGCTGTCACAATGTTTGTCATATCATTCTAAGTTGACGCAATTATATGAAAAATATACTATTATTGAGGACATACAGAAGTAGATCAAAAAAAAATTGGAATATAAAATATAGAAGAACATTTCTAACAACTTCTTTTGATAAAGAAAAAAATTACAACAAATTGAGAATCTAAAGCACAAAATATATTCTAATATTTGAATAGAACCAACACTGCTTTGGAGTAACAAATTTAGGCTATGGGAGAACATTCTTAAGCTCTTTGACAGACATGGAGGGGGAAAGAAAAAAGAAATAGAATTGCAGCCATTTTTTAAGCTTGGATTGACCCTGTTCCTCACAGGAATAGCAAGTAAAGGAGAAAACGGAAACAGAAATGGAGAGGAAGGGCGGAAGAAAGTGCAGGGAAAAGAAAGAAGTTGTGGGGGGGGGGGGGGGTTGGGGGAGGGGGAGGGGGAGACGAGAAGAACTCACCACAACTAGCGATCGATGAATGAAGAGGTTGACCCTGACTCTTGCAAGCCTTGATTGCTTGCTGCTATCTATTGAGATTGAGTGAGAAGAGGTACGAAATGCAAGTGAGAAGTCGGTGCAGTGAGACCTCTATCGTGCCCTAAGTTGAATATGAGTCCTTGCTAGCTGTCATTGAAGCCTCATGCTGGGAAGGGTTGAATGGGATCTCAGCTAGAGGGGTCGGATGAAAGTAAGAACAAAGATGGATGCTCTAGGGGACAGATTACAATGAGAGGGGTTGATTGAGATCACCCTCCTTATGTCCCCGCCACCCCCGCCCTCTTTTTTATATTTCTGCTTTTGGTTTGACCCATCCAATTCATGTCAAGCAGACTCAATTCCAATATGGACTGTGGTCCTGTGAGTTGGGATGGCCGACCACCCATCACGATTGGGTGGCCAGGCATGCACCCAAACTGCTGATGTTCAGGGCCATCCAGGCGGGCCTCACCTAGGCATTCTAGGCCTTGATAGGTGCTTAGCCGGTGTCCATGAAACAATGCTCTGAGATATATCCGATTCTCAGGATTAAACCTAAATATTGCATGTGATTAAGTCATGGAATATGGAGTACAGAAATTTTGTGCTTGATCTTAGAAATGAGTTGTCTGCTAATGGAATACTCGTGGGTGTCATTGACTATACCATGTGATTCAATCAAAGTAGAGGCAAAGACATCATCAATAAGGCATGTTCATTGGTCATGAGGGTTTATCATATAAAGTTCTTTTCCCTTGTCAGTGTTCATACAAAATTGTCTTACTGCATGGTCCAAGAATTGCCTAATGGACAATATATGCAAATTTGTTCTAGATGATTTAGTTTTAAATACCTCATAGCAAGGGGCTATTAATAGTGCCCCTGTATTTCGCATATAAACTTTTGATTTGTTCCTACCTTCTTTTTGCAACTTGACCAGGCATGCACAAGACCTAGTTGAGCATAGAACACAATCACCAAAAATATGTTAAGTTATATGTTTTCAGCCTAGTAAAGAAAAGAGAAGTACTTGGAATTCTAAATTTGTCCCAGTAGAAGCAATCCATAACACAGAGTTTGTACATAACTTTATAGCCTTAGCTTGAGGTATGCTGCATGGGGAAACTCACCTATCTGATCAAATAATTGTACTTAGACATGATTCTATGTTTTGTTTAAGGGATCAGTCATAGGTTCATGCTTGCTTTTAGCTTTAATCATGCCCCTAGGCTCAACTGTCTATGACTAGCACATACATGCTTTATCTTGTCTTGCCTCCTTAGCATAAAATGTCTCTTCCATTCAACGTTCCTTGCAACCAAGATGGTATCATTTTTTCTGGCTGGTTAACAATCAAACTAGATAAGATGGATCTGGTCAATACAGTCATTTTGCCCCTGGTAGCCAGTCCAAGTAGTAATATAAAGAAGGACCAGCCACAGGTTTCAATTCAAAAACAAAATCCTAAGCACCCTAGAGATGTATATCACCAATGCATCCCATTGAATTTGAGGCAAGTGCTGCAACTCGTTTTTCCACATTCATCTTTTTTTTCTGCTTGGGGACCCTTTTCCACATTTGTTGATGAAGAGGATGTGGACTTTCTGGAGCTATGTTGCCACTTTCAAGCAAGTAGGCAAACAACATACTTGGTTCATACATCACATCTCCATGCAATCAACATCCAAAGATGAGGAAGAACAGAAAGCGGAAGTAGATGAAAAATCTTTACATTGGAAGATCTCTATGATGCATGACATTGTTAGCTAGTGGAAGACCCAAATGCTATTGTAGTGTGAAAGGAGTTTATTTTGAAAGGATTTTGGGTCCTATATGGAAAGGGGTATGAAGCCCTAATTGTTGGCCCTACCTATTTTGTTAGGATCAAGATTGACTGGTGTATCATATAATATTGTGGATCACATGATCCTTTTGATTTCTTTCAAAAATATAAAAAATATGAAGTGTTGTGAAAATTATAAAATGAGTCAATTGTAGTGTACGTGAACGAGATTCTAACAAATGATTGTACGACTCTGAAGATTTGTCCCTTACTTTTTAACTCCAGAAATTCTAAAACTTCTTTTTCTTGACTTCTTAGATGCTAAGTGCCTTGATGGGCTTTGCTAATCTAATGTGGTTGAGGTTTGTTACCAACAAATAAGTGATTCTTGATGTCATATGGTCGAATCAATTATAGAAAATGGATTTCCATATGGTTCAATATATAAATAACATGATCAAGTTGGATTATGTGATCCAAGGGACTGTATAATCCAAGGTAGGCAGTACAATCATGAACGGCTTGGTTTGGGTTGTACCGAGTTGTACCAATAGCGGACCAGTATGGTTCTGCCCCCCAATCCAAGAAATTGGAGGGCAGGGGAGAGGGAGAAGGGGAGAAAGGAAGAGAGAGGGAGGAGAGGGAGGAAGGAAGGAGGAGAGAGGGCGGGAGAGAGAGAGGCAGAGGGAGGGGTAGATGGAGAAAAGAGTGAAGAGAGAGGGGAGAGGAAGGGAGGAGAAAGAGAGAGAAGATGGCGGAGAGAGACATAGGCCGAGGGAGGGGGAAGAGAGGGCTTTTGAAGC